>NC_051161.1:109224093-109305570 GCF_013339745.2 Dermacentor silvarum
AGCAGAATCTCATTTAGTGTCTTCGCGCTCATTTGCGCTTGCAAATATTTGCAAGCAGCGGCTTGTACCTTTTTCTGGACGCGTGCTCTGAATAATTGCACGTGCGCATATTTTGTGCGTTAACTGCTCGACGTTTATGCAGGAAGCAATTCCATGTCTGCGCGGGATTGGGCTAGTCCTTCCTGACCTGCGTTGGGCTGCTACATGGCTTGTTCCCGCAATGTCTGTTCAAGAGTACGTGGCCTGGCCTAAGAACACTTCATTAGGGACCTCAGTGCAATCGCTATCCCGCCAGACTTTTGTGTTTTCCCTACAATGTATATATCTGAGCTTATCGGTCATGAGAACGTACACCTGTGGAACTCACGGATGAGAATATAGCAAGCCTTGATTGCGAGTTCACAAGAGCAAGTAACTAAATTAGGGACGACGGGGCGTAGGCGGAGTTACCCGCTATAACGCGAAATAATACGATTAACATGGCACTAGTATTTTGTTTTTTTCGCATTTAGCCCTGTAGTGACCATCACACTACTTTCTAGGTTTAGTTTGCAGGATCTTGGAGTTTTCTTTGACGTGTTGTCGTGTAGCTTCTATGACACCGGGCTTTCGCGCTCATTTTATTCCAAGCGCTAGCCATATTAATTCCCGCACCAGTCAATTTATTCCAAGACCAATTCAAATTCTTCCAAATGCCAGTCATTTTAATCCATGCGCTACCCAATTTATTCCAAGCACAACTGGACCTACTAAAAGCCTCAGCCGAACTAATCCAGCCAATGAATTTTGTTCAATTTTAACGCAATTCGAGAACCTTTCAATTTCAAGCAAATGAAATCTTGTGAAAATATATGGGGTTGATATGTTTTTCTTCAAAATAAAGGGCAAGGTAGGAGAGCAGTATCTTTCCTGCCACGAGACTAACAACTACTTTTGAAGGCCTTCTTTATTATTATTAGAGCAACAGATGTGGCAGCATTTTTTTGTAAATAATTGCGAGGAACTGTCTACATGGAGTCGCACAGCCAGTTATTGGCACACGTATGATGTGGTCACGGCTACCAAGCGAAATAATGAAGATAATTCTAAGATCACAGGGCACTGGTAGGCTTCGGTCACTAGTGAATTCTATTCACCATTTTACTTAGATATACACACTCAACAATCAAAGAACTCGTCATACATATCACTCCAACCCTCATAAAATTAGCATGTACCTGCATAATGAAACTACCTGATAGAATCGAGTAACTAGGTATCGCAAATAAATTCAATGCGCACTTCAATTTTCTCGCTATTTTGCACACGATAACGTCATATATATCAAATGAAATGTCATAAGCCGTGCGAAACTATGCCTTGCACGCTTAATTCACTAGTGAATATTATTCGCCTATTTTACTGCAATAGTGGCAGCTTTCCGTCATGAACGCCGTGATTTATATCAATCTGGCTAGTCTGCAGATAGTTTGATAAGAAACAATGATAGCTTCTCTAAAGGTTTTGTTCGGACAAATAGTGCAAAGTGAGAAAATAGGCTCAAAGATTTCAGAACACTCTATTTTATTTTCAGACCAAAAATGATGAATCAGAGTGCCCTTCTCCACAGGTTGGGCCCTCCTCTTTAATTCGAACCTGCTCTGCGGCAATTGCTTCAAGCCGCCTTCCCCCCCCCCCCCCCCCCCCCCCCGTCCTTAAAGCAATACTGCGCCCTTGTCAGCGCTCGCAGACAACGGCGCCGCACCCGGAATTCTGCGTTTTTTTTTTTATTGTTTAGGTTGTGGTTTGCTCTACTCTCAATACGAGCTCTCCCATTATTAAAGCGAGCTCTCCCATCATTTCCCCCCCCCCCCCCAACTTTTTCACAGCTTAGCCCGCGTTAGTTAGGATACACGGTATATCAGTCTTGTTTACAGCTTTGTTTCTAGCTCCATTGTTTAAGTTGCGACTTCCCTTGTTTTGTCGCAAATTGTGGAAGAGAGTTGTTGACGAACTCTTCATTGTGTTTGTACCCGTGCAATGTGTGAACTTATCGCCTCCTTCCCATGTTTCAGTCACCTTTCCCTCTTCCCCAGTAAAGAAAGGAAGGAAACGAGGTGGAGCCTACCAGGCTCCACTTGATTAACCTCTTTGCCTTTCCTTCATGACTGCTTTCTTTTCTAATTTCTCTTAAGTATATTTTTTAACGATATTACACCTCGTTTGAGCACATTGCATTGCTAAGCAATTATGAGCTAGGTATCTGTATATCCGTGTAACATCACTCTACTCTGTAACATCGCTGCTGCTTGTATTACCACGGTACATTGCAACATTCCGGTTCCATCGAACATCCGCTACCGTCATGTCGTCTTCGTCATGCGGCCTTTGTCATAACGGTATTATTGCGCCTTCGTCACCGTCGCGCTGCCATTGTACCCATGTTGTCGTCCCTTCTCGTGCTGCTGTCATCGAATCTTTCTCGTGGAACTATCAACGTGGCACTGCCGCCGTCTTCATCTGCTGTCGTCATTGCCATAGACTTCATACCGTCATCACTGCTCCGCAGGTGTCTGTCTCACTGACACATTGTCGCCGTCAGAAGCGTTTTTTTTTCGTCTCCTCCCTGCAGACTTCGGGTGTCGGACTGTAACGGAAACTATAGGAATATTTGGGTGATTGATTAAGAGCGCTCTGGCCGTGATGTGACGTTGGTGATAAACAGCTTTCAAGCCGTAATACAAGAAGAGCGGGGTATTGAACTGATCTCCCTCCTTTCAATTCATCAGGGGAGCCCGATTTTGCTATAGCAGCGACATTTCTGGCTTTTTTATGTCACATTTGTAGTGCTGACAGAGATCGCACAAACGCCCACCCAAATATGACATATGTCTGATTGTTTGACATGGCAGCATTTCGCCTTCTCGATTCAGTCCGAACGTGTTGCCGTTTCAAACCCGTTTACCAATTTCACGTAAATGTATAGCGGATCTCATCTCGGCAGTTTTGACGTCATCTTGGCAGTGTTCTGGAGATTCTTTCTCCATATCGGGGAATGATGAACTAATGCTTAAAGGGGCCATTCAACCCTTTTTATCACGGTAGTGAAATGCACGAGATATGGAATGGCACTATTTTAGAAATATTTTGCGGTAAAATGTATTTCTACGTGGGGAGTAGAACTGCAGTTACCAGTAATCACAGATTAGCATTCATCCCTTCTGTGCGCTCTGGTTCGTTTTTTTACGGCTTGTACAGCGGAGGAGGCAAGTGGTGTAGCACACAATGATCCGTCCACTGAAGGTCACCATGGCGCGTAGCTTAAATTTGGTTTTGGACGTTAAAGTAGGTGCCACTACTTGCTGTTTTGATGCCTATCACGCACTAAATTCAAAAGAAGTTTCTTAATTTATATCACTATAGAGTTTGTATTATAGAATGGCAAGCACTATTTTTGACTGTAACTGTGGCGTTAAACTTATTAAATGTCTTGAAGGTAGTTCAAATAAGTGGAAATATCTCACCACGGGCTGTCCCTGTGGGCAGCTTGCGTAGTGCACAGAGCCAGTGGCCCTCCGGGCTCACTCCTGTTGTTTAAGCGATAATGGTACCGGCTTTGGGACGGCGGCTATAGCGGTTGACGGCAGACATGGTCTTCGCCCCATACTTTGAACCACCACTGCATAGAACCATCGAGGATTATTCCCAATGTAAGCGAATGACCCGAATATACGACCGCGACACTGAGCGAATGAAAGAGCGAGAGAGACAGCGAGTGAGTGAGAATACTCAATTGTTTTCCATGTAGCGGCTTAGGATACATTGTGCGATTTACCATGTACCTTTTCCTTGTGAAGTACACCTTTTTCTCGAAATTTACAAAACATGTCCTGGAGTTTTTTCAGTGTGACCACGTATCTCGCTAAATGACGCCGCACCTTTTAGTTCTTGGCAATATAGGGGCAGGGACTAGCATTTGATAATTATTTATTTTCCGGTGTCGTGAAGCACTAATTACGACGCCAATATGGCGACATTATGTTGTCGTCGAAGTATCAAAGGCGTCGAAAATTAGCGCAGTGTACAATGCAAGCAGTTATGCAAGCAGGCGCCATGAGTTGCATCATTGTCGTACATTTCTCTGTTTGTGTTCTCTTACCCTATGCGCATAAGTTACAATGAAGATGTCATAACCCGAGCTGAATGCGTCCTGTGAATTCGTAATGTGAAAGCACTGTCAGAGCAAACCACAGAAAAAACGCAGTCACGACAACCAACAATTGGGGAGAGCAGGTGAACTTAGTATTGGTAAACGGGCATCTCAATCACGTTCACGGGTAAAAGTAACAATCAATAATGTTCAGGGATACATTGCAGTATTTAACAGAGGCGCTCGTGCCGAACTCAAGATCGATGATTGCATTCCATGCCAGTTGCATTTCACTGAAGAAATTCCCTACAAGGTGGTGCTTAGCTATACGTCTTTCTACCTTTTGTCGAAATAATTTCCTGAGTCAAGGGTAGGCAAGCACATGGGATGAATGGACAGAGCTGTCGTGCCGATCCATCTTACCTCCTGGTGTTAGATACGCTAAGTTAATGCACAAAAAATCCTCATAATTTGAGTAAATTAGGTTTCCACTCCACTTTGTATAGAGGAAGAGATCTCTGTGATTTTGTTTATTCTGTTCTTTGGAAGCTGTGTTTGGCTATGAAGTGAACTGGCAGTTCACAACAATAACGTCATTCCATCTCTATTATCCACCTTGCATGCTTTTGTTATAATTTTGTATCCTTGCGGCATTCGGCTTTTTTTTGCATATTTCCAACCAGTTTAACAGCACCTGACTCTGTCTTGTGGTTTAAGTTCATGCTTTCTTAGATCGACTAAAGGCTACAGAGAACATAAACCTCCCCTCCGGCGCTTCACTCGAAGCGGAGCAGAGAACTGGAGCCCCTCAAAGCGCCCGCACACTTACACGACAGCTCGTAAATCTCGGCGTTCCAAAAACTGTCTCTCTGCGCAGATGAAAACTTCGTTTGGGCCCTATTGATAGCGTGCTGCTTTCTCATGATAGCGTGCTGCTTCCTACCACTTCGTAAATGACAGCACATGTATTTAAGCAATGACCAATGGCCTCGTTGACGTACGAATCACGTATACAATCGCAACGTGATTTTAGGTTTTTCGTGTAGATTCGTGATAATTTTTATAACTGAAAACCTTAATTTTTGCATTTCGCCCCATGTGCGACGTGTCCGCTGTACGACCGGCCCTTCTGCTAGTGTTCTTGTGCAGAGTAGAATTGCCTGCCTGATGATAACGATGATGGTTTATCGGCATGTGGTGACAAATGTCTACCTAGCCTGATTGAGCTAATTCGGTATGATAAACACCCTTTTAAGTATAGCATTTTCTCTACCTCTCCTTAATATTCCTTCTCTCTCGTACACTTTCTATCGACATGGTAACGTTATCTATGGTTGCAACAGATCCAGTCCTAGATATCGCTCCCTTTTTATCGTGCGTAGCATTCTTTGTCTACATCAGCCGTTTTGAGGGTATCTATCTGATAAACACATGTCTGTCTGTCTGTCTGTCTGTCTGTCGGTTGGTCGGGTCCGGTCGGGTCGGTCGGTCCGTCCGTCCGTCCGTCCGTCCGTCCGTCCGTCCGTCCGTCCGTCCGTCCGTCCGTCCGTCCGATCCGTCCGTCCGTCCGTCCGTCCGTCCGTCCGTCCGTCCGTCCGTCCGTCCGTCCGTCCGTCCGGTCCGTCCGTCCGTCTGTTCTGTCTGTCTGTCTGTCTGTCTGTCTGTCTGTCTGTCTGTCTGTCTGTCTGTCGTCTGTCTGTCTGTCTGTCTGTCTGTCTGTCTGTCTGTCTGTCTGTCCTGTCTGTCCTGTCGGTCTGTCCTGTCTGTCTGTCTGTCTGTTCTGTCTGTCTGTCTGTCTGGCTGTCTGTCTGTCTGTCTGTCTGTCCTGGTCTGTTGTCCTGTCTGTCTGGTCTGCTGTCTGTCTGGCAGGTCTGTCTGTCTGTCGTCTGTCTGTCGGCTGTCTGTCTTGTGCCTGGTCTGTCTGTCTGTCTGTCTGTCTGTCTGTCTGTCTGTATGCGTCTGTCTGTCTGTCTGTCTGTCTGTGCTTTCGTTTTCTTACAATATTGACCCTTTTCTCGGGCCAGTTTGTTCTAGAGAAACGAGATGGCGCTTACGGCGGCACGGCATAGGTGTCCTCAGCGACCGCACACGAATACGAAACCATTACCGCTTCTACATTGCTGATCAGCTGTCGGAAATTCAACTGAGTCTTCGCTAACGTACTGTGCTCCAATCGTGCTGGATTGAATCGTGTGGATTGAAGATGTGTGCAGTGATCATCTAATGCAAATGATCATCTGGCTGCAAAAATAGTGACTGGCATGTTAAGGAACGTAATGAATATGTGGGGCCAAGTTCGCGGACCGCTGCTGCAACTGTCCGTACATGTTTCCGGCACTTCGAGATGTACGGCTTTCCTCGAGGATAGAGAAACTTGCTCATCCGCCAGCGTTGTATTGCTAACCTTCATAGAAAAGGCTTCAGCCCCGGTACTTCGGCAAGAGTGAGTACCGCTCGTTAAACAATGATAACCGGAGTAGCGCCACTTCCTGTCATAGTAGGTTTCGCGCACAGCATCTAACATCTACCCCAACCAGCACGGAAACTTATGCCCACTCTTTCTCCAATGTGTCAAGAATGAGGGGATGGGCGCACACTTGAATATATGCGCACTATATACGCACAATAAGTGACGGTATACTGCACCGATAATGCACGAATGGTCGAAGCTGAATGTTTCGTGACGGTCCACAAGAGTAAGTGAGTTACTAGCGATAATACGCATTTGCTACAAGTTATTACAATGTGCAGAACAGCTACGTTTCAAGCCTTGTGCACAGCAAGGACAAATCTGACGGAATTGAGCACACCCACGAGCGATTAGGCAGAAAATTATCAGATAGTGACCGCACCGAGGAACGTTACTGAGTCAGAAACGTGACAAGCCGCTTCTTCAACATAATTGCCCCGCATTTAGAGCAAGCGGCGTATAAGCTGCTCGCGCCGCTTGGACGTAGCTTGATCAGCTCCGAAAGCGATTTCGCATGTTCTCTAAAACTGCGGCCAAAGCTTCGTGTCGCCCACCGAATCACCGTCTACGACATTTCCCGAAACAGAGGTTTGCTAAGCCGCACCGGCGTCATACACATCTATTGTAAACACGGAGGCAACGGAGGCAGTTGAGGCAAGCAATGGCCGCGTCACCACGTGATCAAACATGGCAGCGCCCACGGGATCGCCGCGAAAAGGGTCAATAGGCCCACCACCATGGTAACTCCTTCGGCGTCGTTCTAATATCGGAGCCCTAGCTTCATCTGACCCTCATCATGCCATCCTCGTCACGCCATCGTCATCATACAGATGTTGTGATGCAAGCATCGTCACGCCATTTCCATCGTACACTCGGCGTCACTCACTGTCCTTATACCATGTTAATCAAGGTCCTGGCACTACTGTCATAATGACGTCGTCGTCACGTTGTCATTGTAGCTCTGCCATCACTTCAACGGGATGAGTACAATGTCACCCCGTTGTCCGCATGCCTTCGTCGTCATGCTACCTACGTCGATCCATCGTCCTTATTCATTCGTCATTCTATGGTAATCATTACGCGTCCCCGTTCAATCATGCCATGTGGCGTTGTCATGCCATCGCCGTCATTGCTTGGTGGTCCGACAGTCGCGATTATACATCCATTGTCCTGCCGAAGAAGTAATGTCGTCTTGATCGAGCCGTGGTCGTCATTCCGCCTTCGTCATTCCGGCTTCGTCATCCTGTTGTCATGCTATCGTCTAACATATATGGGGCAATAACTTGAGGGTTAACAAAGCAGTTCAAGAATAAGTTAAGCACTTTGCACAGAGGAATGGAACGAAAAATAATACGCGTAATGTTAGGAGAGAGCAAGACAGCGGTGTGGTTCAGTGAGCCAACGGGGATATCCGATATACCCAAGCTTTATGCTTGCTTGGGCCACTAGTTTTGTTTTAATGGTCGCGATGCTACTCTGGACGCCGCATCATCGTGATTCTAGTTTTGTCATCCGACTTTCGTCATGCCATTGTCTTCGCACCATCATCATCATACAGTCGTCATGTATTCCTTGTTACACCGCCATTGTGATGCCGTTGTGTTCGTACAATCGTCGTCGTTCAAGGTGACTCTCCGCATGTTGTGGTCGTCACGCCGTCTACGGCGACATAGTTGTCTAAGTTGTCTAATAGCTCGGGTCACTAGGCATGTGTTCGTGGTAACGATAATATCGTGGTATCGTGGTCGCCGCGTCGCTGCCATTGCAGCTTGGTCATCTGACTCTCCTCATACCGGCATCATCGCACCACCTTCGTCGCACCGTCGTCCTGAAGCCATAGTCGTCATGCTGTCATTTTGTCATTGTCATCACTTCAGTAACTTCATTGCATCGTCGTCAAGCCGGCGTCGTCATACGGCCTTCGTCCTTTCATCGACATCATGGAGGAAGGAAACCCCAGGAGAGGCCCCGGCCAGCACGGACGTATTGGAGAAGGTGTGGCGGAAGTCACGTGCTGTTTTTCGCAAAGGAGCACTGGGACGGGTCAGACAGACAGACAAAGAACTTTAGTGGAGGTCCTGAGAAGCTCTGTTGCCCCCTCTCAGGGAGGCAACGATGCCGCGGGCCGCACCCACGTCGGCACGGGGAGACCAAGCTCCAGCGCCGCATCGTGGGCTCGGGTACTCCAAATGTCAACGTTGCCATAGCAACCATGCTCTTGAAGCTTTCGTTGCTGCTCTCGGTCTCTGAAAAGTGAAATAAGATTCTCCCGCCGGTGTATTTCTCGCAGCACTTTTTGTTCGCGAGAAAAGCTGACTTTGGAGGGCGGTGTGTAAGCTTGAAAGCTGTGTTTTGGCTCTGTGAGTGTGAGTGTTAGCCAGCAACAGATGCACTCAGGCAATCACGGCGCGGATGTTCTTCGTCTTCCCCAACGTGCCACGGAAAAACACAGCAGCGCGTCGGCTTCAATAAAACTGCTACAGAAGTTTCCTAGGCTTTGTTTTGACGCGCGTCGGTAGCACACACTTCCGGCAGCTTGTAACAATGCAAGTTCAAAGTACGCGCTATCTGCTCCGGCGAGCTGCAGAACCCCTGATTGGAGGCGCAAAGGATGGTGGCACACCAACATGGCTGCACTTCCGGCTTCAAAAACGTGACGTCAGGGCCTCTATTGTTTTGTTTCTTTCCTCCATGATCGACATCAATCTTTCTTCGCCATTTTATAACAATCATGCTATCGCCAGTCAATCATGATTATGCCGCCTTTGTCATGCCACCATAGTCAGACAGCCGCTATCATGCATCCATTCTCAGGCCGTCTTCGTCGTAGCGTCGTGGTTGCGTCATAGTCATCACATAAGCTTCGCTATCGGGTTCTCTAACGTTCTTTTAAATCTAAGTACAGGGGTGTTTTCGCTTTTCGCCCCAATGAAATTGCAGCCGCCGTAGCCGGCATTCAATTCCGTGATCTCGTGCTTAGCAGCCCAACACCATAGGCACTAAGCACGCATTGCAGTCGATAGTCGTCGTGAGATGAGTTCTGCCGCAGCATTTTCCCCTCCTCTTGTTTTTTTTTCTTATTTCTAACTGTAATAGTTTTCATACGTATTACCAGACGGGTGTTTCCACAGCTCCCACGTTTGTTCGGTTGGTCACCCTGCTCTAAAAGATGACTGCTCAAACTGGTCGAAGTTCGAACTTCGGACTTTTCCAATATGATCCAGGTGTTCGAACAAGTTCATGAAGGCATTTTCACTGATTGACGAAATAGCAACTTAATACGCAGCTCGACATATAAATGCATCACCACATCTGACGCTGCGTTGGTCCTTTCCTCTATAAGTGCGTCACCGCATCTGTAAACAGATGCGGTGACGCACTTACAGAGAAAAGGACCAACACAGCGTCGTTTTTTAAGCACTCGAGAACTATAAAAATGATAAGGTCAGGTTTTAATGCGTCTCTACCCACATTGCTCGTGCTTTGATCAATATATCCGCAACGATTATCAGACATATAGGGAGTTAGCGATCGCTAAGGTAGATCTTAACGTGGTGTAAACACACTTTAAGTCGCATAGCCGCGTTGTAAAGTACTTGTTTAACGTATTTACCAGAAGTGACGATGGTCACCCTCGGCTGACGCTGTTATACTTATCGTTTTCATTCATGCTCCATGAGTTTCAAACACTATTTTTTCTTGCTCTTTTTTGGCTTTGTAAAATCAAGAAGAAACGTGCAAAGCAAAAAGAAAAAAAAACAATTT
This sequence comes from Dermacentor silvarum, assembly GCF_013339745.2. Lineage (NCBI taxonomy): Eukaryota > Metazoa > Arthropoda > Arachnida > Ixodida > Ixodidae > Dermacentor > Dermacentor silvarum. Next base: position 109,234,458 of record NC_051161.1, read on the forward strand.
TAGCTACCAATATTTATTTCATCCTTTAATTCTACAGTTTTGGCGCGTGTGCTTAATTATTATTGACTGACATTTACAACGCTATATTTTGTATATCTTCAGCGTCACAAATAAGCCTGCAGCCACTAGAACGAAGTTTAGGCCGACTTGTGTAATAGCTGTCATTCCCAAAGGGACTGAACCACCATACTTGGAGCTTTCGTAGACACTATCGTCACATTTCCCTTTGCATTTATTTTGGAGACTCCCTGATTTAACCTAAGATAGACCCCATTCCCATTAGTATAGAGCCTTATACAGTCACGTGGTAGTGATAATATTGGCAACGTGGGAAACCTATTGTTTCCTGGTGTTTCCAATAGCCTCCTTTCCTACAAAAATATGCAGCCTAAGACAATTATACCACGACTTCTCTCAATGCTTCGCACATGTGCCAATTCACACGTCCCAAGCACGCGAAGCCTAGCGGACGGTGTCTCATTTTCACCCACAAAATTTCAGTTGCGTCAAAAAGACTAGAGTCACACAAAAAAGCTCCATATTGCGTCCTTGCGCCTAAAAACACTACACATGTCATCACCAACATCGTCATCATCAATAAAAGAGACTGCGCCGCCACTCGCTCTCATTTTAAGTAAGCCTAACATATCGCTCAACAACAATACGTGTGCATAATAACAACGTGGGAACAAAACTAAATAGAAAGCGATGAGTGATAACAGTTCATGTCACTAGTTTTACCTGTCAATGTAGAATTCGTTGACAGCAGTGTGCACTTCCCGTACGCGCGGACTTTTTATATAGGCTGCTGACAGTATTTCAAGAAAAACGCAAAACCTTCAGACAGACTACTTGACCTACACGCAGTAATTTTGGCAAAGGGTGCACAATGTTCACTGCAGAAAACATTCTGCGAGAGCCCAATGACGTAAGTAAAAAAAGGAAGGGGCACGTTGCGACACCGGTCCGGCGGAAACGACAGTGGCGTAAGCAAGTTAGGCGGGATCCCTCTCGGCCCCCAGCGGCTAGCGTCAGCTTTATAAACGTCCAGTGGCGCCCCATTAGTCTAGTGTCGCCTCTCCAAGCCGGCCATAGGACGAAGTCTGTGGCCCCCAGCACAGCGTCGTTCCCTGCAGTTACGCCGTGAAGCATTTGTCTTGTAGAGGCGTCGAGGGCCCCAGCCGAGGTCACAGCTTCAGTGCCTGATGAGAACAATTGGAGCCTCGGAATGGGTTGAGATACACAGTGCATAGCACGTTTTCATCTGTAGGCTGTTGACAACGCTCTACAGACGACTGCTGCCTGTGAGGACGTGCTGAGCCCGCCAAGGGTTTCCTTACGGGCTTTCGAGAACACGCACAGTCGTTTTTTTTTATGCGCACCTTTTTTTTTGCCTTTTCTTTTTACCTTTCCACTGCTTCTGCTGTTGCTGTCTGGCACACCGCGCCGGGGGGTTGTCGAGAGTGTGCGTATGAATTGCCGGAGCACGGCACAGGCTTAATCCGACGTCAGAAACTCGTTTGGCATCCACTACGTCTTTCCAACGCGTCGCCACGATGCACCCTGGAGCTCTCGGGCGTCACTACAATGCCCTCCAGACTGGTGTAATGGTAAGTGAGCTCACCGCAAAAGCACTGAAGAAGCAGTTCCAAATCGCTTCTGCGGAATACCGCAAGGTGGAGGAAGTAGCATGAAACGAAAAAATTGCTTCGCTCGTGACAGCCCGCATATGGGGGAGGAGCGGGGTAAAGGGTAAGGAAAGGCGACGTCAGAAAGCACGCGTCGTTTGCTGTCCGATAAGGTACGGTATGTTTCTGCTAGTTCTGAAAAATAACCACCGGGAAAATTTGTTTAGCCGACGAAGGTACTTAGGTTTAGGTGCACAGTCGAGAACCCCAGGTAGTCAAAATTATTCCGGAGTCACCCACTGTGGCGCGCCTCATTATCACCGTGAATTTTGGCGCGTAAAACTTCATCACTCAATTAAAGTTTCACATTTGTGTCACGATGTGGGGCAATGACTATGCTAACCTTCTCGGAAGCTATAAACAATGGCGCGCAACAACGCCACAAGCAACCACATCTCGCTGCGGTTCGCTATAGATAAAAATCTTAAAAGATAGATAAAATAGAAAACGCCACCTAAACATGCCCATTGTTCATCTACTTCAACGAAGCGCCGTTTCCAATAATATTTATTTCACAGAATTAAACCAGCTGATCAAATACAAAAAAGTGCTGCAAAGAAACGTTCCAAAATCACTAGGGACAAAGACTACGCATATTCCCGTTGAGCGCATGCGCGTGTCACCACTCTAAGAAATTGCACCAGTGCTGTTCCTATAGACCGTCTCCACGCTAGAGCCGCCCGCTGTTGCCTCCTGTGAACCGGCTGGTTGTAGCAGGCGCGAGCGATTGTATATTGGTCCTGAGCCTTTTATAGTCGTCCAGAAAAACAAGCTAAGCCTCAGATTATCGCCGTCATGATTTGAAGTGGCTCGACGACAAGTAAAATTTAATTTCTTCTATTTGATTCTGTTCATGCGCCCTTGCGCTAGTGACGTCATAGTTCCATGTTTACAAATATGGATCTCGTCTATACTTGAAAGAGTCGGACGTAGAATTAATAACTGGTAGGCAGTCGGCCTGGGGTAAAACGAGTATCTCGGACGTAAAAAGGACATATGGGCACCGAATGCCCGTTAGTAGTTGTGCTCCTTCCAATAACGAACGACCTTTCAGACTAACTGCGCGATATGTGCTGCTTTTTGAGCTAAAGGGAGACAACCCAGTATTAAATTTTTTGTGACAAGCTGTACCAACGACGATACAAAGGTTCACGTCTGCAGTGAAGAGCGTTTTATGGCTATAAGGAGATTTTCTGTACGGAATCTGGTTTTCACAACCATCGTTAGCTTGAACTCTACGTGCCAGGTTGGCCTTTGTCCAATTGTTAAACCACTTTTCTACGCACTTTTACTGAGGTGAAGCAAAATAATGCGCATACGTTCGTATGGAACGCTATGCTTGAGCCTTCCGAAACATTGGCCGTCACATTGTAAAATCAAGTGGTTCGTCAAGTGTGCAAGTAACCTGAGGTAAAGCCTACCAAACGACCCTTGGAGCATAAAAAGCCTGCAGCCTTTAACGCAGCAATTCATCAACAGTGATCGCGTCAACATTGATTTACATGAGCACCGAATTAAATATGTGGTGTACGAAAACGTAATATTTTACGGTCATCTCAAATGCCAAACGGCCGCCATGTAGGGCAGATTCGTGTTGGGATGCTGTCCTGCTGAATATGAAAAACTGCATTGGCATATTTACGAAATTTAGCACACTGATCACCAAGCAATTTCACCGTGTTTACGACAATAGAAAACAAAACAGCAGAATGGAGAGAAAGTGACTAAACCCATATATTTGGCAGTGAAGATAATAAAGAGTCAATCATCTTGAAAAAAAATACAGTCAGCATTAGTATATGTCTTAACTTATTATCGAGCTTGTTTGAAACTTGGAGGTTAACAAAGAAGCTCGAGAACAAGTTACGGACCGCGCAAAGGGCGATGGGATGAAAAATTTTAGGCCTAACGTTAAGAGACAGGAAGAGAGCGGTGTGGATCAAAGAGCAAATGGGGATAGCCGATATTTTATTTGACATTAAGAGAAAAAAAGATCGAGTAGGGCAGGCCATGTAATGCGTAGGACGGATAACCGGTGGGCCATTAGAGTTACACAATGGGTACCAAGAGAAGGGAAGTGCAGTAGAGGACGGCAGAAAACTAGGTGGGGTGATGAAGTCTTGAAATTTGCAGGCGCAAGTTGAAATCAGCTAGCGCAGAACAGGGGTAATTTGAGATCGCAGGGACATGCCTTCCTCCTGGAGTGGGCATAAATAGGCTGATGATGATGATGTCTTTGCCTAAACCGTCGCCCATAAAATTTTCTATGAAGCTACAGATTTTCACTAAACAACTCGAACCTAGTTACACATGGGAAATCTGAAAGGGCTAAAGGCAGTCACGCACGTATTTCAACCTGCACAATATGCATCACTAGGCCCTAGAGCAATGAGGATGCGTACACCGCAAAGAAAATAAAGTCAGAACCTATTTATCGAATCCACACTTTTGATTCGTAACATGATATAATTTATATATTGTCACCTAAATATGAATACAACTTCCTTTTCAAATGCCTTCTTTAAATTACTACATTTTACATGACCACACCCCTCCTCCCATCCAACCACCCAACAACCACTGGCTTCTTGTCGAGGCAAGCAAAAGTAACATGGCCGTTACAGTTTGTTTATGTACTCATTGACCTCAATACTTAGTTTAGCGTGCATTTTACCTTTCGACAGCATTTACTCTGTAACAATTCTGTAAAGTTATCTCTGATTATAACTTGCCATAAGACACGTATTTTTTGGCCAATCTTTCATATTCCATATGTGCCACCTGCTGACTGCGCAACAAAACGATGTTAGTCATCATTGTGGGAGAATGCAGCTTTGACCAAAAGTGAGTTCAGAGCCGAAGGAATCGCTGAAGTCTACTGTCTATATTTTTGAGGTACAGCGCCACACGAACAGGTTGTATAAAATGATTTTGTTACTGGATAACTTCAGTACGCTGATCAGCGGAACATGACTAGTACGACTGAGGCGGGACAGCTTTTTTAACAATTCGAGGCACTTACTGTGATTATGTGTAAGCCGGTGCAAAAGAAAGTGCAACCATAGAAAATCAAGTACATGTCTCCTGTACACATTTGATGCGGCTGGTCAAATTAAGTTTCTACTTTCCCGCTATGCAGGAAATCAGTTACCACGACGTGCGAGCGGTCATGGAAATGGCAGGAGGCTATTGGCAGCATATTTATGGCATAGTGGTGCATGGCAGGCAAACGATCAACTGTATTGGATGCCCGAAGTAGTCAGAAGGGTGAGCGGAAAGCTTGAAAAAAGATAAAGATTGGTTAACTTTATTTGCCTGTTATTCATGTATCTTGGACAAGGGCTTGCTCATACTCATAGAAGTGAGCAAGCGCGTCTACGCTCCGTCTTCTACTATAGTACTAATCAACTGGGCCGCAACATGCAGCTTTACTAAGAAACTTGCAGTGAGGCCTATACACCGCGTAGCGTAAAAGCAAGAAAAATTAAAAGCGCAATTTTATCGGGAGACCGAGATATTAAAAGGTGAAGCAGACTCAGTAACATTGAAATTGGCATTAAGTAATACAGCCGCGTTTAGCAGGCCAAGTATATGATGGAGAAGTTAGCATGCAGAAGAAACAATATTTCCTGTTTATTTAACGCGACTTGTGGGTTGACAGTAGCATATACGTATGGTATTCCTCACATGCCGATGCAAATTAGCCAAAATCATTGTTTAAATTTAAAGTAATTTGTGGGCCACAACAGAGGCCATAGGGGCCTACTGAGGATTCCTTTCAGTCACCCGTGGTTACTTAACGGGCTACCAATGCTCAATGCTCAAACTTTCTTGCTTTCCACCCAATTGGACTGCATTCACCGTAGCCTGGAAGTCGACCTCGTCCTCAGCAGTTGAACTTTACAGTCACTGAGCCATTCCTTGCCATTACCACGTACAGAACAGCGCAAACGCAATACGCGAGATGTGGTGCGTTGAAAGTCAGGAAAATTGGGCACCAAACTTGTTGTGCTTTGCTTACGTGTAACCTAACTCAACAGAGAGTAAAGGAGGCTTGTTGTGCGTTACCTAGTTGGGTGTGCCGTATACGCATGGACAGTATAAGTTATACGAGCAACAGTAAATTTTCGACTGTAATTTATCTCCGCAGGAAGCCGCTTGGTGTTGTCTGTGCGACAAAACATAGAAATGTTTACGGCGGGTCGTAAACGAGTGGGACATTGTAATGGTGGTCATCTACACCATGTCGTTGAACTTTTATCTTTGCACTGAACTGAACAAAAATGTTTTCCCAGCAATACTAAAATATTTACACCGTTAAGCAACTACATTCTGACTCGGCATCGTGGCATGTTTTGTTTGCGCAAGTTATGCGGTGCCTGTTGGAAGAACTTCCGCTGTTCAGGCACGTAGTTACTTTCACGTGGTGTAAGCTACGCCTACTACATACCCAATTCCTGTGCTCGGACTGATAAATATCTCGGCCACCATTCCAACTTTTTCGCAGCCCAGTGAAATTATAATAAAGCACGCACACTACTCACAATAACACAAGATTTGGGCAGTCTTGCAACATCCCAGCCGAATTTCTAGCAAAGCACTTTATTTTCGAGCAGTTGCATTGATTTCAGTTACCTGTCATTAAACCACCAACTTTGAAACATTGCTCGAATATGACTCATTCGTTCACAACCAGGCCGCTGCCTTTACCTCTTCGAACATTTATTTACAAACATTTAGCCACTAGTACATTAACCGGCATATCTTTCACTTCGCGAGCACTGCCACTCATAGCGTTCTTCCCGTTTTAAACATATTTATTCTCGGTGGTCGTTACAGTTCTTCTACGATGGTGGGCTCAATTCTCACCCGCAGATAAACCCCGTGTCCTTGAATTTTGCCACCATATCACTCACAACCTGCCCGTACTTCAACGAAATATAAAAAAAGAGATTGTTTGCTTCAAGGACACCTAGGGCACATCCTATAATCCAGGAATATAAGAAAAAAAAAGATGAAATGTTGTGTAATTCTTTTCAACGACCATAAGCAAGCCAAAAACGTTTAACTTGTCTAGCACATCAGCACTCATTTTATTTTCATGCCGACCAAATGTAAACTGGGCGTCACGTACTCTTAAGATACTAACGGCTGTAAACGCTTTCGAGCACTTGCTACAGGGTATTCTCCCAACGAGTATCAATTGTCCCCAGGCTATAACTTACCATGTGACTGGTATAGTTCAGTGAAGAGGCCAAGGGTGCGTCGTGTACTGCGAAAACGAAGGTTCTAATTTTACTGAATACGGTGAAGTTTAATTACTGATTACACGGACCATCTAATCAGAACACGGTGTGACACGGATTTCTGTTGGTACACTGGAATACATAGCCTCCTTTCACATAGCCTTTACAGAACGCATAGAATCCTTTCAAATTCAATTTCAATTTATATCAGCACTTCGTACATTAGAAAGACAGGGAAGAGCAACAAAACGCTTTGTATATGGACAGCTTGAAGGTATCCCTGTACTCTTACAGACAGTCAATGGCAACACGACAGTGGTATCTATCAGTAGTATAGCCTTGTACGAAGCTTGAGAACTTCAATACTAACGAGAATATTAGAATCATCGCTTGCGGAAATAAAAAAGGAACCTTCGAGCACTTGCTGACAGATCTTTTTCACAGAGCCTGTGATTCATCCACACATTTCGACCTTGGCATTCCTATGGTGATAACGTTTACCCTATTTTCAATAAAGTTTGCCACCATTGTGGTTATACTTTTCCTTCGACAGCCGGCTAAATTTCGTTCTTTTGTAAAACACATAGGCTGCGGAACATGTAAATACGTTAATATCTTGCAAAAACGGTCATTGACCAGTGTACTTAGAACGTTGCCTACGCCGTCATTGTACCATTTTCACCAATTAAAACCGCGGTAAATGGTTTAAATCACCTAAGGCACCACCGAAACCGCACACATGCCTCGTGGGACGCTTGAAAATGCGACTAAAAGACGAGCATCATAGAATATTTGCAATGCGCATATTTCAACCATAAACGCTGACGTTTCACAACGCTTCGAGCTTTACGTGGGCCACATTCTATTCAAATGCAAACTTGGTGTGACGTAGAGATCTCTCGGGACACTGGAAAATGTAGCACATAGCGGCCGCACAACGCTTTTGAACACTTGTATAAGGAATTGCTTACAAAGTCCCCATATGCATGAAGCTCAAAAACATGCCGACACTTTGCTCATAATATTCCCCCTATCATTAATATACTAACTTTGTGGGAGGTTCAATTTTTTCGGGGCTTAAGGCAACTGGCTACGTGATTCATAAAATGAGCTTCTTAATTTCTAGAGCGCTTGTGTAAGTAATGTGCTTGAAAGGTCGATTTTTCAGCTACAGATGTCAAGCTTGCTTGCCTGGTGCCAAATAACATGACCCCCTAAGTTCTTTATTACAATTTTGTTGCCCTTCACTAGACCCCTCAAATACTCTAAGCGCTTTACATAACGTAAGTACCTAGGTATCACTGTGACTAATGATCTCAGATGGTCACATCATATAGCAAGTGCAACAAACGAAGCTAACCGTGTCCTTGGCTATGTCCGGCGTAACCTTAAGTTTACCCCTCCTCACGTAAAACTGCTAACGTACCACGCGTATTCCTCCCAAACTGGAATACGCATGCGCAGTTTGGGACCCTCACCAAATTAACCTACAAAAATATCCCGAGTCCATTCAAAACCGTGCAGATAGATTTGTTTTCTCCAGATTATTTATACTATTCTAGCGTCACTGATCTAAAACGTACGGCTAATCTTCCCAGTCTTGTGTCACGCAGAAAAATAGCGTGCCTGTCCCTCTACCAAAAGTTTATCACTTGTCTCTTGCTCATTTGATTATATCTGCTCATCGCCTTCCGCTCCGCAACAGTCATTCTAAAGCTGTATACCCACCACTTGCGCGCAATACTGAGCATCTCAACTCATTTTTCATTCGTACAGTAAATAACTGGAATCTTCTGCCCACCGACGCTGCCCACCACTCCGATCCGGGCCACTTCATTCATCGAAGACCTCTCACAAATGTAACCCACCCCTCATGTAATACCCTATGCCAGGGATATTTGGGGTATCAATAAATAAATAAATAACGTTTTCAAATAAGCAGTAAATGAGGGTTAGCTATTTATATTTAGGCACAAATTTATTGGAAACTTCTAAATGTCTGTTCACATCACCTCGAAGTTTTCCCCACATTGTCTCAATTGAATTATATTGCGGAACTAACTATTTTGTTATATAAAATAAATCACATTTTGTTGTCAAGGAATTATGGTTTTCTATATTACATTCGTCACTCTATCGAGCAATTTGGAATAGGAAGTGTAATGTGTCATTACTAATATATATTTCTGTCTTTTGTTAAGACCAATTTATATTGACTTCCTTAGTCTCTCTTCATGAAGTAAAAAAATAACATTTTTTTCTATGCTATTCTTCATTGTAATATTTCCTGTTTTTTACTTCTGCATGCTGTGGCAGGTTTTGCAGAATTGCTGTTGCTCTCGTTCCATTTACTTCCTCATGTTTATGCAGTGTTTTTGTATCCCTTGCGCAAATTGCACATATACTGTGATGCGTCATTTATATATTGTCATGCCCAGGCAGCCCACACCTCGTCTGAGATTCTGCAAAAGGGTATCATATAAACTGTTTAGTTCTTGTTGCTAAAATGCCATATGCTCATGGATTAGATGGGTAGTTATTAGCTATGATGATAAACAGATCTTGTATGAAACCTGTATATTCATGCAGGGCTATTAAATATGTGAACAATAGAAGGGGCGCGGTTTGTTAAAAGTATACGGTGTAGTCGAGCAGTTTTCTGCGGCAAAAAATCTAAGAACATGAGTTATTTAGGCGCGTCGAATAATTGCTCCTCCAGCGTGTACCTTCACAGCCAACCACTACGCAACACACTATAATACAATTATTGTCTTCGAAATGTTTGGCTGCAGTCACAGTTGCACCCAACATCGGAAGCACCCCACGAAAATCAGTGTAGTTGAAGATGACTCGACTGCCTTACCTAATACTAACTCGCATCCCACTCATGTATTAAAAAATATATTTAGGCGTTCATGGTTTTCTTATATCATGCTTTCTTTTTTTTTGCCGCTATAAGTCTTCGAGGCGCTTACAACCACTATGCAGAAAAAGCCTTTCGTCACTGGTAGTTGATCGTTTAGCAGAAATGCAATTAGGTAAAACTGAATTTATTTTCGCAGGACCTGTGTTTAGGCTCACCTGTGCAAATGGTGATAAGTTTGTTGTGAAACGCTGTGCGACAAACGCAAAATTGTCACCCATATCGACGGGACAGGCTCTGGACGTGAACGCAGATTCTGAACTTGTTTGTTTGTTTCATTGTTTGTTTATGTCAGATGCAAATGGGGGCAATGCCGAAGATGCGTGTTTCCATTCAACTCAGGAGAACAGGTGCAAGCTGACTCTTAAGAAAATAAACAGTCAGCTCATGCGAATAAAGTCCTGACACACAGAGACGGATCACCTGCATTCATATCTGCTTGGCTACAGGGATGGCGCTGCGCGGTAGAACGTCTAATAATTCGCACACCCATTGAACCTACTACCTTTATGGCGTACAAGCCATGGCAAAACTTTGAAAAGGAATTGGTGAAGCACCAGAGCAAAGAGTAATACTTTGCTAGGAAATATAGCACTTTGCGCCCTTGACTGAAACTGCTAGGGGTCCGCCCGAGGTGTCTCTGCTATTGCTAGAAGAGCCGCTGTGGGGCACCAAGCACGTAAGGCGCTGAGTCAGCACTGAAGTGTGTTATTCGAAACGTGTAGCAGTAAGCAAGGCTAGCCAGCTTGAAGGGAGAATATTTGCAGAACAAGAAACTTATTCAAAGTTTCGTGGTCTCGAAAAACCTGACGTAGTGCATCCACTTTCACACCGCCGTAGAATGAGAATCTTTGATCAAATAGCGCCCAAGGAGAAGAGAGCCTTTAATCGCCTTAGGTGGAATAGCTCTGCGTGAAGGAACGCTAAGTATACCGCATGCCTTCAGCGCTCACGAATCCCATGGTACCAGAGCTTTGAGATTAAACGTGGCAGTATATAAAGGGAGCTGCTTTTGTTTCATTCTTGAGGTGCCGAGAAACAGAAGTTCTGCCCGAAGGCGAAATTGTGAGACTGCTCGCCGTCCGCCCATTTTGGCAGGCTGTAAAATCCACGCACTAATATTTGGGGTGCAACGCTGGGGTGTATATTATGAACGTCAGCGAGAGAAGTTCAAGGTGTGTTCTTTGAATGAAAAGTTTCTCTGTGAAGGAGCCTGTGGAAAACAGAGACGTCTTTCTTCTAGTTTTTTTTTTTGAATTGCGCATTGAGCTTTATAAAGGTTTCTTGTGACCACAGTTACATTTAAAGCATTAAATGCTTTTAGCTCCCGTTGTCGGTGACCTTCAAGTCACCTTGAGCCAAAAGCCAGAGTCCGTTATCCAGGCGCTCAAACGAGAACGAAACAAGAACATCCGGGCATCATTGTGAGAACAAAACGAGATCATCCAGGCAACCACTCAAAACTAAACAAAATACGGTCTCTGGTCCCCTCTACCCTTTGTTCAGGACCGTATTACATACGCTAGTTACTGCCCAAACAAGTTACAAAGATATTGCATCCGAGTTCTTGCGAATGTTTGTTCACATTATCACTGAAACTGTAACTTCTAGTACGCTGGTGTTTTATTTGTCATTTCCAATAGCGGCGTTCCAAAGCCAGATACAAGGCACCATACACTTGATTGACATCGTTTGGCGCTGAGGCAGGGTTGCCTGTGCTCTTTTCATCGCCAGCAGTACGTGAGTTCTGCCACGTGGGTTTTGTGCCAGGTCGACAGATGGCGCCACGCTGCGTGACCAAGCCGGCAGCGTCCGGCGCGACGTGGATGGCTGTTTGGCCAAAACGAGACTTGCCATGAGGTTGTGTCTGCGACAGGAAACAATTGCGCCCATGTTTACCAGTGCACAGTATGGCGTAGTGCGGTGTGGTGTGGTTTGATTGAATGTGCCTTTGCGAACATGCACTACAGCATTTTAACATTGTGGCTAGTGTAAACTCCAACCAATCTGCTTTGCCGGTACCCATTTGATGCTTGCATCCACTCTCGATTACAGTCGCGCCAGCATTCTTTTAGGACAACTGCCAAACTGTGTGCTGAAATACTACAATACTCGGACCAGGTTGTTGAAGTGAATAGATTTATTTGGCTTTTAAGTGCGCTTTTAATGTGCCAAGTAGTGACCTGGCTTTTACCACCGATAAAAGAGCGTCAATGCAACGAGCACGTGCTTTCGTGCTCATTGCTTTCGTGCGTTCATTGCGGAACTCAACTAATATAGCTCTTTGAGACATATTAAACGTACTGCGAACGCTTTGGGGCAACTTAGAGTTTAGTTGCTGCTGTGTAGTGTTTGAGAAGAATCGCCCGTCTCTTCTCCCGCTGCCATTTGTGGATCCTGCGGGAGAGTCCTGCGGGGGTAAGTGAGAAGGATGGTAGCCGCCTTTCACGGTGACGCTCGCGCAGCTGGAAACAGCAAACATATGATAAATTCACTTATATATAAAGCCACCAATACTACGGGTACGGATTATCAAGGAAGGAAATCGGTGTTGTCGTTTACTCAATAGGAAGAAATTCAGCGTCAGCTATGACCTGGGCTGTTGTCAAGACGACCGCGGTTACATTTATTAAAGGGGGGCAATGCGTTCATGCACACTGCGGCAACAGTTGTGGCTAGCCAAGGCGATGGTCAAGCCTTCACTCATGATGGCCATTCGTGTAACTGTCATCTTAAACTTCGGTGGCGTGATCGATAGCAATGTCGTTACCGCAGCGCCTGGCGCCCAACGCAGTCAAGAAACGTGCGTTATTGTAGGACTAAAAACATATTGCCACATGTGTACGAATATTTAGAGATCTGGTGGAAGTGGGGGACATAAACACAACTTTATTTGGTCAGGCGGGTAGGTCAAGCACGTAGGGAGGGCACTGCAGAAACGAATGGGGCGTTTTCAGGTTTGTTATGCTGGAAGGTACGAGATGGTGAAGGATAATTATATCCGGGATGCATTGAGAATGAATGAAGGCCAAGAGGCCGCAAAGCTGGCATCAGCCACAAGTGGCTCTGCAAAATGTGGCGCGCAGCCCCTAAAGCCATTTTAAACTATGGCAATTAAGGTTGACTTGTAAGTGTAGCAGGATCTGGTAATCGGTATGCTGGTCTTTACGGCATCAGGTGAAAACCTCTTAATTTGAATTCGCATTAATTTGAGGAAGTCAGCATGGCATTGATTGAGGTTGAGGAGCGGGCCGTGAATGGCGTTTTAAGAGAGCGTGGAAATTGGTGGCAGCAGGCCGCATGCAACAAGGTGTTTCCTTCGAAGATGATGTTGGTGATGGGTGTAGTACATGCTTCACAGCGTATGGCCATCAGCTGGCGCTGCTCGGACAAGTTGGCACAGGTGCCGCAGTGTGGCCAACTGAGGCTTCGTCCATGAAAATGACGCCATATCGACAATGGTGCAGCCTCAGCATGCGACAGGAAGGTCACGAACGGTGTATTCGTGTGAAGCGAAGGTTGATGTGGTGAAGTTATGCATTGCCGGTGTATGGAGCGAGGTTGACAAAACATCAAAGAGTTTGAATGCGACAAAAAGGAGCAGTGGGTTGCCTTATGGCCATCACCATGATGTATTCAACGTTCTGTCAGTACACGTACCCACATACAAGAAGCATGAGTGGCGCTTGTTGTTTGATTGGCGGGAAGATTAGATGGCAGAAGGTGGCAAGTAAGAAACCTCCGCAGGTCTGGTGTGACTAGGCATAACGGAGTGCGTGGCGTTCATGTCCATATACCGTGATGCAGCTAGAGAATCTAGCCAAATACGTGCCATTGAGTGCCCAGAGACTTGATCGTGGGGCGCTGCTTCTAGCGCAACTCTTCTCCAGGCAGTCATGAGTCCTTGGTGAGCCTTCTAGCACTGTGACATGCACCGCAAACGATTCAGAATGCCGAGAAAGAGGAAGAAGTAGAAACACCTCACAGGCTGAGAAGAAGTACCAGAAGGACTGGATCACTCCGATGTTCCATGAACAGCGCAAAGCTCCACGGACGAAGGCAGCTCCCATTTAGTGGCTCTGCTAAATTTCAGGCAGCAAGCCACTGAGAGAAGGGCCAGCGTAGGTTGATGAGCTTGTAGTTGTGATCTAAGGATGTCTGAGTAGAGGTCTGATAATGAACGGGTGGTGTGTAGCACCGCAGAATTTCGGGACACCCTGGGGTAGCTCGTTGAAGAGGCGTAGGTTCGGCAATGGTAGCCCAAGGTGGTCTTCGAGGTCAACTGACAGAACGAGAAGGATCACCTTATACTTGAACTGCTCGATGTAGATGAAGTTCAGCTGCAGAACCCCGTCGACTGGACAAACCATGCGGCGACGTACCGAAACCGGAATGGCGGCCGTTATTGACAATGTACGCGGATATCCGAACGCTTCAAGAAAACGTTTCCCTTTACTTATAGTAATGGTGAGCTGGACGACATATATATTCGTTACAGTGAGGTAACTTAGATCAGGTTTGTTTTAAAGCGAAAGCTTTACTAACCCATCCCATCCTCGTCGCCAAGTTGTGGTAATACCAATCGTCAAGATGTGTCATCGAGTTCCCACGATGTGGTGCCAGGGCCTAGCACGGCGAGACTGCCGAGCGCGTATGACCTACGCGGTGAGGCCTAACGGCGGGGGCGATAAGCACCACAGATAAAACGAGACGACTTCTTCTGTCGGGGACGAAACGACGAATCAAACTTTATTCGTAGAGGGGAATGGATCAGCGTACACGCTGATTACAGCGTTAGGCATGGCGGAGCGCCAGTGGCGAGGATCAAATCTAAACCAAAACAAGCGGAATACATCACCTCTCCCTTTAAAAAAGGAAAAAAAAAACTGAAAGTATCTTCCGTCGCCAAATAAGCATAAGTGGCGGGAGAAGCACAGTATGGTGAATTGGACGAGGAACTTTTACACATTTTGAAGCAGCACTTGACAAATGGACAGAAGGGCACTAAGTACTGACATTATACAATAGAAATGTCATTCTAACTGCAGGTACCTTAAGTTTAAAACATGTTTAAACAGTAATAAAGTTTTGGTTCCTTTTTTTGAAGGAACATGACACAAGTAATTCTTGCACAGAATAATGCACAACTGTACATGAAGACACAGGAAAAATGTAACACTGCAAAATCGATACAATCACAAAAATATGTGACATTTGTATTCTTTTTTCACGTAACAGACCAAATTCGTATGGGGGGACGAACCTGTGTAGACGTATGAAGAAAGAGAAACTCGCATAAAACGAAGTTCCTTACACGCTGGGGAGAGCAACGGAAAGAGAATCAGAAGTTCAACAACAAAAACAGACACACAAAATAAGCAGTACAAGTTGACTTACATAATAAAATGGTAGGAATACAATGAGTAGAGCGATAAAAGGAACTATTACTAAATATGTGACATAGGTCAGTGTGTGAAACCGCAATCCAGTAATTCATATAACGTAGGCATCAGGAAACGAGGAATTATCCCTCACGGAAACAATTTTAACGCGATAGCGTTTAGGACCCCGTGTCGCCGAAAATCTGGCGTCGGCGTCGGCATTGGCGCCCGCGGCCGGGAAAACCATCCCCAACCACGTTTAGGTATGCCACACCATTCAATCATTATTGTTGCTCATACCTTGTCTTGCAATCTCGCAAAGCTATTCCTAGGAATTTTGAGAATGACAATTCACAAACAAATGTCATAAAACAAAACACCCACAGCGCATGCTTCTTGTGTTAAATATTCTCAGACTGAAATATTAAAAGTGCGATGCAAATACGGAAACCTGAAAATGATGTAATTTCTTTGGCGCCGTTGTGCACTATCTCCGGGATCAGCCCACGCAAGAGGCCGCATTTCCACCAGAACGCTCGCCTACGTGCATAGCGTTCGACGCCAGTGTTTGCCAGTAACCATTACGGTTGCATAAGCTGCTGTCGTCGGGAACCATGAATAGCAGTCAGGGATCTTTGAATGCTATCGCATTCCACTCTTAAAAGCGTAGCTTAAGCATACTCCCAATTTTTGTGAGAACGTGGTTCCGCTCTATGGACGGGCGAGGTATGAATGACTGGGAAAATTTATTTGTACTCCAAGAAGAGAAATCAACCTAATAAGAGTGACTGATGTGACGAGATACGTTATGTGGACTACGAATAATTACATCATGCCGTGCTACGAGCTGAATAAGTTTTGAAATAATGCTAAACGAGAAACATTGCATCCGGCTACCGAGATAGACGAGAAATAATAGTTTTCATAGCAGTCACTTTCATTTCATTGCATTTTTATTTCCTTAAAGACCCCCGAGGGGGTATTACATTAGGGGTGGGTTTTTTTTACACACTATATTGTTGACACAATGATTAGTGCGATGATACATTTGATGTGCTATGTATGAAGCTTGATGGGCAGGTGATAGTGGCCACGTTGCGAGAAAGGCGTTCCACCCTTTTGATGCTCTGCGAAAAAAAATTGCCCGCCAATCCACCCTGTGAAGGTGGTTGGAAAGCGAAGCTTTTTACGCCACCCTCACGGTGACTGCGGCGCACTTGATATTTCACATACTACAACGTAACTTGAACCACGGCCTTTATTATTATTTACTTCACAACAATGTTCACTACTGCTTTAGGATCGGTGTGATATACACTCAAATTTTCAGTTTTCACTGTAGTTACATTCTTTGCCAAGGTTAAATCAATGCACGTTCCGCGAATGGTGGTTGGTTGTTTTGCATTGGTGAAGCACACGAGTGCTAACTCTTTCCGTGGTCTACCCATAGTGGGGTAGTCTAGAAAATGAACCGAAACAGTTACTAGGCTGGAAGGGTTTCGAATGACGTCAACCCTCTTTCAATCAACTGCATAAGCTTTGCAACAGCTGCAATCTAATCTTACGGACCGCGCCGAGCCTGTTTCTGTTGTTTGCCCGCAGCCCTTATCATCCATCATGTTGGCTCATCACTTTGAAGCTTGTTTTTGTGGTTTTTCTTGCGAAAACGAGTGCTTAGTTGTACGCTGAATGCCTGAATTCAAGTAAGCTATACTGCTATACCTGCAATTGTTAGCGGTTCGTCGGGATCGTTTTTTGATTACAACGACGGACACGACAGAACCCTTGGCTGGTAGAGGTGCAAAGCTTCGCTTTAAAAATGAAGCAGACAATGTTTTAGTACGGGCACGTGGGCGAGAAACTTGTAGCGCATGCCCATTGCGATGAGATATGTGAGCTGCAGGGATAATGTATGGAGCGCAATTGAGTGGCGAGGGAAATAACTTGTGAAATAGAGGGTTACAATGGTTCGGCGACAACACAAAAGTGATAAGTGACACTCGCCTTTGAGGGATGAAGCACTTATTTCATATGAATACGAAGCATGAATGAATCTAGCAGCACAGTTTTTAACGGATTCTAGGGTATTAGTGAGACCTACTTCGGGTGGGTTCCAGATCGGAGATGCGTATACGCATCTCCCATCTGTCTTATCGCATCTCCCACTCTATCTTAGCCCTGACTAATGATTTCTAAGCAAGTAGTTTTAAGTGTGTCGGAGCGTTGCGCAAATGATGTTTTAGAAAACCCAAAGTTCTGTTAGCACATGACATGCCTTTAGCAATGCGCCTGCTCCAGGACACATTGTTAGATATGGTTACTCCAAGGTATTTGTGTGTGGTTACTGATTCAACGGGGAGGTTACCTATGTTATAAGTGAACTGAAGGGGAATTTGACGACGAGCGAAGGAAATGAGTTTGCATTTAGTAGGGTTTAGGGACATTATCCAGTCATCACACCATTGTACGATGTGGTCGAGATCTTGTTTTAGAATCATATGATCAGATGGGTTAGAAACGGTTCGGTAAATAACGCAGTCGTCAGCAAACATGCGGATATTAGAAGATACACGCAAAGGTAGGTCGTTAATGTATATTAGGAACACAAGAAGACCGAGTACAGAGCCTTGAGGCACCCCCGATGACACTGGAAGTGGGCTGGATAATTTGTTATTTGTGAACACTGCTTGTGAACGGTTAGTCAGTAATTCTTTTATCCAATTTAGTGCATTTGGGTGCAAGTTTCAGAAGAATAATTTTAAATTAGGCGTTTGGTGGGGTACTTTATCAAAGGCTTTCGCGAAGACAAGAAATAAGGAGTCGGTTTGTACGTTAACATCAAGGTTAGCATGAAGGTCATGAACAAAGATGGCAAGCTGAGTTTCGCAAGAGAGACCCCTACGAAACCCATGTTAAGAATGGTGAAAGAAGTTATGAGAGTCGAGAAAATTCATGACGTAAGAGTAAATGAGTTCCATGAGTTTGTAAGGTACGCTGGCCAAAGAAATCGGTCGGTAGTTCAGAGGTGAGTTGTTGTTACCGGATTTGAAGATGGGAACAACCTTTCCCACTTTCCAGTCATCTGGAATGATACCTGTTGAAAGAGATTGCGAAAGTATTAAAACAAAATAAGCCGAAGCAATATGCCCTACATTTTTCAACAGTATCGCGTTAATGTCGTCCAGTCCAGATGCCGATGGCAACTTCTTTTCGATGAGGGAGGAGATACCATCAACGGAAAAGCTGACTTCAAGCATGGAAGACGTAATACGACATGAAAACATAGGTAAGGAAATGTCTGCTTCTTTATTTAAAACAGATAAAAAGGGCTTGTTAAAAGCATCGGCAAATTCAGCTTCTGAAATAACCTCTCTAGAGTCGTTTGTAAGAGCGGTAGAAGCTACCGCTTGGCGATTAATTATCTGCTAGAACTTGCGGGGGGTTATTAGGTAACATATTAGGCAAATTGTTGTTCTAAGAAAGCGAATTTGCCGTTGCAGATTCTTGTGAGATAAGCTTTTTCAGCTACATAATACTTGTCCCAGTTGGGGGTGCTTCAGTTAAGTTTTGCATTCCGGAATAAACGTTTTTTTTTTCTTTTTAACTAGGCGGTGCAAAATTTTGTTAAACCATGGTTTTTGGCTATTTACACGGATAGTAGCTTTAGGGATGAACATGTGTATTAGCTCGGTTAGTTTCTGCTTAAAAGTAATCCAGCTTTCCTGAACAGAACGATGGTAAATATTGGCCTCAAATGTCGGTAAAAAGGTGCAAAGTGCATTATTTATGGCATCATATTCACCCTTATCGTATAAGGTTATTGTTTTGTTGTGCGAGGGATTGGCAGTAGGACAAAAACCGAAATCTACATGAATTACTTTATTGTCACTAATTTCTTGCAGATAGTGAATCAAACACAGGCTGTCGGGATGGGTTGTGAGTATTAAATCCAAAATGTTAGAGCAATCGCAAGTGACACGCGTTGGCTGAGTTACGTTAGGTTATAGTTAAGGCAAACATCGATAAGATTTCTAGCTTCAGTTGTGTTAGCCGTTGCAGTTGATTCACTCCGGCGAATACCAGGAAAAGTGAAATCACCAAAAATAACGAGATCGGCTTTAGGAAATGGCAAGGTAAGCTGGTTTAGAATAGTATTATGTGTGCGAGAATAGTTAGGACTGTTATATGGGGCCTATAGCAAACACCCAATAATACAGATTGTGATAAAGCTTGAAATAATATCCATAATATTTCTATGTCGGCGTCCATTTTAATTACAGAACATGGTAATTGTTCACTGGCTGCAATGATAACAACGCCCGCGCGAGTGCCTTTGCGGTCTTTCCGATGGACATTGAAATTCGGTAAATCCGCGAGTACTTCTACGTCGGCAACATCACTTGACAGCCATGTTTCGGTTAGTGTCAGAATACTGCTATCTGAAGACTTGACAAGATGAGACAAGTAATCACGTTGGGTATGAAACTTCCAATGTTAGTAAATATTACGGAAAAAGAAAGGTTTGCTTCTGGTCTAGAGTGAAAACTGGCGATACTTGCTTAGCGCCGATTTGGTTGCTACTGGATTTCCAGCACGGTTTTTGAGGTTTCATTGAATAGGTACTTCTTTATGGGGTTTTACGTGCGAAAACCAGTTCTGATTATGAGGCACTCAATGAATAGATAGCGTTTCGAGCCGATGTGCAGTGTTTTATAGCGTAGGGAAAATGGAACAGATTTCTGTCTTGCAAATTTGACCAAGTGACTTCTGGCGTTCTTAACCCTGCGTGAAAACTCCTCACCTATGCTGTAGGGCGTTCCTTTGAACTTACGTCAGTTTGAAAGGATCCCGTCTTTTGTATTGTGGAACGCGAATTTCGCTATTATCGGCCTACATCTATCACCTGTGTGGCGGCCTAAACGATGCGCACGGTCGATTTCTTTAGGGTTGATATCTATACCTAAGTGGCCACGGCAATGTCGAATAATTATTTGCTCAAATTCGGCATACTATTCAGATGGCTTAACGTCTGGAAGGCATTAGAAAATTAGATTGTGACGTCGCGACCTGTTCTCGGCGCCATCCAAACGTGCCTCAATATCATCTGCTAGGCGTGCTGTATGAACGGTGTTATTTTTGATAAGTTCTAGTTCGGCTTGGAGGGATGGTAAAGAATGGTAATGTATTTCAATATCGGCCATTCTCTTAGTTACGTCAGATAGGGTTGACTCTGTTGTTAATAGTTGGTTCTTTAGTCCCTGCACTTCGCTTATTAGCGTTGACTGGCCCGCGGAATGTTTTTGTTGCTCCACGCGGATAGGATCAAGGCCGGGGTTTGACCCTGCGTCACCCGATAATAAAACTAACAATTGAACAACATGAGCACACTCAGCAACGGTCGCACAGCAGCAACGTGGGCTTGGTAGCTGCAACAAGAAGTAATTACTAGTCTTCTTAGTAAAGTTATGCTGGAAGCTTTGTTATATTTCGAGAGAATAAAACAAACAAAGGTATTCTGAACTAGTTCTGATGTGATAATTAAATTTGTGTAACTATATGTCCGATATCTATGTAGATGTTTAATTTTGGGCATAATAATGTTTTCTAAAGAAACAAATTTAACAAGTGAGGAGCATTAAAGAAGGTTCATGTTAAGTAACCAAGAGCCAAGTTAGCATTATTCACTATATGTGTAATGTGGGTTGTCCAGGTAAGATTAAATCGATATGCATTCCTAAGTACTCGTATGAGATGACATTATCTTATTGAAGGTTATTTGAAGAGTACACGTAAAGGTGTTAGGTGTCCTATATACGGGCATAGCTTTACATTTATATATTTCCATGAGGCAGAGACGGCACCAGTTAGATATCATATTTAGGTCGGATTGAACATTCCTACTATCATCATCATCAGCCTATATTTATGTCCACTGCGGGACGAATGCCTCTCCCTGTGATCTCAATTACCCCTGTCTTGCGCTAGCTGATGCCAGCTTGCGCCTGCAAATTTCCTAACTTCATCATCCCACCTAGTCTTCTGCCGTCCTCGACTTATGCCGTCCTCGACTTATTCATTATGTAACTCTAATGGTCCAACGGGGCATCACCTCCCACTTTAATTGCTGCTTCTGAGATCAGCCTAGTTACGGTTTGATTCATTACCTCTATGTTGTCTTCATTTTCATGTTCTAAACTACTATCATATTTGCTAGCTATTTCTCTAAACATGGCACAGTCATCAGCAATTGCTGCTTCTCAGATCAGCCTACTTACTGTTTCATTCATTACCTCTATGTTGTCTTCATCTTCCTGTTCTAAACTACTATCATAATTGCTAGCAATTTCTCTAAACATACCACAGTCATCAGCAGAGGCTGTTGTTCAAAGCCTCATGAGGAAACGCACCAAAGTCATCAGCCTAGGGCGTTACATTCGCTCACTGACACTATTTTGTGGAGCACATCTAATATCCGGTCCGATGTGCCAAGAAACACGGGAATTGATCTGAATATCACTTCGTGTTCCGAAGAAAACTCATAGCTACGCGTTTGTATGCACTTTTTGTGTGTCTGTGTGGACAAGGTGGACTTTAGTTCCTTTTAAGGCACCATAGGCACTAAAAGAAATGTATAAGCGTTTTTTTTTTCGTGCATTGTCTAAAATCCAAAGAGGCAACGTAGTTCTGTAATAATACGTAACTTTCTTTTTTTGCGTTTCTGCAAAGAAAGAATGAACGATAGGTCAATCTAGAGATACCTCTAAAGCACGCCCGTGTATCCGACAGCACACCGAAAACTCCTAGCAACGCGACGAGCAACAAAGGGAACGACGTCAAATTAATTACTTTCTTAAGTACTCAGAGCAGCTTAAACATTACTTCGGCTTTCACATCCTTTCGGAGCACTGCAGCCAAAATTATTAGCAAGGTGCCTGTTCGACGGCGTGTCATACTTTCCTACCTCGTCCATTCCGGGTTCAATGGCCCATGGTCAAGACAAGGATCAGGTCCGCAGGGACAAATCTCGCGATGTAAAGAAGAACGTGGAGATTTACAACGTGAATTTCTTGGAGCATCTTTTTTTTTTGCCTCCACGAGCACTACTTGCTGCCTGATATCCATGGTTTTGTTTCGCGGAAACGCTGAATTCAAGGAGTATAATGTGTAGATTGAAGCGAAGTAAAACAGGGGAAATTACGGAATGCATCGTTTCGCTGTCGGTTCCGACAAGATCAGAAAATCTCATAGCTCTTATGATTCTTATAAATTGTTAGTTTAGAAATCTCAACAACAAGTGAGTATGAGTCCTGACGAGTCATTTGGCTTAGTTCTGAACCTGTACCACCGCAGCATACTGCGCGGAAGATGGCTTTAACTTGCACCGCATCATTAGGCGTGCAAGAGAATGACCTTGTGAATTTGAAAGAATTGCTGGTCAGGCTCGCCGTGCATTTCGGGTACCTTCACGCAATATGGCTACTCAGGTGCCAAAAACGTACACCCACAGAAAGAACGAGTTTCTTTAGTAGAGCCACCGAAAGTGGCAGGATGAAGAGTCCATGTCCGCATTCGTCCCATCTAACTCGCTTGCCGCGACAAGTCTACGCGTGGGAGTCCCTGGAGATCTCTAGCGGTACTCGGAGCCGGAGCGCAACGCAGTGCCACCACGAATTCCACGCTGCGTCGTTGCTGTCAACACTGTTTTCCTTCTGCTATGCTTGAAAGAAGATTGAAAGCGAATGGGGGTCCACGCAGCCAATGTGTACAAGCGAGCTGCTACGATCATAAAACTTCCGTGCTAACCTGGTTAAGCCAGACGCGTACGCCTAAAACATGGCGTCAGAGCTATTCCCCAGTACGGCATGGTTCTATTTTAGGCGTTGTTCCTCTCGAAGCGCATTCGCTCAAGGCTTGCTTGGCCAGCCGTGGCACCATGCGTACGCGGCTCGTAGCCGAGCTGTACACCGTCACGACTGCGAGTAAACTACTGTGCTAGACTCCTGATGCAGCCCTTCACTTGAACAAGGCCGAAGCACCACGAAGAATGCAGCTTTTAATTGCGAAACATTTTGATATGTCTTTTTTTCTTTTTCACAGGCAGCGCTTGTGAATAGCTCTGACGTAAAGTTGTCAGAGCAATGCGCCACTGGATAGGGAAAACAAATTTCTGAGAAGTTCTCAATGTGCGAAATAAAACAATGAGAATAATTGACAGGCGCCAGTATTGCAGTCCATCAAACTTAAAAATATAGAATAAATGACTCACATCTGCATACATTGGTAATGAGTACAGTGTTTATCATTTACGGTTACATTTTTTTATCATTCAAACATAGCAAATATTTGTGCGAACAAGGGGTTGCTATCACCATATTCAGCAACAGCAACAACTATTCCATCCGGATTACAGGACAAACGCATCTACCATTTATCTCCTACTGCCCTCGCCTATAGTTTCATCCGATTCCGTTATATGCCTACAAACTTTCTAGCCTCATCACACCGCCTTACTTTCTGCAATCCTTGTTCCCCGTCATCGCATGCATTGGGTTAGCTTTAAAGACGACCGGTAATCAGCAGGCACTACACTAGGCTGTTCCTTACCACGCTCAGACTCAGATGGCGACGATGCGGAGCCCGCTCTTGACCGGAGCAAAAAAAAAAAAAAAAAACAAGCATGACTGAGCCGACCATGCGGCCGCTCGTCAGAGAAATACGTGGTTGGAAGAGGAAACAGGTCAGAGCGTGTTTTGTTGTAAACAAAGAAGGCTCGCAGGCCCCGAGGTCACTTCACACAGGCCGCCGTGACTGACGCCGCGCCAATAATGCAACAACCAGGAATCACGTTACCGGAACTCAATGTTAGGCATCACCAGATCGAACGCGGCAAGGCAGGAAAAAGAGCTAAAAAACACGCGAAAAGTGCCGCGCACTTGCTGTGCGGCACTTTTTGCGTTTTGCGAGCTTTCTTCTGCAGATTTATATATATATATATATATATATATATATATATATTGATAGCACCTATTGAGCAACAGAAAGGACAGATCAGGAAATTGTCGTGATTACCTACAATTTTCCGATAAACCATTTTGCTCTAAATTTATTATTTTCCAAAACATTTTCATGACAGCCTACAATTAATTGATAGCCAATTTCGCTGTAATTTTGTTATTGTAGAACTTAATTATTTATAATTCCCAAATATGTTATTAGGTAAAATGCAAATAAGTATGCTGACTTGCTCCATGCCACGGCAAACAACATTAACTTGGTCCTGTCCAGTTACGTGGCACTCGCATATAAACACATTTTATCACATGTTACGTGGCACACCCTGTATATTGAAGGCACTACAACAGGGCGCTGTAGCAAGGCTCGTGACGTTTTTAAGCTCGCTCTTGATCGTCATCCCATCATGCTCTCGCACGGTGCTATCAGATAAGAGATCACTGCACATCCGACAGGATGAAAATTCGATGTGTGTATAATTGAGGCCACGGTGTAAAAAGGAAGGTGATCTGACGGCGGCGCGAGGCGCGGCCACTTAGTGTGACTCTACGCAGGCCGCTGCCGCGAGGGGCAGCACCTCTTCAGGGGGCCACTTTTTCGCTCGCTTTGCTGGCGCTTTTATGGAAACGCGTGGCAGAAGTGCTTTATTTCGATCAATATATGTCGTTCGCCTGCTTAAAACGACTCTACTTGGTTGGGGGAACGTCCCTTTATATTTCTGCCGACATTCCGATTGACTCCGACGTGGCGAGCAGCGGTAAGCGCAGCGCGCCGTCTGCTCGAGCAGACGACGCGTCTCTCTCGTGTTCGAAATGACGGTATTTTGACTGTAAGTGGCATGGAACCTTCTACCTGCTGAGGATTTGGCGTCTAAATAACGAAAAATTGCATATCTTTGGGTATGGGTGTTTAAATGCTGACGGAGGTCGTAAATTATCCACGCTGGTGCCACTTCTCCAAGGCCTCCTGAACACGTGCTGCCCCTAGCGGCGGTGCTCACTTCCGGTCATACGAAGTGGCCGCTCTCTCGCCCCAGCGCGGGCGCGCCGTCGGAGCACCTATCTTCTTCCACCGTGATGGAGGCCTTAGTGTACTTCCTTGCTTTCTACCAACGCAGGACCTAAATGATTGCAGAACTTTAATCGTTGCCTACTTTATTGGCCGCGTCGTAATTATTGCGCGCACTGCAACAGAACTGCACTTGCCTTTCGCTTTAACACATGCAGGCTGAGCAGTACACACTCGCTTTGATGGCAAAACTTTTTGTGAAGCTTGTTCACGTCGCAAGAAATTGAGTACACCCGAAAGTGTTTCTGAAGTTCTTAATATAGTTTCTTCTACCGAAGAATCACGACATTAAATCTAGCCAGGAATCCTTCCAATGTAGGCCAGAAACCAGAAATATATATATATATATATATATATATATATATATATATATGATGTACGCCAGAAACCAGAATATATATATATATATATATATATATATATATATATATATATATTTGTTACCGGAGCGGTCTTGTACACCCGCACATCAACTCTATAGTTCCTCTCAGAATGGCATTTGTTTACCTTAGTGGTGCACCTTATAAAGGGGATGTGTATCTTAAGTGCACTCCACTAGATGTGCTGTTTTCATCAAACACAGGGTTTCTGCTTACTGCTTTCGGTGCAAGCGGACACCAGTCTTGTCTCCCTCAATCTTTATTTTTTTTAATTTTCAAAGCAAATATTATGGATGTCTATCGTTCTATTTTTCTCTTTGGGTAGGTATATGACAACAAACTCCGAAAGATGGGCCGCAGTGAGAGATCAATGCGGGTAGTGAAAACAATCAAGTTTGATTTGGGCTCATGCGTACGGTTTTCTGTTTATCCCGGTTCGTTAAAAAATTTACTTGTCCTAAATGTTCACGCGCTTGTTTACTACGCATCTGTGTTCTGCACAGAGCATTTCATTTCTCGTTTGCTTTACTGAAATAATTTTGCGAAACAAATGTAGCAGCACAACTTCAGGTAGTGCATTAAAGCAATTGCTACCTTCAGGTCTATGTCTGCCATTATTATGGTGATACCTGTTGGTACCCTGTGTGCCGAATTCATGTCATATTGTTGTTCTACCTCATCATGTAAGGTTACGAGTACGCACTGAATTAGTGTTTATTTTTTATGTTACCGCCTTTACTTAGCTTCTACATATGACATGCATCTGGTGTTTATCCGAAGACGGAAAAGAATTTTGTTTTTTCGGCACTTAATTTTCCGGAGAACATGCCAGCATTTCTTGTGACCTTTTTGTTTACACATGTGGAAATAAGCGATAACATATCTTCGTAATGTTACTTCATCTGCTTCATTTAGCATTTCGCATTTTTTACATGTCGCTTTACCTTGGACTCACCTATTTGTAATTTTAGCGTTAAGCCTCCAGACGTTATCCCTCTGAGCCCCAATGTAGTTCAGGGAAGGACCAAATCTGAGAACGTACAATTGCTGCTGTAAAAAAGTGTTACACTATACGCGCAAAGCATTGAAAGCGATATTAATGTTCAGCGCTGCTCTGAAGCTCCACCGACTGTCTTTTGAGAACACGTGGGGGCGAAACAGCATTGCATGTCGGCTCCCGTACGCGAGGAAACGGGCGCTGCGAAGCTGAAACGGTGCCCGGGCAGCTATTTGGCGTCTCACAACGCTGACGCAATAAGGAGCTCAGTCACCGGCGTTGCAGGTGTCTCACCTCAATGGTCGAGTATTGGAATGCTCCGTGGAGACGCACACATTTAAGAAAGTGTCATATGCGTAGAAATACGCGTTGGAAAGAAGCTGACTAGTTTAGTAAGAAGCCACTATTTTTTCGGGGCTATCAACATATCTATCTTACAAAAGAAGGGGCGTGGGGGAGGCAGGGGACATGAAAAATTTGCTAATTGGCAGTATGGCCTTAAGCACACTTGCAATGAGCAGGGTGCCTGTGTTGGCAATAAAGATATAATATTATGCTGTGCTAGCAGTTACCATAATTGAACAGTACATAAAAATGATGGTGTAAAGACACCTGTCATTTCCTAATTTTGGAAAATCGACATGAAGCAGACACGCTTTATTTGTATACCTTTTGCCATGTTTACTTTTTTTACAGGTGTACCGCTCCATTCCTAGGCTAAAAATATGGGAGCACTTGTGGCATTGAGCGCTTAAGTTTAAGAAGGCAGACAAAAGAAACCGAAATTTGCAAAATCACAGCACCTCCTCCATTGACATACCCAAATGTGTGTCTGTGGCCCGTAATAAAAAATCTTGTGAGAGTGACTAAACGAAAATACTTAGCAAGTGTGTAAGTGGAGGCAGGTATGAGCATATCAGTGAATCAGTGTTGAACACTTGTTGAGCAATTCGTGGATGAGAACATATAGTGCTATTCAAGCTACAGAAACAGTCAGACCGAACTCCAGTTGACATTACGTTACGCGAAGCATTCTTAGTGTGACTGGTTCACGAAATATGTGTGTGTGTGTGTAAGAAGTGTGGTTTTCGTGGTATAAATATTTGCATTAAAGAGAAGCATGTAATGCAGAGAAAGTATTTTGTTTGCAGTGAATTATAGACAGACTGGATATTATATACACATACAAGCGTATATACTTGCGGTGCATCATATTAATATATAAATATATAGTTTGCGCACATTACTAGTGGTGTCCATAGTGTCATGTTGCACTCGCAGTGTTTCTGATGTCGTCGGTTTCTTCTAGTGCAACTGCGGGTCAAAACTTGCCAAGCGCCTCAACTGGCTTGCCCGCGAGAAAGGGCGTGCCGCTTGTCGACACGTGCCTCTGTGGAGTAATGGTTTGAACATCAAGCTTGTGTGCTAAAGCTCCGGTGTTCGAATCCTGCCGTCGTACAATTTTATGAATGTTTATGGAATGAATTATTGAATCAATGAAACTTTATTTGAAACAGTGACTTGTCAGTCGAGGTGGGAGGGTTGCTTATTCCAGGAACCCCCCTGGCTTGTATACCGCCCGCCGAGCCGGGCGACGAATTCACGCTGGTCGACTAGGTCCGGCTTGGAGATCGCAGCCTCCTACATTTGAGTGAGGAGGTTTGCGTCAGCGTCTGCTGCCACTGGTTCTGTCGCTGTGATGTTTTCTCGGGTGTTCTTGCATTGCAGTAGGAGGTGCGGCAGGGTGTCTGGCACGTTGCAATGTGGACAGGTGTAGCTGTATAGCGTCGGTTGGAAATGAGACAAGAAGGTGCCGCGAAAGAAGGTATTGATCTGGAGTCGCCCGTAGTCGGTGCCTTCGTATCTCGTTAGTTTTGTTTGCGGTGGAGCTTTTGATTGTGGTGCGCCCAAGCCGATAGTGCTGCAGTAGTGCTTGGTAAGATAGTGGTGTTGTCTCTGTTTCCTCCACGGATATGGGTGAGTGGGACATGTCTAGAATCTAATGTGGGGAGGCCCTGTTGACGCTTTCGCAGGCCGCGGTATGTGCCGCTTCGTTCTCCTCGAGTCCCTCGAGTCCCGGAACCCACATGATGCAGGTGTAGGGGGGAGGAGTGTCGCCACGTTTCAGTATGTTGATCGCTTTGATGGAGACCCTGCCCTTCATGTAGTTCTGCAATCATTGAACTGAGGGTCTCCATCAGTTCTGATGGAGACCCTGCCCAATTAAAGTTCATGCAATCATTTAGGTCCTGCGTTGGTTGAAAGCAAGGAACTACACTAAGGCCTCAATTATACACACATCGAATTTTCATCCTATCGGATGTGAAGTGATCTCTTATCTGATAGCACGGTGCGAGAGCATGATGGGATGACGATCAAGAGCGAGCTTAAAAACGTCACGAGCCTTGCTACAGCGCCCTGTTGTAGTGCCTTCAATATACAGGGTGTGCCACGTAACATATGATAAAATGTGTTTATACGCGAGTGCCACGTAACTGGACAGGACCAAGTTAATGTTGTTTGCCGGGGCATGGAGAAAGTCAGCATATTTTCTTTTTTGCATTTTACCTAATTACATATTTGGGAATTATAAATAATTACGTTCTAAAATAACAAGATTACAGCGAAATTGGTTATCAATAAATTGTAGGCCGTCATGAAAATTTCTTGTAAAATAATAAATGTAGAGCAAGATGGTTTATCGGAAAATTGTAGGTGATCATGACAATTTCCTGATCTGTCTTTCTGTTGCTCAATAGGTGCTATCAATATATATATATATATATATATATATATAACAAACTGCAGGAGAAAGCTCGCAAAACGCAAAAAGGGCCGCACAGCAAGTGCCCGACACTTTTCGCGTGTTTTTTAGCTCCTTTTTCCTGCCTTGCCGCGTTCGATCTGGTGATGCCTAACAGTGAGTTCCGGTAACGTGATTCCTGGTTGTTGCATTATTGGCGCGGCGTCAGTCACAGCGGCCTGTGTGAAGTGACCTCGGGGCCTGCGAGCCTTCTTTGTTTACAACAAAACACGCTCTGACCTGTTTCCTCTTCCAACCACGTATTTCTCTGACGAGCGGCCGCATGGTCGGCACAGTCATGCTTTTTTTTGTTTTGCTCCGGTCAAGAGCGGGCTCCGCATCGTCGTGATCGGAGTGAGCGTGGTAAGGAACAGCCTAGTGTAGTGTCCAGCTGATTACCGGTCGTCTTTAAAGCTAACCCAATGCATGCGATGACGGGGAACAAGGATTGCAGAAAGTAAGGCGGTTTCATGAGGCTAGAAAGTTTGTAGGCATATAACGGAATCGGCTAAAACTATAGGCGAGGGCAGTAGGAGATAAATGGTAGATGCGTTTGTCCTGTAATCCGGATGGAATAGCTGTTGCTGTTGCTGAATATGGTGATAGCAACCCCTTGTTCGCACAAATATTCGCTACGTTTGAATGATAAAAAAATGTAACCGTAAATGATAAACACTGTACTCATTACCAATGTATGCCGATGTGAGTCATTTATTTTATATTTTTTAGTTTGATGGACTGCAATACTGGCGCCTGTCAATTATTCTCATTGTTTTATTTCGCACATTGAGAACTTCTCAGAAATTTGTTTTCCCTATCCAGTGGCGCAATGCTCTGACAACTTTACGTCAGACCTATTCACAAGCGCTGCCTGTGAAAAAGAAAAAAGACATATCAAAATGTTTCGCAATTAAAAGCTGCATTCTTCGCGGTGCTTCGGCCTTGTTCAAGTGAGGGCTGCATCAGGAGTCTAGCACAGTAGTTTACTCGCAGTCGTGACAGTGTACAGCTCGGCTACGAGCCGCGTACGCATGGTGCCATGGCTGACCAAGCAAGCATTGAGCGAATGCGCTTCGAGAGGAACAACGCCTAAAATAGAACCATGCAGTACTGGGGAATATATTGCTCTGACGCCAAGTTTTAGGTGTACACGTCTGGCTTAACCAGGTTAGCATGGAAGTTTCATGAGCGTAGCAGCTCGCTTAGATAAGAAAAACCGCTGAGTGTAGACAATGTTATTGGTTTTGAAAGCGAACAAAGGTGACCTCCTATGAAAGAGGAGAGTGTTTGATTGGGTTGTTCGGACAACGCTGCGGGTCACCGCCCTATGCTTACGTCGGTGGTTACCTAAATTTGACATCAGGAGTTTGGAATCAAAACAGTTTGGAATCATTTTACGTTATAGCGCCCCGGGAAACCTTTAACACGCGCACCCTCTCGCGTGAGGCTAGCTTAGCAGCACTATTTGAGGAATTATCAGGCATTGCCTGGGATATTCGCCTTAGTAAGGTTAGAAGAAATGATGAGGCTTATACAGTGCTGACTAACGGCCACGTATTCTGCTACAGAGGTCTCCCGGATAAGAGAGAATTAGGGGTAGGATTTCTCGTCCATAAGGGCATAGCGGGCAACATTGATGAATTCTACAGCATCAATGAGAGGTATAGCAGTCGTCGTAATAAAGCCTAATAGGAGGTATGCAATGAAGTTAGTACAAGCCTACGACCCAACCTCCAGTCAAGATGATGAAGAAATAGAACAGTTTTATGAATATGTTGAATTATCGATGAGAAAGCTGCAAACTCAGTATACTGTAGTCATGGGTCATTTCAATGTAAATGTGGGGAAAAAGCAGGCTGGCGAGCAAGCAATTGGCAACTACGGCATCGATTCTAGGAACACCAGAGAAGAGATGTTGGTAGAATTCGCGAAAAGGAATAGGCTCCGAATAATGAATAACTTCTCACGAAGCGCAGCAAAAGGAAGTGGACCTGAAAAAGCCCTAATGGAGAAACGAGGAGTGAAATAGATTTCACACTCTCTGCTGATCCCAGCATAGTGCAGGATGCACAAGTGTTAGGTAGGGTAAAGTGCAGTGACCATAGGTTAGTGAGGTCTGGGGTTTCTCTATTTGAAGAGAGAAAGAATAAGATTACTGACGAAGAATCAGGCCAACCTAGACGCATTAAGGGTAAAAGCATGCCAATTTAAGCTGGCGCTCGCAAACAAATGCGCAGATTTAGCACAGGAAGATGAAGACAACATAGAGGTAATGAATGAAATCGTAACTAGGCTGATCGCAGAAGCAGCAATTGAAGTTGCAGCAATTGCACTCAAGAGATCAGATAGATTTCGCTGAACTCTCAAAACTGATAAAAAAGAAAGTAACGAATATTCGAAATTATCACGTGGGAAAGGATTAGGAAACCGTAATATATGGACCCAACATTAAATGAGAAAGAAGAAAACATGGCATAGGACAACGCAAGATGTATGCAATGTAAGATAAGCAGGGTTATATCATCAGCAATTTAGATGACACAGCAAAAGCAGCGGAGGAATTCTATACTGGAGAGGGCTTCGTCCTTAAGTGGACATAAATAGGCTGATGATGATGATGAAGAAGAAGTAACAACACATTTGAAAGGAATGTTAAGTAATTTAATTATTGTCTCTTGAGCGCTGAGCACTCTCTGTGTCTCAGAGCAGCCAAGCTACTTTCATTTGAAGTAGTGATGAACAGGATACAGAGGCTCCTTCTACAACTAGCGATGAAGTTAGTAGGGCCTTGCAAGACATCACCAGGAGAAAAGCTGCTGGAGAAG
Organism: Dermacentor silvarum; assembly: GCF_013339745.2. NCBI lineage: Eukaryota > Metazoa > Arthropoda > Arachnida > Ixodida > Ixodidae > Dermacentor > Dermacentor silvarum. The sequence continues at coordinate 109,266,781 of NC_051161.1, forward strand.
AAGAAATAACAATCGATTTAATCGAAGACGGAGGACTCGATATCATACCTAGAAAGCTTTCGCGCATTTATACGCGATGCTTCACGAGTTCCAAAAAGCTGGAAGAACGCCAACATTATGCTAATCGATAAGAAGGGAGACCGTTAAAAAAATTGAAGAATTATAGACCCATCTGTATGCTTTCAGTATTGTATAAAATATTCACCAAGCATAATTTCCAATAGAATCAGGGCAACACTTGACTTCAGCCAACCAAGAGAACAGGCTGGCTTCAGGAAGGGATATTCTACGATGGATCATATCCATGTCATCAATCATGTAATCAAGAAATCTGCAGGAGTACAATCAACTATATGGCTTTCATAGATTATTTAAAAGGCATTTGGTTCAGTAGAGATAGCAGTAGTCATAGAGGCATTGCGTAATCAAGAAGTACAGGATGCATACGGGAATATCTTGGCAAATATCTACAAAGACTCCACAGCTACTTTAGTTCTTCACAAGAAAAATAGAAATATACCTATCGCGAAAGGGGTCAGACAAGGAGACACGATCTCTCCAATGCTATTCACTGCATGCTTAGAAGAAGTATGCATGCTCTTAGACTGGGGAGGGCTTAGGAGTGAGGATCAACAGCAAATATCTGAGCAACCTTTCGGTATGCAGGTGTAATTCTCCTATTCAGCAACAATGGGGACGAACTACAACAAATGATTGAGGACCTTAACCGTGAAAGTGTAAGAGTGGGGTTGAATATTTATATGCAGAAGGCAAAGATAATGTTCAATAGCCTGGCAAGGGAAGAAGAATTCAGGATCGTCAGTCAGCCTCTAGAGTCTGTAAAGGAATACGCTTATCTAGGTAAATTACTCACAGGGACACTGATAATGAGAAGGAAATTTACAGAAGAATAAAATTGGGTAGGAGTACATACGGCAGGCATTGACAAATCCTGACTGGGAACTTACCACTGTCGTTGAATAGAAAAGTGTACAATCATTGCATTATACCGGTGCTAGCATATCGTGCAGACACTTGGCAGTTAACAAAGAAGCTCGAGAACAAGTTAAGGACCGCACAAAGAACGATGGAACGAAAAATGGTAGGTCTAACATTAAGAGACAACGTTAGGTCTGTACGCGTCGCAGATCCCTCTTAAGATGAGGCCCGGGCGGCAGTGCTCAGCCGTGGCATCCGCAGCCGCCGTTGGAGTAGAATGCCGACCTTCCCATTCATTCACCCGCTGCCTTACACGCGATGGAAGACGGCGCGCTTTGGATGACGGCACGATGGATGGAAGATGGCGCGATGGATGACGGCGAAAATGTACCTGCAGGGTCGATATAATTGCTATTACAATAAAATAAAAATGCGAGCTAATATAATATTTTAAATTGCGTAGCACTGATGTGCGAGAACACATGCCGCTGCCAGCTTCCTCTACACCACATACACATTACTGAAATAGGCAAGCTTACTGCATTTCATTAGCCACTTCACGAAAGCTTCGATTCAGATAGATTCCAACATGTGAGCTGGGGCTGCATAATTTTATTTCTGTGCTGCGAGCCTTATCTGCAAAATCAACCGGAAGGAAAAGCAGACTGCTTAACTTCCACAACTTTAGTTGTGGTTCTTTCCCAGCTTTCAAATTTCACTTTGGTGGAAACAATAAATGTTGCACTTGGTTCTATTGCATTAAACATTATAATATGTATCCTTTGTCGTATACATAAATTTATTACGATGTCTTTTATGAAAATTGTAAATAAGTAATTTTTGAGGGATTAGATTTTTGAGGGTCAGGGCAGCCGTGCCTATTATGCTCGCACAACATACTGTGTTTCCTCAGAGAGAGTAGCCACTTCTTCATAATAATGGCAGGGAAGCTCCTCTCTGTTAGTACAAGTCTGTAACAAAAAAGAGGAAAGAATAACGGAGACAAAATATTTCGCTGAAGAAAATATTCACCAAGACACGAAGAAGCGTAGTTGCAGAAACGAATGAACAGAGGTGTTTGCCTATAAAGCCCCCAGGTGGTTCTCTGCTCCGCAAATATTCCAGAATATCCTCTATAGCACGTCTTTTTCTCTCTGTCTCCCCGTCGTCCTTATGACGTGAAACATCTTTGTCACTTTGAAACCTGCTCATCATGCACAAAGAATTCAGTTGCAAATTCAATATTGCGCACCGAATATGAAAGTGAGTAAAAATTAATTGCTTGCTGTGATTACAGAACTATAAGTGCTTGGCTTAGTCAAAAAAGTTCGGCGTAAAAAGTAATGCCCAGAGGTATTCGAATCCATAAGCACGACGATCTGGCAAATCCATGCACGGAGAGCATTCCCAAGGCAGCGAAACCATCGCAACACCGCAGTTCGCTGCAGTAATTTTTGTAAAAACTCTAGGCTTTCATCAGTACCTCAAAGAGCTTCCCACGTTCAACTCAACAAGAGCGCTACAAACATAGGATCTGTGCATCTGTCAGCACAATAACATTCTGTGTAGCTCTGTGTAGTCCAGCGATAGTGCCTACTACTTCTCACTACTTCTCACTATTTATTACTTACTCTTCCTTAATATGTACTGTGCCGAAACACAATGCATCATTAATTCGACCTGGAGTCACAGTCAATTGAAGTATATACAGAAGTGGCTAGTGGTGCTGTACAGTTCTTATTTCAATTTCAATTTCCATTCTCTTTATTTACCTGAAAATATTCTAGCTGGACTCCTGGGCTAAAAGCTGCAAGAATACAGGAGAATTTATCTCATCTTTTCTCGAATAAAACTCGTTAATTATTAAGGGTCGTGAGTATTACCTAATTTTTTTCTGCATTCCTATAATTTGGCGCTAACCCTGATCACGAGCCAGCACTACCTCGCCCAATAACATTAAAATAAATTTTGTTAGAGCATTTCTGGGGCCAAGGAAGTACCTAACCACTTAATATTAAGGTAGAAGTGAATCTTAACTGCATTCGCTGTAGGTTTCTATAGAAAGCAGTTTTTTTTTCACTTCCCATAAGATAGAGCACCAAAACAGCTTTAAACACAAGACCCTGCTTCACCTACAACACTGTGAATGGGTATGAGGGCTTCTGAGCATGGCATTAAAAAGAAGCCACAACGAAAAATTCGTTTTTTTGTAGGTTCCTGAAAAGTAGCGTGAAATTTCTTCACTACCTATCAGGGCCTTATTATCACGGCAAAAGAAACAAATAGTGAGATCGTGAGGATTAATTTCCTGGTCCGCAAGCTCTCGTAAGTAGCACCCTTAATGACCAACTGAACGTCGGGTACATTCTAGACTGAAACCTACAGGTGACCATTCCAATTTAAACTTTTTTCCTCGACACTCTGAAAGTCCACACTAGTAACAAAAAAACATTCACTGTGCCTGGTATCAGAACACTTCACTGGGTACATAAACAACTTGATGTATTTACAATTCCAGGCGCTTCCAAAATATATTGCACACATGTGTAGAGTTAAAAATGCGCCCAACCCCAACCTTGGCCCAACCTTGGCTCATGAATTTTGTAAGTCTGCGTTGTTATTGTAAAAAAGAAAATCAGGCTTTAATTGTATGATAATGAGGCATGCCAGCATACACGCGTACGCTGTTCAATGCATATCACAATTTCTTTTGTTGGAAATACAGTTGAAATTGATAAGGATTTTAATAGAAGGCTTCTTTCATTTCCCGACCAATTTCTTGCATACGCCACCCTCAGCAGGTGGACGAAAGTTGACATGATATTTTTTTTCCGTGAAGTGAGCATTGTTTTGGGGTGCAGTTGAGCATGTTGAGTCACTGAGGGTTTTTCTTGGAAGCGGCTGAATCACTTCACTAATTATACTAGTATACTAGTTTGAAATTAAGGGATATTCGAAATTATAACGTGGGAAAGATTGAGGAAGCCGTAAAATATGGACGCAGCATTAAATCAGTAAGAAGAAAGCTTGGCATAGGACAAGTCAAGATGTATGCACTGAAAGATAAGCATGGTAATATCATCAGCAACTTCTATGACATAGTAAAAGCAGGGGAAGAATTCTATACTGACCTGTACAGTGCCCTAAACAGCCAAGCTACTTTCATTCAAAATAGTGATGAACCGGATACAGAGGCTCCTTCTATAACTAGCGCTGAAGTTAGAAAGGCCTTGAAAGACATGACCTGGGGAAAAGCTGCTGGAGAAGATGGAATAATAGTAGATTTAATCAAAGATGGAGAACATATCATGCTTGAAAAGCTTGCGGCCCTTTATACGCAATGCCTCACAACATCATGTGTACCAGAGAGCTGGAAGAACGCCAACATTATACTAATCCATAAGAAGGGAGACGTTAAAGAACTGAAGAATTATAGACCCATTAGCTTGCTTTCAGTATTGTATAAAATATTCACCAAGATAATGTCCAATAGAATCAGGGCAACACTTGACTTCAGCCAACCAAGAGAACAGGCTGGCTTCAGGAAGGGATATTCTACGATGGATCATATCCATGTCATAAATCAGGTAATCGAGAAATCTGCGGAGTACAATCAACCTCTCTACATGGCTTTCATAGATTATGAAAAGGCATTTGATTCAGTAGAGATACCAGCAGTCATAGGGGCATTGCGTAATCAAGGAGTACAGGAGGCATACGTGAATATATTAGCAAATATCTATAAGGATTCCACAGCTACCTTGGTTCTCCACAAGAAAAGTAGAAAGTTACCTATCAAAAAAGGGGTCAGGCAAGGAGACACAATCTCTCCAATGCTATTCACTGCATGCTTAGAAGAAGTATTCAAGCTCTTAGACTGGGAAAGCTTAGGAGTGAGGATCAACGGCGAATATCTCAGCAACCTTCGGTTTGCAGATGACATTGTCCTATTCAGCAACAATGGAGACGAATTACAACAAATGATTGAGGACCTTATTCGAGAAAGTGTTAGAATTGGGTTGAAGATTGATATGGAGAAAACAAAGATAATGTTCAACAGCCTGGCAAGGGAACAAGAATTCAAGATCGCCAGTCAGCCTCTAGAGTCTGTAAAGTAGTACGTTTATCTAGGTCAATTGCTCACAGGGGACCCTGATCACGAGAAAGAAATTTACAGAAGAATAAAATCTGGTTGGACTGCATACGGCCGGCATTACCAAATCCTGACTGGGAGCTTACCACTGTCGTTGAAAAGAAAAGTGTACAATCATTGCATTCTGCCGGTGCTAACATATGGGGCATAAACTTAGAGGTTAACAAAGAAGCTCGAGAACAAGTTAAGGACCGCACAAAGAGCGATGGAACGAAAAATCTTAGGACTAACGTTAAGAGACAGGAAGAGAGCGGTGTGGATCAGAGAACAAACGGGGATAGCCGATATTCTAGTTTACATTAAGCGGAAGAAATGGAGCTGGGCAGGCCATGTAATGCGTAGGATGGATCCCCGGTGGACCATTAGGGTTACAGAATGGATACCAAGAGAAGGGAAGCGCAGTCGAGGTCGGCAGAAAACCAGATGGGATGATGAAGTTAGGAAATTTGCAGGCGCAAGTTGGAATACGCTAGCGCAAGACAGGGGTAATTGGAGATCGCAGGGAGAGGCCTTCGTCCTGCAGTGGACATAAAATATAGGCTGATGATGATGATGATGATGATGATGATGATTAGTTTGAAAAAGGTACGAAGCTTAAAACACACCACAGTAAAAACAGGGGTTCCCACAAAGATTAAATATAGAGTGATCAACCGTCGTCAGACAAGGAGCCAACATAGGCAAGAAAACTTGTCTTCCTTAGTAAAATCAGGTTCTTATCCTTACAAAGACAAGCCATCTCGTCGAAGTGTTCTCTGCGGCCTGAGACAACAATGGTGGCTCTAGCCTCATAGATCTTCTGTCCGACCATATTCATATTTCCTTCTCGGCTTTTTCTCCAAAGCTAGTCGCAATAAAATCACGGAGCTTCAGTTAAGTAACATTTTTTTAGTGCGAAAACACTCTTTAGGAAAACACAAGTGTGTACTACATCGAGTAATGAAGGAGGTCTGCTTGATAAAAAAAAAGGTATTCCCAACGTATATAATAAACGTGAATGGAATCGCAACAACTAAAATGTGAGGCACTGGTTATACTTCAGTCCCTTCAGCACACTAAAGAGAGAAAGGGCAAAGCACCAGTCCTGCATAGAAATGAACCTCGGAAGAATCAGTAAAAGCACAAAAGGCGGACTTCTCCCTTAGACGACATTTATACGAGATCTGAACGCCGCTAGAAATCCATAGCGGAAGCGTGAAACTCAGAAGTAAGAAATAGTACTATAAAATGTAAGATCGGATAACTTGCAGTCAACGAATAAGGAATACATCAGAATGGCTTGAGAATTACAAAGAAATTGTGTGGAGTGTACGACCAAGAAGCATTTCATTTACAAGTACAATATGTGTTTTGAGTGAACGATGCCGGCTGACGGAAAAGAAACTTGGCGGCGCTCCTAAATGGAAATGCATGTGTTTTTTTTTTTGTCACTTGAACTACTTTCTTGTTTATGGTGAAGGTGAAACGTTACAATGGTATGAGAACTTCCTTTTTTTCCGAATAAGGAGTTATTCAGAAAGAAGACAGTTCTATGAATGAAAACCACACTACCGAATTTAAAAATCGGGTACTTGCCACTTAGAACAGGTACTTGACATTCTACTGACCTAGCCATGGCTACAATGATAGGGTTGCGAAAATGACCTGATCCTTCCGAGCGTTTTTATCTAGATTTATTCTCCTTTTATTTCGGCAGTATCACTTTTCTCAAAGCAAATACCTGGTCCTTCATTGCTTTATTTTAGAAGATGCGATATTTTACGCAGAGCACCCTTCTTGTGCCGTACTGTGTATACGTGAGCATGAAACCAGCTAATGTAGGCAACTGGCCTTAGCATCGAAATTTTCTTCGTTCATTTTTCATTGTTGTTGCGACTGTTGTCGTGTTTCTTGTTTTGTTCGACAGAACTATGATTACGAAGTCAACGTAGATTGAGCTGTTGTTGAGAAGGCCTAACGTCTCAAAATAACATATGTTCTGCGAGAGGGCGCTAGTTACGAAGGCTTCCCGCTCACGTTTTGGTCAGGTGTGATTGCACATCGTGCTCCTAATGGAAAACACACACGTTCTTATGTCTTGCTCTCATCGGAATGCACCCGTCACTTTCGTCGACAAAAACCATGAGACCATGCTTAGCAGCACAAAGGAATGGCCATTCACCTCGCGTCCTGCACGACCACGACCACGATGTGTTCGGATGCGGGCAGCGGCCATCGAAATCTCTTAGACAGGGCGCTGAATATTGATTACGCTCCAACTAGATTGTCTGAGCTGGGTGGCATAATTCTATGGTAACGAGCAGCGAGAAATGGACTAGTGAACACCAGATCAACTAAACACGAGAGTTAGCTACAACTTGCTGTTGTGCCAAAACTGGGCGGACGCCATATATTTATTATATTGTTAGAGACGTTATACCGCCAGTAGCCATGCGCTAAACACCTTTCCATCGATAGTGTGATGCACATCCTTTAAAAAGTTTATTTTTGGTAAAAATATCGAAGTATAGTTAAGAGAAATTTCATCATACCGCTTTATTTTCTAGGGCTCTGCTGTGAAGCGTCAATACTATTCAGGTACGTTCTGGTCTGTCAAAGACCGTATTATAAAAGCAGAAACGGGTGCGCTACACTATACAATCTTAGAAAAAACAAGTGCCTGTGCACAGGGCTGGCGATGTTTACGTGTTGTGCTGTTAACATAAAAAGAGTACAGCAACAAAACATTCTGAAACATGAAAAATTATTACACTTCATTTTCTTAAGAACCATATAAGTTAATACGTTCTACTAAAAAGTTTGTTCAGTGCGAAGTGCATTTTCTATTTAGGTGCCTGAAATATAGAACAAAACACCACAATATCCTGGCCTGGGTGCGGAAAGTGTCCATCATAAGCTGCAGACAAGCTGTAAAGAAGAATCGTTAAATTGCGAACATCTCTATTGCATCTCGATTAGCATTAGAAATTACTGAATGAAGACATTAGGCGGAAGCCTTTGCAAAACAGCTAGTGATTCTCGGTGCTGTTCCTGCCGAGCTTCTGCTTTGAAATAAAATTGATTTATCCGGTATCTCATGCAGACTTCGACCTTCGAGAAGAGTTCAAACAATAGTTTGAGCGCAACTAGAAACACGAGACCGACGTCTCCCATCTGAGAACCCAGCAAGTAGAGTATCCGCCATCCTCACAGTCACAAGGTCTCGCCAAAGAGCGCCAAATCATAGTAAATCCCCATATTAGAAATCATGGCTAGTTTCTGAAGGCTGCCACAGTGATGATTATTGAATAGGCTATCATGCCTCTAATAACATGCGATTTATAAAACAAATGCTAAAGAAACGTACTTTTTAAATGTGCAAAATTTGGAGATGCGTGTTAGAATTATCTTGCCCAAAATAAACCCACTATGATGTGAAATCATCCTCAGATTCCCAGCTATGGGTAGCATTGAAACAATAATCTCAGACCCTGAATTAAAAGACCAACGTCGTTCTAGCGATGGTTAAGTGCTCAGCTACCTGACCGCCTACGGTCTACGCAATCAACGAGTAGAGAGTTTGCTGGTTTGTTAGAAATCTCTTCAAAGAAAGAATTATTCTAGCGGTTCCATGTAGCCAACTTTCCATTAGGTGGGTGTCCTTCCGAGCGTCTAGTACCCTGCTAGTTGCCGAGAACCTGTATGAGAGCGTGCTCGTACCTGTTTTACCAGTAGGCACCCGGTGGCAGCACTCGTGTGCCTCCCACACCAGCGGCGGAAGCTCGACTATTTCGCCAAAGCTGTGGTGAGGACAAGCGGCCCCCATAGCAACTCTCAAAATTCCCTTTTAAAGACGAGAAGCCATACAAACAACCGAGTGCCAGGTCGTGGTGCATCTGTACCATTGAGAAAAGCTTAAATTCGGAAAGCTTAAAATTGCGAATGGCGCTCATGAAGCACCCGTACCTATGTTGCCTAGTTTATTGGCCGTGGTAAAGACAGATTTTAACTAAGATTAAAGGCCTAATAGATATGTTTATGGGCATTTGAGCCATTGAGATAAAATGAGTTAAAGACAGCTCCTAATTTAGCGATCAAATAGTGAATGCGACGATGCTTTGCTGTTCGTTGTGGACCGAATAACGTAAAGACAATAAATGTAGTGTTGATATTTTCATAGCGCTTCCTCAAAACGTGGAAGAGGATACAGGCCGGTGTTATTTTTTTAAACGATAGTCTTTCTTGGGCTGCCTAAACGCGAAAACTTTGTCTGTCACTCGATTCAACCGCACGGCCAAAAACAAGCATGAGGAGGGGAGGTGCAGAGAGAGAAAAAAAGAGAGACCGACAGTGAGCGATAGTAAGATATAAACAAAACAAACTTTCTCGGCGAGGCGGCATTTGAACTCGGGTACCCACGGCCCGAAGGCGATCGTCATAACCACTAGGATATACACCCCCTTTTTTTTGTTGACAAGGCTATACAGCCACGCTTGTAGAACATGCATTACACCCACGCTTGTAAAACATGCATTTATGGGAACCATATGAATGCGTTGTACCAACGATTGCAACAGAACTTGCTATGGTAGAGAGAAAGAGAAAATAAGAGCGAGAGAGAGACATATAAAGAAAGAGAAACACAGAGAGAAAAATAGAGATAGAAAGAAATGAAAAATGAAACACTGCAAATGAAAAAAATCAACGCGTTAGAAACGGAATCGAAGAGAGTAATAAAAATAAGCCGAATGAAGCCGTGGCTCTGCACACGGCTTAAAGCCAACAGTAATAAAAGGTCCCAACAGATAGCGCGAGAGCAGGGAAAACGCGAGAAATTTGAATTGAATTCAGAAAAATCTCCATTGCATCCATCGTGGGATGAGTGAGGGGGAGGGGAAGAGTGTGAGGGGCGGGAGGCGGGAGAAGAGAGGGTGTTACGTATCAGGGACGGATGAAGACTATCGTCTTTCGACGTCATTTGCAGCGAAGCAAGCAGATATGCAGCCAGCTTTCTCTTTTTTTGCATATATAAATAACTATTCATGCTCTGACTGTACGCATTTGCCTCCTCATTCACTTCAGTTGCACTTTTCAGTACCAAATGTCTGGTACATGGCTGTAAAAAAGTTCCATCTTTGCTTACAATGCCATACTAAAAGGTAGTACCAAAACGACAATAGAAACATATATGGCAGAAATTTTACTGCATGATTCTCTTTCAAATCATAGTTTTTTCACACATTTTCAGAATGTGCAGGCGTGCTTGATTCTAACATAGTTAATCTGGAGGCCGTTTATTCAAACTCTATGAATATTCGCCTCATAAAAACAAGGGAAAAGGGTTTTACACCCTTGAATTCATAAAAAAACAGTGAGGTGGTGCGTGCATGTGTCAAATACACTTCAAAGTGAAATTGCTGTGGTGTTACAGAAGCGGCATCATTTAACTCATGTGCACAATGTTGTCAGCATATGCAAATAAAAGCGTTATCCAAATTTCTTACTGCAGTAGTTTCTGTCTTCGAAAATTTAGGGGCGGCTGATTTTTAGGCAATTAGGTCTGATGATTACGAATGGAATAATCGTGACTGAAAGGGGCCTTTAAATATTTCCTCGATTTCAATTCAGTTATCTCCCTCAGTAGCACGTGCTCTTCTGACACCTTGACGCTACATTACACCGCATCACGCTCCCTTACTGCGGTTGAAAGGAAGACTTCGCGGACGTCGTTCACGACGGAAAGTGCATAGTACTCGCTTCGCACAATAATAAAAAAATGTACTAGACACTTCCTACCGAGCAGTCGCAGCCTTTTTTACCCTGAAGTTGAAAACTATGCAGTCTACTTGCCGATACTTCCAGGCTACTTTACAAAAAGTTCGTTGTATGCTTCCGCGTAGCTGGTTGCTGAATTTTTAATACGAGAGCTCCAAAGAGGCCAGGAGCTTCGAGGTAGAAGAAAAAAAAAACGCAAAAAAAAAAACACGCGACAGAATTCAGAACCCGGTCCCTCAACGACACTGCGAGAGCCCTTGTAAGCTACTTAGGACGCTTCGTCCCCGCAGAAATCGAGTCGGTCTCCTCTTCACGAAGCAGTCGCTACTCTGGTGTTATGTTGGTGTACCGAAATTTGTCAAATACAACCCGCGCCCAGCAGGCGTAGGTCCCCAAATCATCTAAATATAGAAGAGTCTCCTTCAATACGACGCACCTGATACATGAACTGCAAGGTTTATAAATGCATATGGCACCACTCCCACAACAGTATTTGCAGCCTTGTACTTTTCTTTCGAGTGTTAGGATTCTCCTTCGCTGCATGGTTTAACGACAAAGCTCTCGGAAGCAGAAACTTGGTAGGCGACGCAGGAAACTTCCGTTTTACGTGCAGTGATAGGTTGACGACGGTGTCTGCCGGAACATAGAAGGATTGGCCTTTTGCGGTATCGAACCTTCGAAAGAAATAATATTAAACGAATATTTGCGCCCTTCCCTTCAAACTGTAGAGGTGGCATGGGTCCTGCCAGAACTTTATGATTTTGAGTTGTTCAAGCTACTCGCATAAAATTTCGTAAGTTCTCAGCGAAGACGCTTATAACAATTTCTTCGATTCAAATGGTCAAATGGTGATATCAAAAAAGATGGACAAGCAAATATTGCTATTCAATTAGGGATTCACTAAAATATAACACGTGGCCACCACACCCTTTTCAACTGTCATAATGTTCCTCTTGAAGTTTACTCTAGTTTTCAGCCATGTAAGCTTAGCTCATGCTACCAAGCTACGTTCAATTAGTTCTAACTGTCCTCCGCGAACATTGCTTAAGACAAACGGGGGTGCAAAAGTTCAATAATTTCAATATTTGTCTTAGAAGACGAGCAGCAGTCGAACAAGGATTTCATGCTGGAGACAATAACTCGATACTGCGATTTGTTTTGGTTAGAACAACCACTGCTTCTTTGGTACCGTTTATTTAGTGTATTGGGAGAGAGAATATGCCCACATATACACTAGGATAAGGAAATCGAGATGTTAGTACATAAATAAATATACTCGGTACAGAAATTCGTGATACAAACGGCTAGTGCGAACAAGAAAACATTCGGCAGGTGTCACACAAACATGCACGGCACTATTGACATGCGAATTGTGAGCGCTTATCAGAAGAGAACTGAAACCAGGGGATACAATTATTCGAATGAATCTTTTAATTTTCCATTCTGCTTGCCCTTCGACACGTAAGGGAAGTAAGATGCCATGTCTGCATTACCACCGGTATCGGCCTCACGTTGCGATGGATGATCAGAAAAGGACAGAAATCGAGGCGAGCGCATCCTTACATATTACAGCCGCCGAATACGTATTTTCTCTTTTGTGTTTGCGTTCGTTGAAATATTTTGCACCGTCCCCGATACTAGGACTTAGAAAAACACTTGTTTCCTAATTGTAGCCCCTCAGTGCACTTGCTAAAGATAGGCAGTGGCGAACAGTTCCAATGGGTGCGTGCGCGGCCACGTAAGGTAGCAGGAACAACTGCCGCCTTTACTCGGTGAGCGTGACGGGTCGATACGAAGCAGGGTAAGCCACTAAGCCTCCCGTGTTTGCCTCACCAACCGAGTCGGTCTCTTGTTTACGTAGCAGACACCACGCTGGTATACAGAATGGCTGTGTTTATTTCCGAATCCAGAAACGTCCTCCACGATAAGTATACCGTAACGACGTTAGGAACGGCGATCGCGATCCCTCGCTACCTTGCGTGGCGTAGGGAAACTAGTTTCCCCCTTTTGCCTTAGTAGATAGCACTGCATCCTTTGTTGGGGTACTGCCTGTGCGGCAGCCCACAAGAAGCTGAACGCAAGGACATCGCAGGATCCTTAAAGCTCCTTTTAATGCGCAAACAAAAAGAGAAAAGAGGTATAGAAAGCTAAGTTTGACAAACTGAAGAACGTATACGTGCATGAACCCTAATATCATACGCCATTCACTTTTTTCGCAATCGTGTTTCTGGCCTTCGAGTACACTTAAATAAAAATTATTCGTTTTACTGGGGGGTGGATCTGAATTCATTCGGATTACACATTACATGCATGACCAGGAGCAAACATTCCGAACAGTAAATCTGCCATAAAGAAGTAATTCGGCACAGCAGTGGAGCTTTTTCCTTAGAAAAAGAGAACGTAAGATGTCTAAAAAATTGTTAATGTGCCCTCTGCAAAAAATGAAATAGAACTTCGAGTTCCTGCAAACAAGAACGCTCCACGTGATGAAAAATAGCACCCCAGTATGAATAACTTTCACACCGTGAAGTCATAGAAATAACCATTTTAGCATAGGTGGAATATAATATGGCATGACTTTTTATTACAGAAGTGGAATTTCTAAGCAAGCGTATGACGTATATATTCTGGACATTTTTCAAATTGCGCCTAATTTTAGAATTCTCGACCTCGTAAACATTGATTGGCCCAGAAGGCGGCTGCCGCCTCTCTGATTGGCTCAAAATGCTACAGTGACAAAATGTGGCAATATGGCGAAATTTGAGAGTGTCCAGAATAGCAGCTCGGTTTATGACAAGCACCTTGTCTGGTGCTCGTCATTCAACATAAACCTCTTTTGTGATGTAACAAATAGAGAGGTGCTTACACTATCAGTCGTTTGCTAGCCTACACACATGCTGCTTAGCCAGGCTATTTGTTCGCTTTAATGGATACATCTTTTTCGAACAAGTAAAATCAATTATTACATTAATAACAAAAAAGCGCCCTCGCTTGGAGAAGAACAATAGCGCTCGTAATGCGCAGAGCTAATAAAACATTTCTCGCCGTCCGTTCTCTTTTTGTCACTTGCTACCCTAAATTCTTATTTCTTTTGTACTTGGGAGCGCGTTCTTTTTTTTTTTAATGCGAAACCATTAGATGCCCGATTCGCGAAAACATGGCGGCGGCTTCGTCGGCGTGACGGAGCGTTGCAACCGAAAATACCCGATGGCGCAAAGAGCAAAAAACACTCCAAAATGTTCCGATTGACGTCAAATTTCTCAGGGAGGATCCTGGTAACAAAGTGAATTAATGGCTTGGAAAATCAAATTTCATGCATTTCCGTCAGGGTGGGAATCTAACAACGGGCCTCCGGGGTGCGAGACGAAGACGCTTCCCCGAATCCAGGGCGGCTCCATGGTTCTGGGTGACTAAAGCTGCGCCTACTGCGTGTGTGATTGCACACGTCACATCTGAGCCATCTGGCTGACTAAAGGTTTCACCAAAGAGACTTCAATGCTTTAGCATTCCCACGCGTAAGTAGTCTTAAGTGTGTCTGCCTAATTTTTCAATTTTTAAGGTTTCTTAGCGTAGTCTCACAAAACACCGCCAAAGCAGCAGGAAAAAAAAAGCCGATGCTTTATATTGCCTGCCGGTGCATTCGTTTCTCGACGAGAAACTGATGATATCCGTGAAGTGCGGCCTGTGACGCAATCGACGACGTCTCGAAAGGGGAAGCTGCTGAACTCAGGTGGCGCATCATTCGGTGCTAGTTTTGTCACCGATGGAAAGGTCCTCACAATTTGCCATCAGCATAGTATTTAACATATTTGGTCTATCTTTCTCGCCTCTTTCTGAGCTAATGGTATCTTTTCTCTAAATTACAGCGCGCGAACTCTTTGCGTAGGATCATGTAGGAAAAATAAACCATAGCCGAGACTGAGCTTCCTTCCAGCGAATCTCAAGAGAGCGGTAGCCAATGCTATGCTTACTGTATACAACACTTCACAAACGGTACATTGTTTACAAGGTTATATAGGCAGTATAAAAGAAAACTACCTGCAAGGTTCAGGGTTAGCTTTGGGATCACGCTCAGTGGTCACAGAATTTTCGCAAATGCTAGTAATCACCGTCCACCTGATTAAGCAAAGGTCCAAGCAAAGGAAAATGATCACGGGAGGCTTTCACGGGAATCACAGGAATAAAAGTTACCTAGGCACTTATGTCTGCTTATGTGCATTGCATGATAAAGCATTCTGGGCGTGTAGACTATATCAACCTTCATACTATTTCGATGTCCACGTCACGTGACATTGTCACTTGACGTGATCACTTGGTCATGTGCTCGAATTGGGGAAAGTCAATTGTCAGGGTGGGCCACCCAAATTTTGTGGCTGGGGTACGTCAATTCTGGGAATGGGCCAGGACGTTTTGAACGTGGGTCAACTAAGTTTTCGAATTGGGCAAAAGCAATTTAGGGGGTCGGATAAATCAATTTTGCGAGTGGGCAAGGTCGGTTTTGAACGCGGGTCAACTCAATTTTTGCGTTAGGCAAACTAATGTTGTTGCTTTTTTTTTGGTGGGGGGGGGGGGGGGGGAGGAGAGGCAGGTCGCTTTTTATTCATACTGAAACGTGACTTCATCACTTGGTCACGTGGTTGTGCTACTGTCGGATGTTAATGCCGGACGCCAGATTTTCCGCTGCATGGGACATATAATGCCTTCGCATAAAAATGTTTGTCAAGTTCTTTTGGCTCCAATAGCAATTATCCGGATGCTCGAGGCGCTATGTGAACTTGGCGGCAAGGGTCTTCCGCGCGCGTTTTACCCCGCTTGTGTGCCCATAACTTTAGAAGGCCTGCAGAAAGGCGAAGTGCGTTTACCTCGAAAAACGACGAAGTGGATGCATCTTCAAGCTCCCCTCAGTCAGTTCTGCCAGAGCCATGTTTTATGCTACAGGCTTGAGTGTTGTGCGCACACATGCTGGCGCTCCTGCTGGGACACTATGTGCGCACCATGCCGAAGCAAAAGGAAGCTAAGGTTATGTTCTCCCTCCTTTGGACGCTTATAAATGGCGGCAGTTTTCCTTCAGTCTCACTTCAGGCGCCACCGAAGTGCGACGCATGTAAGGCCGTTGTCACGCTCCTCATCATGCCAGCGTTCTAAGACCCCTAAAACGTTCTAAAAAGGTGACCCTTGCTATCCCTTTGAAATGCTTCGCCTTCTGGGCGAAACTGCCGAATGTTTATATCTTTATTATCCCATACATTCACATCATATACTTTCACGCCGTCGCATTTGAATGCAGCCCGCCATGGGCTCCCAATGACCACGGTGTTGCTCTGCTGAGGTCGGGGTCGCGGCTTTGTTACCGGCTATAGTCATAGAGGTTGGCCTGAGCTGTAGTTTTCTCAGACTTGCTACTCCGAAGTGCGAAAGAGGTTTTCGCAGTTTCTACGCTGAACTGCGAAACCTCTTTTCGCCTAGAAGAACCAAGTTTTTAACAGGCATGGCAGGTGAAGTAGCTTTCACTGTCTTCGCGCTACAGAGGTAAAAGTGATAACCTGATGCTGCAGACATCGCCAATGAGGGGGAACTGGTCAAACAATTATAACCGAGGTCATTTGCGATCGTTTTTTTTTTTGGCCTGCCTTAACGTACATTCGGCTCACGGAATTCTGCTTTATCGAAGTAAAAGACGTTTAGGTTTGACTCCGAGCAGCGGTGGCGACGTGAAGCATCATAATAATGCCTAGACGATGCCGTTGTCGTGTATAAAGCCATAGTATGAAATATCAGTTTTCGTATACGCGCTGCTCTCCTTTCTAAGCCCAAGAGAAGCAATTTTCTAGACCCTCCAGTTTAGTACAAATGAATTGCCATTGTACAGCCATTGTATTTGAGTTCCGGCAGAAGCCCTATCATCCCGCCGCGAGGGATGTAAACAGCATCAACCACAAGTCGGAGGTGGTATACGTCATATTTCGATAATATCGTTGAAAACCTAAAAACATTAAGTATTAAAACGAGTATTATTCCGTCAGAATGTATTTATACCCGCCACGGTAGCTTACTGGCTATGGAGATGCGCTTGTGAGCTCGACTTCATGGGCTTGATTCAACACTGCCTCGGTAGCCGTATCCCAGTAAGGGCGAAATGCAAGAACGCCCATCCTAGATATAGGTTCATGCTAATGCATCACTGATGGTCAAAATTATTTCAGAGTCTCATACTACGGCGGGCTTCTTAATCATATCATGATTTTAAGACGTAATACTTTAGAATTTATTTGAAGTATTTTTACGATATATACTTTGGCATTCTGCCTAGGCAGAACGGGATTTCAAGTTGGCATGTTGTTTAGTGCTGGTCACGGAAAATTTACACTTTCCCAACCCCTGATTTGACAAGTAACGTTATATCTTACTTTGCCAAATTCACGAGACACGGGAACTACTTCTTTGAGATGAGAAGCTCATTACCTCTCGAGAAGTTAAAACAATAACGCGAATAAGTTTTTCATTTCAATGCATCACTCTGAGAAGGATTGTCGAACAATATGAGAATTCAGTTTAATGCGTCAGTATTCTTATGCGAGAAAAAGCCCGGGGCGTCCATCGGTTATCTCGTCACGTGGGACAGAAAGAAAGAGTATAGATAAGAAGGGAAGTCTGTCTAAAGGAGAAGAGGAAATAAGGATGTGAGAAAGGATTTGCAGTGGAGGGATAATGTGCTTTGACGTCAACCTTAGGAGCGAATAAGAAAACAGCTGGCGCGTGACGTCGCGCTTCGGCGCTCACAGCTGAAGACCGCTTGGGGAGAGGAGGTAATCAAGCCTTGGGTTGCTGCGGCGCATTTAGAGGAGTGTCTGCGGCCTTTGAAAGGTTCAGCCATGTCTTGTGAATGCATTTGACTACACTTATACCGATTAAACAGATTTATTTCCAGAAATACAAGATTTCCGGTGGGCATCATTGGCTAAAAGCTGTTAGTAAAGAGCTTGACTAGGCCTATGGTGCTTTACAAGGCATACATGGCGGTTACATCAAAAAATAGTAAGATTCTTAGACACACAAAATAAATAAATTACATAAATGCACAGAAACAAGACAGAAAAATTAAAAAAGACACTAAGAGAAAATATATTCGATACATCTGAAAAAATAAATATATGTGTGTAAGGGTTACAAATTGGTAACAGAAATGGGCTCTGATAAATAATCAGTGATCACATGTTTAGAAAATGCATTCGAAATTCTTTTAATGAGGAAATATGTGTACCTTCATATTTATTTAAAATATATGGTAGATTATGTTGTAATGACTGTAGGCTATATTTATTACGAAACCAGGGCACATACCACATGTCGCTATTCTTGTATTGGCAGAAATTAATTTAGGTGTCAATGATGCAGGAGACACCAAGAAATTTTTGAAAGCAGTATTTGAGAAGTAAAAAGAATTTAGAAGCCGAAAAGTGCAAAAATGTTCTAATTTAATAATTTTCTGTTTAGAAAAGCTGGCCGCGCTGTGTCCGGAAAACCCATGTTGTCAATGTGCCGAATCACCTTCCCTTGCAAAGGAAGGATTTTCATAATGTTCGTCTTTTCTGTGGTCGCCCACACTAAGCTACAATAATTTAAATGATAAAAAATAAGGCATAATAAATGTTTAGTTTTGCTTTGGGTGGAAGAAGGAATCGACATCGAGACAAAACACCTGTGATTGCAGACAATTTCTTGCAGATATTTTCAATATGTTTATCCCAGGTAAGGGGCGAAGAAAAATTAACGCCTAATATTTTATGTTCATCATAAATTTGCAGTTATTTACGAGCACAAACTAGACTTTTATTACTAGTAAGAGCTTTATTTCTTGCGCGAAATAACATTATTTTAGTTTTCGTAGGATTTATTTTTAGGCAATTCGCGATTGACCATTCAGATAGCTTAGTGAGTAGATCGTTATATCTGTCCATTATTATCTGTGAATTGGGACCAGAAATAAGAAGAGTTGTGTCGTCGGCGTATATGATAAATTTTACAGTTGTATCAATTTTAAAAATGTCGTTAACGTAGACATTAAAAAGCGTAGGACCTAATACATTCCCTTGTGGCACGCCATTTAGTAAAGGAAGCAAAGACGACTTCTCCTGCTTTATGCAAACTGATTGTTTCCGATCACTAAGGTAGGACTCGAATAATATTAATGGAGTACCTCTAACGCCATTCTGTGATAATTTCCACACCAAAAATTTTTTGACTTATACTATCGAAAGCCTTGCTGAAGTCGATGAATAGTGCCAAAGTGAAGAAACTTATATCTATGTTGTTTAGTACATGTTCCTTAAGAGTGAGCAAAGCAGTTTCCGTTGACCTGCGTTTACGAAAGCCGAACTGAGTATGCACTACCATCAACAAGTGGTACGAAATGTCGTGCTGAGGAACGTCGCTGAAAGAAGGCCGAGGAGACGCCACCGCGACGACAGGCCAAATGAAACGAAGCCCGCAAGGCTCGTTTGGCTGCAGTAGCTCAAGCGCTCAAGGGTAAATGCTAGCGCATTTCCGTCTGATTAACCAACTCATCAAATATTATGTGTGTTCAAAAACAGACGTACGCCGGTAATATCTGTGTAAACACTTCTCGTAGATTTTCGACTGTACTTGGTTTCTAAGTAGGTGCAAAATTCTAGTTGTTAAGCATCAACTACATACTATTTGTAATAATCATTACGCATAATTTTTTCATATTGATAATTTTACTTTCACAAGCCTGTCGTCTTACATTTCAGATAATCTTGACGCTTTGCAATGGTTAAATTTTACTTATTAATACTTGTTGTGATAAAGCTTGCTTTTATTTTCTTTGTTGCTGAACCATAAAAAAAGAAACAATAAAGAAGTAAGAAAAAATAAATAACATTCTCTTCCTGTTACAGTAGCTCTCGATGGTGGTACACCTCTGGCATACAATGAAAGCTAAGTTGGAGCTCGTAATTTCTGATATTTCCAACCTGAGAAGCCTTTTATATGCGAAAAAATCATGAAAATATCCTAGTTCTCTATTTTAAATGAAAAGCACATACACCTATAATCCATCGCAACCCACTCGTTGTTCCACTCCCCCATCTTCCTCCAGCACTCTAGTGTGTTATGAGCCTGTCTAACAAGCGGGGCAGAATTGGGCCGACTGCCCTGACAGAACTATAAACGCCACCAAGACAAAATTTAGCAAACATTGGTGGTACGCTATTGCAAACTCTGTGCGAATTTAAATGAGGTGGGATCAAACACAGTTTGAAAAAAATATTGTTCAAGTGTTAGAGCGTGTGATATGGCCACTGTCAGCTATGCTTGCCAGTGTCCCAGCTGTTGGCTTTAACAGCTTTATATTTCGTGGGAAGAGGAGGGGTGGATCATGGTAAGTGCAGCGTGAGACAAATGTTTACGTTCCTGGTCTAGGTGTAAGCGTTGCAAATAAAACTGAGCCATCATTTTCCCCCCTATTTTTCATGCGTCATAAGGCGTTCCTAGTTGGTTTCAGTGATGTCATCGGTGAACTAAACAAGACACATTGTTTATATTTGGCGTAAATAAAGGGCGCGGTAGGGGCAGTATGTGTGTAAACTTCAAAAACACGGGACTAATTGTGATAGATGCAGTAAATAACACGAGCAAGCGATCCGGAGCTTTATGACTGTGTTTTAGGAACAAAGCAGTTCTCCCGCTGCCCTGGGAGAACTGTGAACTCAACGGATGTCAAATTTAGCGAAATTTGATATCAATGGTTAGTTTCAAATGAAACAGTCAGATAAGGCAATTTTTTAACTATGCGATATAATTTCAAGAAATGGAAACATTTATTGAAACTGTTCGAAAGGAACAGCTTCGCAGGAAATTTGGTCGTAATTCATCAACGTCACACACATCTGCGGTTTTTTTTGGAGGGGGGGAATATTTCAAGTTTGTCACGTTGATTGTACTTCATTGTGTAAAATCTCGACAATACCATTACCTTACCTAGCGATACACTTGTGCTGCATATAGACCTAAACGCTGCGTACAATTCATTGTTTCAATAGGACAATTGTCTGTAACAAATGTGCATTTCTCAGGTGAGCTGCCCTGCTGCTACAGGGTGGTATCAGCTACTTTTGGTTACTGTTGTCCTGGCCTTTTGTCCCGGCGTCATATATAGATGTTATATAGTGTCAAGAAATAAAAGCATATTCAAATGATACTTCGGGCCCCCATCGTCCACCATGTGTAATTGATAAATAGGTGTGTCTCTTAAATATAAAACTAGCGGACATACACAATTCCAGGCTTTCTCACTAATAACACTAGTAATTCTATATATATCTATATATATATATATATATAGAGAGAGAGAGAGAGAGAGAGAGAGACAGAGAGAGCGTCGGATTGTTCGCGGTTTGCCCCCCACCTCGTGACATAGGTGGTACGCCCCCCTGCCTTTACCCTCCTCAGTATACGTTAATATTGCTATTTTATTCTCATTTCTGTCTTAAAGTAGTTCCCACTCAAACAATGCCTCATTTGAGGTCTGTGAAAAATGTTAAATAACTTTAAGTGTATAGATGTTCTCGGCTTCTAAAATCAATAGAAAAGGGTACAATTACCAGTTTCTTTTCATTTGTTTCACTTGTGAATTAAAACACAAATGGAAAAAAAGAAAGAAAAATATTTTGGGCGAGAAAGATAAAATGACACCGTGAGATGCATCACTGCACAAGACGCCTACCGCATACCCCGTTGCCTTGGCTTCTCAGTTTATCACACGTACAGTTTGTTGAATCCCTGAAACGCTACAAGAGCCTGAAACATTATACCAACCAGGCTTTTTTATCACTCTCTATTTCAGCTCTTACCTTGAAGTTAACGTCGATTTTGTCTTAAACGCGATTTTATAGCGTACCCGACGGACCTATTGTCTTCTAGGGATTGTTAACACGGCACAACTACTATAAAACTGAGTAAAGAAGAAATAGCCCCTCTTCTATTTCCCCGTTATCTCTGGGATATGCTTGAGCGAAGCTGCTGGGCAGCGTCTGAAATAAGTACAGTACTTTTAGGAGAGCTGTGCCTACCTTGGCAAATATCTCAGTGCCTGGCTTTCTTGCTGGGCCTCCTAATTACGAAACAAGTAAAACCTTCCTTTTGCCGCCATGCAATGTTTTTAGCAGAGATTTATTAGGAACTTTGTTTTCTATATGCACAATTTCACAGCCTACATAACCAAGCATTAAACATTCTGGTACATTTCACGGCAACAAAAACGAACATGTATTCTAGAACCCTCAGAAGCCGACAGTAAGTTTTGTTGAAGACATTCCGTTAGTTAATAACAAATAAATGCCTAACTTGGTAATTACTGTTCTAATTCACAAGAGGTAAGTTAAGAATTTGTAAACGTAGCAACACTTTGAAAAGGGGTGTGTTCAGCCAGATGCAATTATAGTGCATAATGTTTCCTGGTGGAGACTAAAATGAAGCGAACAAAGAGCACTGCGTGATTATGGCCCCACCCCGCAACCAGCTTAATAAAGCAGGGCCCTCGGACTGGCTGGCTGGGAAACTTACGAAATAAAGTTAACGGAGGAGTAGTGCGCCTGACTAGACAACGCGTTGCTTTGGGTGTTGGTACGAATAGTAGTGCCGATAACTCTCTGTGCGTTGTGGCAATAGCATGTGTGCAGTTATCTTTTAATAATGCTGTAGTACCTTTGCAATACCTTTCGTAGCAAATGAACCTTTTTGAGAGCGCTGCTTTCTGGTGCGAACTGTCGTGAATATACAGAACATACATGAACATTGTGGCGCCCAGGATATGGCCGTATTTAAATTTGCAATACATTCCTAGTAAGAATTATGTGCTAGCACTGTCAGGGGGGAGAGGGGAGGCTAGTTATATTGACTCAATATGAGTCTACGCGGCAGCTTCCGCAGTGGATGCCGTTATCGCGAGAAGCAGACGCGTTCGTTTCACGTCTCGAATGTTTAGCAAACGCAGTTATCCTACAAACAAAAGAGATTAAAATTGATACGAAACATATAAACACTGTAAGAAACGGTTTTTCATTAGCTGCATGTAAGCTTTCGGTTTATCTTCAGCCACGTTTACTGTGTAATCACGTAGCAGAAAACAGTAAGCGGTACTCCTCCTTATTTCCATGTGCATTCTTCTAAGCCTTCATTACTCACGCGCGCTTGCGGGGAAGAAAAAAAAACTGGCTTTCCGCACTCTAATATTAAAAGATGTCAAATAAGAAGCGATGTACGACCATTGCTGAATCCAGAAAGGACTGAATGAATGAGATATTTGCAATGAGCTTAGTAAGCACCGCTATGGAATCTTATATCCAGTTCGCAATAATTCGGCATCGAACAAACACTCTATACACGGAGAGCATGGAGAAATTTGCCATGCTCTTTCAAACATATCGCATAGTCTCCATGTAATCCGAGCATTCAGCTTCATTTTGTGGACTTCCGAGCAAGAGCACTTTATGCTTTCGTGGGTAGCATGACATGCTACACAAGGATGTGCAAAACAAACATCGCATAGAATGGAAGAAAGGCGATCCTCTGTGGTATGAAACTCGATAATGCCGTCATGTCTTCTCTGGAACTCCGCTGCTCATCATTCGCGCCATTCAAAAGTTACGTTTCCCGTGCAACCACTACAAAGAAAGCGAGAAGAACACAATTTCATTATTCGGCAAATGTCCTGTATCACCTGCTTGTCTGTATCTTGTGGATTCGACATGTTAGCACAATGAGATGTCGATACATTCCGTACAGCATTAGTTACTATTTATACGCTCATCTGCTTGTCTAACGCTATTTGTCAAGAACCTACATTGAGGTGAATGCTTATATCTGCTGCGTTATCTTTTTGGGACTAGCTGTCAATTAGCCTCGTAGCCTGCGACGGGTTAGCACTTCAGAAGTGGAGGAAAATTATTTGCATGTGCCTAGTAAATTTAGCTGTCCATGCCCCCCCCCCCCCTCCAACTGCATAATTACGAAAGACCTACAACTTGTTTGGCACCCTATGTATATTTTCACTCACATATAAGTGTTCGTTCACTTATACATTCTAAATTATTGCAGCTAATGAAACAACCTTCGTGCCATAACAAGCATTATTTGAATGCGCGACAATGGCTCAACGAATTTTGTTGAATGCGCGACAATGGCTCAACGACATTTTAATCCCAGTGCTGCACATTGGTCAGCACAAGGTGCAAAAATTTACAGTGATCGTTCTCGTTAACAAGAAATATATTCCCGTGAATGCGAGAAACCAAGCATTTTTAATGAGTGGTGACTTACAGTTTATTTTTACAGCACTTAGGAATCTAGATTACACTTTTTTTTCTATTCCTGACTTACTCGTGTCAGAAACATGTCACAAGTGTTACGTCACCACTGCATGCACAAACACAGTTAAAATAGCAAAGCAATTGTATAGTTAACGGCAGAGCAGAAATACATAGTCGCAGCCATCAATGCTTCCTGCGCACAATGAAAAGGAGAAAAGTGGCTTCGTCACCCACCATGTCATCACTGATTTGAAACATTTCTGGCTGCTCGCCCATATCCGTCGTTTAAAGGAAACGGGCTTGAAATGCCTACAGGCGAACGCATTGGTGCGCAGCTATCGTGTCCCTCAGCACCAACTCAGCAGCACAGTGACGAAGATGGATGCCTCTCAGAACATTTTTACACACTGCCAACATTCACCAACGCCCACGCACACTGTCTCCACTAAATGAATACGTTAACGTTAGTTTCTTGAGTCGGTGTTTAGATGAAAACCACAGTGGATGTCACCATTCCGGTAGGCTGCACTGCAAGCGAAAGCTCTGGCTCTCTGGCTATCAGCTGTCATCTGAGATGACAGGCCCGCGTATCTTTCAAGATCTGCGACTCGCGTTAGTTATTGTGCTCC
This sequence comes from Dermacentor silvarum, assembly GCF_013339745.2. Classification (NCBI taxonomy): domain Eukaryota; kingdom Metazoa; phylum Arthropoda; class Arachnida; order Ixodida; family Ixodidae; genus Dermacentor; species Dermacentor silvarum. The sequence continues at coordinate 109,291,584 of NC_051161.1, forward strand.
CAGCACTGTAGTAACAGCGCTGGAGCAACAGAACAAAAATCAAATATAACCAGAATCACTAAAGCGTTAGGAAGTGAGAAGCCGGCATTCATCTAAAGCAACATGAATAAACGATTAGTAAAGCAAGAAACTCAGTTTCACGCTGATATGTCAGGACTTACGCGGGCACAGCGATTCCGGAAGGACGCGCGAACCACTGGTACATTGCTGGGTTGCCAACAGGAGAAAAGCTCGCGTACTCACGTACTCACACGATCCCAGACAAAAGCTCACTTACGCACAAATGCGTGATCGTAGACAAAGGCTGAAATCACAGATATTCGACGCGTATACACGAGGCCACTCACTGGTAATAGGTAACCTTATACTACAATTGAAACTGACGTTTACGAAAATGTAAGGAAAAGAAATCTAGCCTTATTTAACGTAATGTGGGCGCTAAGAGACAAAGACAAAAATGAAGACCATATTAAATGAATGAAATAAAAGAAGATCCGACCCACACGTGTGGCGAATTATCTCGTGTTCAATCTCCATTCACTTGTCCTTACTTTAAAATTTGACAGTGAAAAGTCACCTGATTCCATTTATGTTTATCCTGTCTTATGCACTGTCTTTTGATGTATAGTGCATCAGGGTAATTGATATGATTCCTATTCTCGAGATCATTAACCACGTGAGTCCTGCGTGTAAAGGGATATTACACATTACACAAGCACCAAAGAATGAAAACGGAAGGGATGGACAGCTGCCAGCACCACTTATAAGGCAGAGCCACCCGTGGATCATGTGCTTGTTGTCCGTTCGACTGCCATTGTCAGGTATTTATTATTTGCCTCGTTCATTTTCATTTACACTTGATATTTCTACATTTCACTTGCGAAAAGTATTTGTTTTCTGCAACGCTTTCACAGGTTTCATAGTGTGGAGGTTTTTTGTGGGGGTTTCAAAAAATTCGGGAATTCCTATTGCTTTTCTGAAAAAGAGACTTCAAAAAATTATTCTAACATGTTATGTTAAACTGGTGGAAAAGTATTCATGTTGGCTGTAATGAAACAGCATAAGTCAAAATTAATGATAAGTGGCCAAAGTGGCACAACTATTTAAGGCCCCGACTGACGAAGACACAGGCACAGTGTCGGAAAAAGCGGTGGAGGTGTCGCCGAAATTTCCAATTTTCTGTTAGGACAACAATTTGAAGCAGTGCGATGAGCACCGCATTAACTCCGTTCGGTTCCTTTGCATACGCCTGCAAGCACACACAGAGGCGCATGTGAGGAAAGACGTGGGAGCGGCCCAGATTTTTGCAGACAACTCTGCCCGACCCATATCCCATCCCCTATTGGAAATCATGTGGCTTTTAGCTTTTCCTAACGAATTATTTGTTTTTGTGCGTATTGTTTCTTATTGCATGCAAGCGATTCAGTAACGGAAATGTATCTGCCTTAAGATTGTGGTCAAAGTTGTTCCGAACACGTCTCGGCTGTCGTTGTAATGGTAAAACGGAAATGATTATATAGCAGTGAATGTCCGGCCAGCATATCTGCACTTTCCAGTATTCGAATATGCATAGAAAGGTTCCATAAGAGATGATCAACGATAACTTTCATAATTCTGCTAGATCAGAATATGGTAAAGTTGCCAAAGGAAACAAAATCGAGACCTATTTTAAGACAAAATTCACAATCCGAAGGAATCTGAATGCAAGGAAAATAAAAGTGATGAAGACTATAAGGAGCCTCCTCGTTTTTCAGGACAATGTCATTGTCACTCACTGGCATCACACCTCGTACACGCCAGTGCCTTACGATGCTTGGATCGCTAGGTGCGTCATATAGCAACAATCCTGCTTATAAAAGGTGCACGCGCGACTCTTCTAGCTGACGATGAAGAAGTGAGGCTGCCAAACGAAGGCTCGAGATAGAACTCATTCCCTTGAATTCTGAAGTGACTTGAAATAAAAAATCTGCTGGAGAACATGAGTTTCCGAGGCTTAAACGATAAGTCTAGGGCTATGGCGTCCTGTTGATGCTCATCAATGATCATAACATTCTTTTGATGCGAAAGCATGAAATGGCCCAATGAGCCAAAAAAAAGCCAGCGTCTGGCGTCGGTAGCAGCAAAGTGGCGAGTAAATTCTCATTAGCTGCGACGCCGCATCACGAACGCACCTCGACGGAGTTGAGCGGGCGAAAAGGAGCACCTCCTGCTGTGCTAGCGCCAAGTGGTGGATGAAGGGAGAGGGTATCGCCACGACGCCGCGGCACCCTCGCTGTCACTCTCTGAAGCTTGTGTTTTATAAATCGCCCGTTCCTTGACCGCGTAAGCTGTCGCCTGCGTGCTAAGTGCGCCTCGGTAAGGCCAAATCAAAACGCTCCAAGTATCCCAACGTGCTCGCTTGCCCTGCGCGGAGATCACAACTGTAAGGACTGCTCAACGGCGTTGAATTGGACAATAAAGGTTTCCCATTTACAGCTCATAAGTGCCTAGGTGTCCTCGAATATTTCGGTACCATTCCTATCAAGAAGAAAACTATTGAGGTGAAAGTCAACGAGAAAGCATTCCTTTCATCATAACTAACAAGATGAGACATGTGGGCGAGACACTTCATGTGCGGGCCGAAGATGCCCCATTTATTAATGGTTATTTTGGCCTTTTGAAGACTCACAGCAACAGAGACAAAAGTTGTGGCGTTCTCAATCGCTAGGTGCTTTCAACCGGAAGTCAATTAGTGTGTTGACGGACATTATGAAAGCGAAGCAGACTGCCAGCTATCAAATAATTGTGAGAAACCTTTGAATATGCTTGAGGAAGAAGTAGAGACTCATTCTACTCTCATAAGAGTATGTGACATTGCAGTTAGCGACAAAAAATGTTTCCACAGAGAACCAATAGGAAGTACATGCAAAAATTGTAGCTGCTTGTAAAAAGAGCTGCGGGGCACCAATGATTGTACCCGGTAACGGGACAATACCTTACGCAGACTATGCAGAGCAAGCAGAATTTGTCGGTTTGTGACACCGTTTTCCCACCCATAGAAGCCCATTTAGGGTAGCAAGAATACGTTTTTCTAATTCTTAGAACGCAAGGAGGGGTATGATCGCCGTCACAGCTACACACGCTCGGGACAGCAGCTCTTAGAATTAGACGGAGAATATTTGTCGGAGAAGGTGGATGTGCTTCCTGCTGTCGCTCCTCGGGACGGGGCGCAGGTTTGAATTACGAGAACTGTCACTCGCAAGCAGATGAAAGCGTATCACGGCATTCTACAGCCAAACTCACAGAACAGGCTGACTTGAAAGAAAATGCCATTTTCACAGATGCACCCTGGGATCCTACTACCTCCCGAGCGGTGCTGGCAGTCGTTAGTGTTGAGCAGCAAGATGTCCGGATCCACTAGCAAGAACCGACTGTTAAAGCACAATAACTGCAGGTCATCCCATTTGTCATCAAGAGGCTGACGGAAAAGGCGGAAAATATAAGAAGGACCACATAAGCTGAATTTACAATACTCACCGACTCCTTGGACGCCCTACAGGTGCTTACGGAGACGCCTAGATTCGGTTCGTGGGTGCATGATATTGAGGTCCCATGCGCATATCTTCGTTGCAAAAGCGGCATGGGCGTGTGAGTGGATTGCGTACCAGGGCGCTCGGAGCAGCATGAAAGGTGTGACCCACGGTCAACGGTGTGACCCACGGTGCAGCGAGCGAGCTGATATTTTCCCGCTGTTCTTCCCTGGACCTAGTCCCTCTCACTCCCTGTGCGCCTCGTCCCGGACGAGGAGCGCGAGCGACTAAAACCTGCAAGCAAAAGGAAGCTGAAGGCGATGTTGCCACACAATGCCTAACCTTAGCCCAAAGGGCGTCCTCGAGGCGCGCAAGTCCAGGTGCAAAAGGCCAGGACGGGCGCAGCACTTACTGAAGACGTCCTGGCTAAGTGGCGTGGGTACGCCGCTTCAACGAAGACGCAAGTTCATCAGAGGCAACGCCAGGGCAAAGAGATGGAGAAAGAGGGAGAGCTGAACTTGATGTAATTGCAAATGACGTGCAGCACGTGCAACAACCGTGCTCGTCCGGCAGTCAGGCACCTATTGTGGTACTGTCCAGGTCTCGCGATAAGAGATGGGCATGGTCTACGCCACCCCATCGGCCCGACACCCGGCGAACTATCAACATTTTTTGGGAGTTCGTGAGCGAGGTCGGCTTCACCGGCAGGTTATGAACGTGTAGTTCTTTTATATTTCTTTGATCATTTTATGGTGCCCACCACTGATCGACCCTCACCCCTGCTTGGGCCACTGAGCCATTCTTTTATTTAAAGGGCATTCTCTCTCTTCTCACATTCCTGGCGATAGCTGCGACGGAGACCGGTGGTGGCGGCGGCGGATAACATCGCCGACCGAAACGGGTATTGCATTGAGCCAATAACAACTTGCTCTGTAAAATACGTTTAACCCCGGCTTCGCTAATACCGAGCATTTCACCTGTAGACGTTCCACACAAAATAAAAATAAAAATGTGGCGCGACGGCACAGCCGACGTGGCATCAGCCATCTGTAGAACGTAAGCGAAAGAGAAGAGTGCGATATATATATATATATATATATATATATATATATATATATATATATATATATGTGTGTGTGTGTGTGTGTGTGTGTGTGTGTGTGTGTGTGTGTGTGTGTAAGCAGAGGAGAGCGCCCATACAAATCATACAGAATGAACTGGACGCGCCGTGGAGAAAAGGATGGCGAGAAAGCAGCAGTAAGGCAAGAAAATTGTGGCGACGAAAGGAGAGTTTTCTATTGCATGAGGCCGACCCGATGCGAACGACAAAAAAAATAATAAACAAACACACCAGGACGAGAAAGAAAAGCGGAGTGCCAAAATCTGGAACGAGAACGCTGCAGTCGATGGCCACAGCAGCTATATACCGAGTGCTGGGTTTCCCAATCCACACGCAAAACGACAGCGCAGAATATTGTCCCAGTAAAAAAAGAAGATAATAATAGCAAGCGACAAAGTTCCCGAAGAAATGGTTCTTTCAGCTTCAGGTTGTAGAAGACATAACCACTTTTTCCTTTTTTTTTCTTGTATCTATACCGCCTACGTGGATACGAGGCACAAGGAATCACCGTCTCTATCACAGAAGCGCGGGAAGAGAAAGAAACCCGAAAGCTCAGATGCCAAAGATTGGGAGAGGGGCCCCGAGAGAATGAGAAAGGAGTGACTCGATGTCAGAAAAGGGAATGGGGTTGTCAAGTTGCTTTCCGTGAGCCCTTTCAGTTCGGACGTTCCTTCGCAAGGAGGGTAATATGAACCAGAAACCGGGTTTTGATGGAGCACTCACTTCTCACCGCACACGGTGTAAATGAGCCGTAACGGTATAGGAGCTTGCTATTTATTTTTTACTCAACTAGATAATCACTCTCCTGTCTGCCTATCTTTACGCATATCTAGCTCTCTTTGGCTTGCTTTTCTTTCGCGTGGTTACATTGGGATGACCAGTGCATCCGCGTGGAAGTAATATTATTGCAGGTAAGATAGAATGTTGGTGGCTTAGTGCTGTGTGCTTGAAAAAAACGAGCAAGCGCAGCTCCTGTTTACGCCGGTGATGCCTATAGATATCATACAATACATATATAGTATGACGATATCTATTATATAGTATTGGTGGAATTTGTACAGACCCTATTTACTTCAGCTCGAAGCGTTTCTGCACTCTCTTGCTAGGCTCTTTCACACTACGCCTGTTTAAAACGTAGCATGTAGGTTTACGTAGTGAACATTTAATGCAAGCTCTCGAATTCTTTTTGCAGTTGTCAAGCTCTACAACACAACTTTCTAGCAGCTATAACACATTGAGTAATATTTGCTAGGGCTTGATAATTTATTTTCATTGATTATAGTGGAAATGAAAATGTTGGCAAACTTTGCGTTGCCAACTATACTTCGCAAGAACTAATGACGAAAGCTTGCTGAAATGATATGATATCAAGGTGTTTTGGCAACACAGCACTTATATAAAAAAAAAGGAAGCTGCGTCAACCAAACTCAACACGATGAAAAACAAGTTCATTGTAGAGGGCAGCGTACTTACGAGTATATCGACTAAAATTGGGCTATTTCAGGTGATGCAATGTTGCAATAATCGCATTGTTTATTAGCTTCATTTTCAAACCTTACATTTATTGTTTCGGACCCCCTATTTCCTTTATTCATGTCAAGTTATGTCATGCTTTCTTTTTCTTTTTTTACGCGCATGTGCAGTACGTTCACGTTCTCTAGTTTCCCGTTGACTTCGGTTCGCATAGCTTTCTCTCTAGTTTTTTTTTTTTCAGTTTTTTTTTTTTAAATCCGTGGGCTGATCTCAGAAATAGCGTTGTCACTTTGTCACAAAAATTGTAACTTTTGGATGTTACGCGGTAAGGTACTGCTTAAATTACCATAAAAATTAATTTTACGGCTAGGCGTGCCCAAACCATGATCTGATTATGAGGCAGGGCGTAGTGGGATACTCCGGAATAATTTTGACGACCTGGATCTACATAAAATGCATAAACGCGTGGTGCGCGGACATTTTTGCATTTCGTCCCCGTCAAATGCGGCCGCCGCAAGTTGGATTTGAACCTTCGACCTTGTGCATAGCTCCGCATTGCCAAAGCCACTAAACAACCACGACAAGTACGACATTAGACAAAGTATTGTTCTTTCGTGGAGTACTACTTTCCGAAAAGATCGGGCACGTCGCGCCCTATTTTGTAGCCTAGTGCTTCCTTCATGAGTCACTAGTAGGAGTTCTGGCACTAGTATCTATGGGGACTGCACGCATGCCAGTTTAGACAGCATGCATTCACATGATGGTTAGCACATGGATTTGGCAAAACTTGACCTTGAAACGGCTTTGAGATTTCGCAAGCTGATGATTTTCAACAAAAAAATGAGTTATAAATGCCACATTTTGCAGTGATTACGTTTGTGCACAGTCTTATTGGCTTCAGCTTTTAGACAAAAAGAATTACTTTAACATTTAGGTCAATAATGGCACATAAGTAATTTTAAACAAACCCAAAAGAATTTCTGACCCGCCAAGCTTTAAGGTCAAACCAACCTATGAATAATGACCACCAAATCCACGGTACCTGAAGATGTCAGCGCCAGATGTTTGCCTGGTAATTTTAAATGGATGTTCTTGGTAAGAGATAATGTTTGCCAAATCGAAGACTACCTCGTCGCCGCAAACACATCTGCGAGTTTCTACGACACATGCAGAAAGCAGCCACCCCTGAGATTCTACAACCACCGACCGCCCTTGTTATCAACACCGCCGAGCTGTATCTTAGTTTAAAGGATACAAGTTCACCCACTAGACCATTGACAGTTTATTACGCATCGGACTGGCTAACTTTGCGCCGTCGCTGGCGTGTGACAATATGTAAAAAAAAAAAACAAAGAAAGCTAGCAACACACCGACCCTTCCTTGTGCTTCTGCGCTTACACGGAATTGTTAGACTAAGAAAAACAAGAAAAGATAAAAAAGCACGTTCAGTGGTATTCAAATGATATTACTTTTAACAAAGATCTTAATAGAGCTTTTTTTCAACCCCTAACACCTCTTGGGGACTGGGGTAGGAGTCCGTCCGGTTTCTGTGTATAACACAGTGTTTCTACTACTACTGGGTATTTTTGGCGAACTCCTGCGGCGAAACGTTCAATCACCTTCTTACACAAAAATAACGACTCTCAAACCGATTTTATTGGTCATTTCAAAACATCTATTTCCTTATCAAGCTGATCAGAATGGGTTCTACGTTCCCGCATGATTGATTTCGCGGGTAACCCCCCCCCCCCCTAAATTAACGACATATACGATACAAAAACTACCTGCTTATAGACTATGGACGGGAGAACACATTGGCAGCCAGCATCAATACAGATCGCAAACTAGAAATTGTGGTTACCCTAATACCAAATACTGTTCGTAAAATTTGAATATAAACAGTAAACATGACTTCTAGACTTGCATGTTTGTGTAGTTCTCATTTAATATACAGCCCTCCCGAATATAGACAGTATGACAGGAGCGAAATTTGTTGACAAGTAATGGGATTGTGCGCTTCACTGTCTCCTGCGAAGCCAATATTTCCAGGTATTCATTGCAGTTTGGTTGATGTTCGGCTCTAGAGTGATTTTATCCGTAGGTTGCTATTTTTGCGTGAGGGATAAGGAGAGAAAAAGTACCGTGTACATAGAATTTTCAACTTCAAGTTTTATAACACGCTACACAACAGCCATCACCTGAGCTTGAATGAAGTCAGCGGCCAAAAAAGTATCGCATGTAGCCGTGCTGCAATTGAAGATTTCCTATAGAAAATGCGGCACTAGTCACCTATTTCGAGTGATGAAATTAAAAATGCGGCTAATGATCAGACAAACTTGTTAATCGTGTAGATAGGTGTGTATGCTTTCAACGCAAACAGTTATGTAGGCGACAGAGAGTTATTAATTTTGCAAAAAGTGTGCGAACAGGATTTTCCTTTGTCCAGTCTGAAAATATCAGTATTCATCCGCAGTGGAGGAAAACGCCTACGTGGGCGATATGAATCTAGACGCTTCTACACATAGTCTGGACACGAAAAGTAATGATCGCCGAGTAACAAAAAAGAGAAACATTCGCCTTTTCTTTAATGTGTCAGCTATGGTGTGTCTGCAGAAAACATTTTATTTGGTTTCCGCTTTTTCCCATATACACAAAATCCATGTAGTCCAGTGCACAAAACTCTCAAGCTGCAAGTTGCACTTCCCATATTAAAGAACTTGCAGCCAACATTGTGTAAAACTTAACGATGGCACAAAATTTGTACACAGAGGAAGCCATTGTGAATAAACAAAACATTATATTTATAAGTGGATTCTACAAATGACGTTATCGTGGAAGTGGCGCGCAGGCCCCATAGGTCTCCTTATTTACGCTGACACTCATTCTCTTGCTTATAACACTTCTTTTTTTCAATTTCACAAGTGATGACGACACATGACCCTTGCGGCGTAAACGTTGCGTGTGCAACCCGCAGCACGCCGAATGGTTACCTGGTGGTCATTGTTCTGGGCCGGCATATTTCATTTTTTTTACCCATTCTATTGTCACTTTCAGTCCGTACGTTCCATAGCGGTCCGTAACGCTTCGTTGTGGTAAGACAGAGAGAAACAACTTTTATTGAAAACGGCAAGTGTAGGAGGAGTTTATCTCCCCCTCCCTTAGATGGCGGCCAGGAGCCCTTGGGTCCTAGTGGCATCTTCGGCATCCCTCATGACTTGTAGTTGGTGCTTGCTGTTCTGAGCAGCGCGGTCTCCCTCTGCTCCGCGTTCGTATATGTGTTGTGTGCCCCCCCCCTCCCCCCCCCCCCCCAATATATTGGGGCAAGACGAGATTATGTGCCTGAGCCCCGCCGCTTATTGCAATCTTTGCATTTATCTGAGTAGAGCTCTGGATAACAATGCTCATAAGCGATCGGGCTTGGAAGGGTGTTTGTTTGTAGTAGGCGCCGTGCTATTGCCTACTGTTTATTTAATGAGGAGTGTGGTGGAGGGTAATGCTGCCTGCCTAATCTGTAGATTTTGGTGATTTCATTCTATTTGACGCTGCAGTCTCTCTCCGCACTCGGGCCCCGCGTTGTTCCTGCTCCTGCTCGGCTCGCTATAACTCTCGAGCTAGTATGTGTGCGGTTTCGTTGCCCGGGAGGGAGGAGTGGGTGGGCGTCCATATGATATGGACCTCACGCTCCCCGCGAAAGTTACTCATAATCCTTAGCGCCTCTTTCGAGACCCTTCCCTTAGCGAAGTTATGAAGCGCACTTTTTGAATCAGGGATTATGACGCTGGCCGTTGTGGAGGTGAGCGCCAGCGCTATCGCCGCTTCCTCTGCGATTTCCGATTTTTTTGTTGTAATAGTGCCGCTGGCAAGCAAGTGGCCCGCTTAATTTCAGGCCACCACTGCCATGTCTGCATATTCTGCATATTACCGTCTGCATATTCCGCCGCGTCTACATAGACCACGTCCGCATCGTTCTGAAAGTTCTTTTGCAGTGCATTCGCTCTTGCATTCCTCCGCTCTCAGTGATGTTCGGGGTGCAAGCTTCTGGGTAAGGGGCGTATGATGATGCGCTCTCTGATTTCTCTTTGTATGTGGTATTTATCCCCGCAATGTCCAGCGTACGTGCTTCCAAGCTTGTGTAGGTTGTGTCTTACCGTGTTGCTTTGCGCCAGTCTGTCATTTTGTGCGATTGCATGAGCCCCAATGAGCTCGTCTAGCGTGTCGTGCATTCCTAACGCTTCGAAATTCTAGTTTGACGTGGTAATCGGTAGGCCTAGGGCTTGTTTATATGGTGCAATCTATCGTTTGTTTTCCCGCCACGTGTGACTTGAGGTACGGGGTCACATAAACTATACGACTGACGAAGAAGGCTTGGATGAGCCGCACTAGGTTGTGTTCTTTCATACCGTAGTTCTTGTTGGCGATTCTTCGAATCAACCAGATGGTTTGCTGGGTGCTTGTTATCCAGCTTTCTTATTTCTTCTCCGTTATGTCCGTTCTCAGATATTCTGAGTCTCAGTATTCTAAAATGTTGTACCTGGGGAATTGGGTGACCCCCTACTGAGATTCTGATGCGGGGTCACTCTTGATTGCGCTTGCGTCATCTGCTTGTAGGTCTGTAGAGTAGTAGCTCCGATTTTGGGGGAGAACATTTTAAGCCCTTGTTGAGCGTGTTGACTGTTTGCTCTAAAATCTCTTCTATGTGGCCATCGCTTCCGCCCGTCACCCATAGCGTGATGTCGTCCGCATACAGACTGTGCTGAAGTCCTTCGATGCGTTCAAGCTCTGCGGGTAGAGCACTGCACGGGCCGATTTTTTCAGCCCGGGCCCGGCCCGGGCCCGTTTTTACGTTGGGCGGCCCACCCGAGCCCAATCAAAACTTTTATGGCGAGACCCGGGCCCGGCCCGGGCCCGGAAATAATCTACGTTACCCGCCCGGCCCGGCCCGCCACCCCTTTACCTTAGGCCCGAGCCAGGCCCGAGCCCGACTCGAAACCGGCCCGAACCCGGCCCGAGACCGAAAAATAATGTTTTTTAGAGTTGAGACGCCCGAGAATGACTCGCTGCACGTTACATGCGCACCACCAGAAAGCCCGAGCCCGGCCCGGGCCCGCGTCAAAAAACCCGAGCCCGGCCCGGGCCCGGGTCAAAAAGCACACGCCGTGCCCGAGCCCGGCCCGAGCCCGTGAAAAAAACTGTTCTACCCGGCCCGGCCCGGCCCGCGGGCTGGGCCGGGCCCGGGCTTTCGGGTAAGCCGTAGCCCGTGCAGTGATCTACCCTGGATGGCTTTTGTATACAAGGTGGGTGTTTCCGCGTATACGATTTGTTTCTTCAAATGTAGCAAGACGTCTTGCGTCGAGAGTTTTGGTCTAGCGCCGATCATGGAGTGTGGGTATAGCCCGTTATCATCCATATATTTGCCGAGACGCGTTAGAACTACTTTTTCTATTAGCTTTCCAATGCAGGACGTGAATGAGATTGGTCTCAAATTTTCTGTGTGACTTTTTGCCAGGTTTGGGTATTAATTTGATTTGGGAGGTTTTTATTGCTGGGTTATGGTCCCCTTCTCCCAACATTCGTTTATGTACTTTCTGAGAGCATTGATGGATTTGTCGTCTAAGTTGCGCAGTACTTTGTTACACCGTCGGGACCCGGGGCGGACTTGGATTGAGTCGTCTGAGTTCGTATCGAATCTCTGCCTCCGTTATGGCGGCGTCGAGGTCTACGTTATGCTTCCCTTGGTACTCTGGTAGTCGTGTCTTTGTTGCATCTCCTACGTATATCTGTCGTAGCTCTCGTAGGAGTTCTGCCTCTGCGGCTGCGTGGCTATGTAGTATCCGTTGCATATTTTGTCTTTGGGTTGTTTTGGTGCCTTCTGGGTCGAGGAGGCCTCGGAGTATCTTCCAAGTTTTGGACATTCCGAACTGTCTGTCCATTAGAGTGCACGTGGCTTTCCACTGCTCCTGAGACAGCCGACTCGCCTGGTCTTCTATTTCTCTGTCAAGCGCCGCGATTCTCTTTCTTAGGCGCCGGTTGTGCTTGTGACCTTTCCAGCGCTTTTGTAAGCTTTATTTTGCCTCCCACATGTTTAGGAGTTTGCTGTCCATTTCCTCCATGCCTACCTCTTCGGGAACGTTTTCGGTGGCTTTCTGCGCGCTACGCTTGAGTCCCTCTGTCCACTTCTGTATGTCTTCGATGGTTTCTGTCGCATCGTCCTCGCGTAGCTTATGAAAGGTGTACCACTCGGTTAGTGTTATTTTCCTGCCTTTCTTTTTACGCGGGCTTGCTTTTAGCATTGTGTTCAGAATGTAGAGATCGCTGCCAAGATTTACGTTCGTGGTGGCCCATTTCGGGATGGCTACGTTCTTTATGAATGTCAGGTCTGGCGTAGTGTCTCTGTTGATGCTATTGCAAATTTTGGTAGGGTCTTGTGGTTTAGTTACTACCGTGAGCCCCTCGTGCTGCGCTTCGTACCACACGTGGCGGCCTTTAACATTCTCGGTGGTGTAACCCCAGGCAGCGTGTGGTGCGTTATAGTCGCCCACGATGATCAGTGCTTGTCTGCCCGCTACGTTTAACGCTTTGCGGAAAAGCAAGCCAAACTTTCCCTTACAAAAAAAATTGTTGAAAAGTTGTTGAAAAGTCATTGGTCAATGTCAACAAATAGCATTGAAAGCACATTGAGGCTTTGTTGAAACATTATTGAGGAAATTGTTGACAAGTGTTGAAAATTGGCCCGCGACATTTCGTTAAAACATCATTGGGTCGTTTCAATTTGAGAAGTCATTGATGGATTGTTGAAACCATGTTGAATTCCAGTATTGAAAGCCCATTGAAGAACTGTTGAAGATGTGTTGAATGTCAATATTGAAAACCTGTTGAGACATTGTTGAAATATGTGTAATGCCAATATTGAAACCCCATTGACATAATGTTGGAACTGTGTTGAATGTCAATATTGAAACCCCATTGAAATATTATTGGAGCAGTATTGAACATCAATATTGAAACCCCATTGAGATATTATTGAAGCATTGTTGAACATCAATATTGAAACCCCATTGAAGTATTATTGGATGAGCGTTCAACGGCAATATTGCTTGATGGAGGCAAAAGGTGCTACGTATCAGAAACAGGACACAAGAGGAAGAACACAGACAACACACACATTAAGTGCCAAACGTGTGTTGTCTGTGTTCATCCTCTTGTGTCCTGTTTCTGATGCACTACACCTTTTGCCTCCATTATGTTATACCAACAAGCCTAACGTGCAATGTTAGTCAATAGTGCAACACCATTTAAATTTTATTGGAGCAGTGTTGAACATCACTATTGAAATCACTTGAGAGCCCACTTAAATATGCTGTTTGGTGAGTAGTGTTGAAAACTGCACTAGACTTTTCTTTAAATACCGCTGAGCTACGTTGAGTCTCATAGCATTACCATTGATGCCATATTGATGTGGTCCTTGCACACTAGAGGACAGGAGCAAACTTAAATGCAGGCACTTTTGTATTGCAGACCTGGGTCACCCAGGGATCAAAACCACTTTTAGATATAGCCTGTAATAAAACATATTATAGAGCTGCTAGCCGAACCATTATGCCAGTTTTTAAATTGGCTTAACACACAAAATCAATACTCCTTCATGAAATCAACAGCTCAAAATTTATGTGGACAAAAAGCATTTTTTTAGATGAATTGTTTATTGAAGCCAACATTTGTTAACTGTACAGCCATGTGTGCCTTGAGATCAAAAAAATCCTAACACAATCTACAAACTGCCAGCAGCTTGATACAATAACAAAGTTGAGTACTGAGAGATGTAAAGTTTGCGTGGCCCTAAAGTAAAACATTTCTCAAATTGAAATAAATAGAACATAAATAATAT
>NC_051161.1:109605670-109693522 GCF_013339745.2 Dermacentor silvarum
AGAGAAACCTCTGCGAATGTGCATGTGACCATATGCACAATCCCACAGGTCCGGGGCCAGGCTAGCGGGATGGAACGGAGTGTGCTTGAGGCTAACCGGGTCATTAGGGGTCTGAGCCGACCACTTGGGTACGGCATAATGGAGGTAAACCGGGAAGTGTACGAGTCTGGCTCCCACCCTTTTGCACAGGATGGCATTCACTACAGTGGTGCCACGGGCGGGAGGGTAGGTAGTAGGATAGATCGCCAAGCTACGGCTTTTTTGGGGGGACCCAGAGCCCTAAGACTACCAGTGTAGACGAAGACGGACCCAGAGAGGCCCCAAGATTCAAGAAACGTAGAATCGGTAGGAGAAGAAATAGACGGAAGCACCAGGGGCAAGGTCATTCTGACATAGGGTACATTAACATGCAAGGTGGCAGAAATAGGCTGAAGTGGGAGGAGATAGACGAGCAACTAAGGCAGGAAAAGCTGATGGTATACGGGTTTGTGGAGACACATCTTAGGGACATGGAGCAACCTCCCTGTAATCCTGACTATGCATGGGAATATTGCAATAGAACAGAGGGCAGCAGAAAAGGGGGTGGAATTGGTGCATTCATTCATAAAAGTATGAATTGGCAAAGAGTCAAACAGGAATGCAAGGAGCATTTAAGGCTAAAAGGGAAAGTTGCAGGAGAGCAGACACTCCTTGGCTTTTCTATACCTGTGGACAGGAGCAAATGCCAAAGAGGAAAACAAAAAATGCTGGAATGCATATCAAGTGACATTAATGAGCTAGGAGAAGGGTGCGAGATTATTATACTAGGAGATATGAACGCACACATAGAAGACATGGACGGGTACACAGACTCAACAGGCAACATGATGCTGGATATGTGTGAAATGCATGACTTAGTTGTATGCAAACGTACTGAGAAGTGTGAAGGGCACATAACATGGGAGGTAGGGAGCCTGCAGTCGACGATAGATTATGCACTAATGTCACATAGGATGCACGATAGGCTAAATGTAATGAGCATAGATGAATATGGCTCCAGAAGTCTAGGTAGTGATCACAAACGTATTAAGGTGAGTTTTAGAAGGGAAATGAAAGTAGGTAGGAGGCAAGATGAACAACCAGGTGCGATATTTTACTCGGAAAAGCAGCTTGAAATAGCAACCCAGCAAATTGAGGAAGTAATTTCAGAGGATACAAAAACAGAATGGACATATGCAAATTTAACAGGGCTATTTGAGCTAGAGCTTACTAAGGTACGAGTCAGGGAACAGAAAACGTAAAACCAAGAGCTGGTGGGATGAGGAGGTTAAGAAGGCCATAGAGAAACGTCGGGAAGCATCCAGGGAACACAGATATTCAAAGCAGAGGGGTGAACCAGAAGCTGATGTAGGCAGAAAGTGGAATAACTTTTTAAACTGTAGAAGGGAAGCATCCCATTTGATCAATGAGAAGATCAGAAGAAAGGGGAGCCAATGGTTGTCAGAAGTAAACAAAAAGGATAGAAAAGCAGCGAAGAAATTTTGGAAACATCTCAACTCCTTGAGTAATAAGACTAGCCTAGAGCAGAGGTTTATAGTTACAGCTCAAGGTGTTCGACTAGAGGGAGATGACGCAATGGAACATATAAGAACAATGATGACAGAAAAATTTAAAGAACGAAACATAGCATGTGCTCAATCAGATGAGGATGGACTAGTCAGTGCAGTGTCTCCACTGGCACAAAGCGAGTGGGAAAGGGCAGAGAAGAGGGTTTCTAGTAGCACGTCGACAGGTCCTGATGGCATCCCAATTATGTTGATAAAGACGTTGGGCCCAAAATCTAAGAAAGAATTAAGAGAGGCAGTGAGCAAAATTATAAGGGACGGTAAAGCCCCCGACGGGTGGAGACTGAGCAGGATGAGCATGATATATAAGGGAAAGGGGGACAAAGTCGACATAAGCAACTACCGTCCCATAACAGTGACGTCAGTGGTTTACAGGGTGGTGATGCAGATTATAAAGGACAGACTGCAGGCATGGGTGGAGAGCGAGGAGGTGCTGGGGGAACTACAAAATGGGTTCCGGAAACAAAGAAGGTTAGAAGATAATCTGTTCTCATTGACACAGTGTATTGAAATAGCAGAAAAGGAACACAGGCCCCTATGGATTGCATTTCTGATATCAAGGGAACCTATGACAGTGTAATCCAAAAGGATTTGTGGGACATACTGGCACTCTAGATGTGGAAGATGGAGTATGAAATCTTTTAAAAGATATCTATAAAAGTAACAAGGTGCTTATAAAATGGGAAAACAAGGTATCTGGGCCTATAGAGATACAGCAGGGGCTTAGGCAGGGGTGCCCTCTGTCACCTCTGTTGTTCATGCTGTACTTACAAGGATTAGAGAAAAAATTAGGGAGGAGCGGGCTTGGCTTCAACCTTTCCTATTTCAAGCAAGGAGAATAGATTAAACAGTCATTACTAGGACTGATGTATGCGGATGACATTGTACTTATGGCTGACAGCAAGGAAGACTTGCAGAGAATAATGGACATCTGTGGTAAAGAGGGAGATAGCTTAGGTTTGAAGTTTAGTAAAGAAAAATCGGCAGTCATGACTTTTAATGATAATCAGGGCAGCGAGCATAGGATACAGGAGGTTACGCTGGAGGTGGTGGATAAGTACAAATATCTTGGAGTGTGGATAAACAATTGGGCTGAGTACCTAACGGAACATGAAAAATATGTGACGGCTAAAGGTAGCAGAAATGCAGCTGTGAGGAAAAATAGGGCACTGTGGGATTACAATAGGTACGAAGTGGTGAGAGGGATTTGTAAAGGGGTGATGGTCCCTAGTTTGACTTTCGGCAATGCGGTCCTGTGCATGAGATCAGAGGTTCGAGCAAGGTTGGAAGTTAAGCAGCGAGGGGTAGGTAGACTGGCTCTGGGAGCACACGGAAATACACCAAATCAGGGGGTACAGGGTGACATGGGATGGACGTCATTCGAGGGCAGGGTAGCCAGCAGCAAGATAGAATTTGAGGAGCGATTGAGAGAAATGGCAGAAAAGCGGTGGGCAAGGAGAGTTTTCAGTTATTTGTACATGAGGAATGTTGATACAAAATGGAGGAAGCTGACCAGAAAACTGTCAATCAAATATTTGGACTGCAGGAGGGGTGCAAACCAGGAAACAGCGGTTAAGAAAAAAGTTAAGGAAACAGAGAGGGGTCTGTGGAAAACAGGGATGCAGACGAAATCAGCACTGGGAACATACCGAACTTTTAAGCAAGAAATTGCCAAAGAAAATATCTACGATAATGCTAGGGGAAGCTCTTTGTTGTTTGAAGCCAGGACGGGAGTATTGCGGGCTAAGATGTACCGAGTCAAGTACCAAGGTATAGACACGTTGTGCTGTGCGTGTGGAGAAGAGGAAACGGCTGAACACCTCATACTTTTCTGTAAAGGACTTAACCCTACACTTCAAAGCAACGGGGCTGATTTTTTGAAAGCATTCGGGTTTAGGGACAGTGAAGGCAAAATAGACTTTAAGCGGGTAGAAATAACCAAACAGAGGTTATCTGATTGGTGGATAAAATCAAGGCAGGGGTGAAATTTCACCCACCACAAAGTACAAAATATGTTAATAGTCATGGCTAGGTGGCGTATGCCACCGCCCGGTTTAAAGGGTTCAGCCTCATCCATCCATCCATCCATCCATCCATCTAGCCACGCACTACCAGTATCCCGTTTCCATGAGCCCTGTACGTAAAGCGACAAATGCTATCCTAAAACTGCCTATTATGGGGCGCTATAACGTAAAATGAATCCAAATTGTTTTGAATCCAAACTCCTGACGTTAAATTTACGTAACCACCGACGCAAGCATTGGGCGGTGACCCGCAGCGTTGTCTGAATAACCCAATCAAACACTCTCCTCGTTTATAGGAGGTCAAGTTTGTTCGCTTTCAAAACCAATAACATTGTCTACACTCAGCGGTTTTTCTTATCTAATTGGCTGACAAGAGGCGAGGAGCACGCTCTAGTGGAGAGCGTTTCGATGGGGCCGAGCCAGCACAGTGAAAATAGATAACCGCATGAATAGATAACCGCATGCCGCCTTCTCCGATCGGTCCGCTTCGCCTTACTTAGCTTGCGGTGGCTGGTTGAAAATCGCGGCGGCGTGCAACGGAAGGATAAGAATGTCGCTAAAACGGATCCTCAGCAAGGAAGAGTTGGCAGAGCAATGTCGTATGCATGGCGAAAGGGCTCGATAACGTTTTATTGCCACGCAAAAAGGTTTATCATGCGCAAATAAATACATGCTCACCGGCAGGTGCGAGTTGCCTTCCGAGCGATCAACGGGCAGCCGTCTTCTATTCCTTTCGGAACGGCCGGGGCAGTCTGTGGCTATTTAGAAAAATTTTCAGTTTTTTTCGGCATATTAATGCAATTTTTTCGTGTACACGTCACTTTGACGAGGCAGTTTTCGCGGTTTTGTGAGGTCGCATGACCGACTGGCGAAGTGGGCGTAGCCAGAAATCATTGGACCAATAGCAGAGGGCTAATGGTGAAAAGGCGTCGAATCAGAAATGATTATTTTCTTTCGTGCGGTTTAATTATGCATAATCAGTGTGTACACGTTATATCAGATGGGGAGCTATGGCGGTTTTCGTGACGTCGCGTGACAGACAGGCGAAGTTGGGAGTGCCCCGAAAATGTTTTGACCAATCGTGGAGGCTGATTGCAGAAATTGGAATCAAAACAGTTTGGAATCATTTTACGTTATAGCGCCCCAAGTTTATATTTCATATACCGGAAACAAACACAAAGCAATATCAGCAATATCAGCAATACCATGCATGTCAACCAACTAGCCCGACTTGGAGCTCTACTTCAATATCAGAAAGTTTGCACATTTCTGTTCATAAACAGTATCAAGTAATCTGCTCTGACGTGTTGGATGGATGACTGCGTAGAGAACATCCTGTCTCATAAAGGAACTTCAGTCGCTACGGCTAGTCAGCTTACCCAGCTGCTTCCGCTACAAGTCCTGTGATGTAGGCGTCGGAGTAGCTTCGGTGGTGGTAGATTTCAAGTCCTAGGAACAGAATGACCGGATCCTTCGACCAATCCCTCAGATTCTGTGCACAGGTTGACAAGTGAAAATGCTGATGAAAATTTTGAGCGTTTCTAAAAGCTAACATCAACGCTGCATAGCATCCTTGGCCGTCAATGAACAGCCGCGAGACACTGCTATGTACACCGAGTCATGCCTAGTGCAGAGCATGGCATTGTTTAAATCAAATTTATCACAGGTGACGGGAGTGTGCAGAATTTAAATGCACCACATATGTTTTTGATCCTGCAATGTTAGCAAATATAGTAACATTAAAATGAACTTCGGACACTCCACGACGAAGCGCAGCACCCTGATATTTAGCATGCAGTTTTCCCGCGATTACCTACGCAGCGACATAAAGCGCCGTGCGCACAAGCGATCGCTGAACGAAGTTCATTCGCAGTAAAGAAAACAGTGCGCTGTGCGCAGTGACCTAGCTAGCTCTGTCGTTGAAGTATTTGACAACGTTGATTTGTCTTAGTCGGCTCCTCAACAAGCGCGCACATTTGTATAATTTTGCAGCATAAATTTTTGTTGCTTTAGGAAGGCAGTCATGTGGAATCCCTATTAAGTTGTTTCAAGGAGTCACGGCCGGAAGAAGCCCAAAGCAATATGCTTGATTAATGTACAACCCTTGAGACATTTAAAATCAAAAAGGGAACACATCATCCATGAGGGGTGCCCTAAGGAGAGCCTTCGGGCTCATTTAATCCACATAGATTCCTCTAACGCGCACCTAAATATAATCAAACGGGCAAATCAGGTTCCACACTTATTGGAATGAGGCTTCATGGCTGCAGAGCGAACCCACGAGCTCGTGCTCAGCAGCACACAGAACGTCATAGCCAGCAAGCAATAACGGCGGTTTTATATCATTGCAAACATAACACAACTAGCGGCAATTCAATTCAGTTCATTGGTACCAGTTGGCTTGCTAACTTGTATGTCTAAGTATGGAATAAAACAAAAAAATATTGCACTCTCCCAACAAAATCACGCTTATTACCAAATTGCAGCCGCTAGTGTGTTGTTTTTGGTTGTCCGTCATTCGTGGGCTTGTTCCTCAACTGCAGGAAATATGGCGGTGGAAAATGATGCCCCCTGACCTGTGGCTCGCTTATCGAGACTACCGAGAACCCTAATGAAGCAAGTAGCGTACCCGGGCGTCGTTCAGACACCCATCTATACTTCTATCGCGATACCAACTGTCCGAAGAAGGCCAAACCGTAGAACAGTCACTAATATAGACACGAAGAAGGTGGCAGTGTGCTCGCTAAGAGCATGCCATGTTGCTCTGTTGGATTGTCACTGCTAGTTCCTTTGCTGGTCAGCAGTGTATATTACCAACAAGAAAGCAAGTTGTTTCTTGCTTTCAGATGCTCGTGAGCAATTCAACATAATTTAAACATAGGCGTGTAAGTATACATTGGAAAACAGAATGTAATGATGTGCTGGTCAGACCTTTGATGCGTATACTATTCCGCGGAATAGAAAAATAATTCACGTCAAATAGGCTAGCCTGAGCTTACAGAGAGCATGCTATGATGCTTCCAGAGCTTGCCATTGTCGATGCCCGTGCTGGCCACCTGGTAGTGCGCAAATCCGTAGCCCCGCACGTTCTGGTCGCGGTACCTCCGCATGATAGCATTGGCACGGTCGCGCACCTCGAGAGTCTCGTCGTACTCCAAGGCAGCGTTCAGGGAAAGCAGGAACTGCTCTGTTCTATTCCCTGCCGCCATCTTCATGTAGTTGTCGAATGCCACCTCTGTAAGGTGAACAGCGCAAAAAAGTACATTGCCGAACGACACTTGGTTTCGTAAAGTTCGAAGGCCACATTTCACTTTGGCCATAAATTTTGCTTTCTGGGCCATTCGGTGGTTTTTCGGTCACCTTACTTCTAGCGTATGTCCTCTGACTAGAAGTCTTGACTGAATTGAAAACAGCTAAGACTATTATATTCCTTTACGTAAAATAATGGATCCGATTGCCGAGTTGAAGCGTCTGTTTCCACTCTAGGCATTTACATAGCGTCGTTATCTCCTGTATTGAAACATCTCAGGAAGTGCTTGTTCCACGTGCGGCACAAGACAAGGCTACCAGTCTTAACACGTTCGTCTTAGAAACGCGTGACGTGGCTACGAAAGTTGCACAACAGACGTGCGCAGAGGAAATTCGAGATATGAAGCCTGTCTCTAACGGATAGCAGGTGTCTACTACTAGTGTCATTTGTACTAGTGTCATTTTCTAAAAACAGCATATATAAACTTGAAAAAACTGCGCAACAGAGACGAGGCCGAAAAGAAGACAGATACAACAGAGATGCGCCCATCCGTTGTACCTGTCTTCTTTTCGTCCTCGTCTGTTTTGCGCAGTTGTTTCTTCAAATATGTTACCCCAACTCGCCCGCAGCAAGCTACTGCAGCATATATAAAGCTATATATGCTGCACAAATCCTGCCGCATGGTGATAGTATTAATCTTGTGACTCGGCGCGGTTTGTCGCTAGTACCAATAAGCGACCTGATGAAATTTTATTTTCGGAAACAGCACTGGAAGACGACATGCAAAGGTGTCAATTCGGTGAACTTTTTGGAAAACAGTAACCTCAATATTTGGTTCGAAAGCGTGAAGGCCGCATCGCCCAAGTGAAATTAATTTTATGTTTCCAGTCTTTAGACATTAAGCGCTAAACCTAAGCACAAGTTGGGAAAATAATGCGGGGAAATGCCAAAGCACAAGTGGTATAGTCCGCTGCTTGTGACTCGCATTCCACTGCACTTACTGACGCGCCTTCTTACCTCTTGCGGTGTTTCTAGAGTATGCTTTGATAAAAGTAGAGGTATTATAAGTAGTGCCGTCAATATTTTTTAAAGGACATATTAGTGTCACGTGTCACTGCGCAGCTTTCCCTCTGTCAAGGTTGATTCGCGGAATGTACAAATTGACGAGCCATATGGGTTGTCAAGGTGAAATTTCTTCTGCTATTCAGCCGAAACACATCATCCAGAAATCGACGCCCTACAGGTTACCTGTACTTAGGATACTTGTAAGGGTGTTGCTTAGATACAATGAAAAGTTCTCAGCGCCATGCTCTGTGCTTCTTTTTTCGCCAGAAGATTAAGGCTAAACACTACTGTTTCTATATACAGAATATTCACCTGCCGAGAAACTGCTGGCCACTTCTTAGTATTTGGCTGGACCACAAGTTCGAATTTCAGTGCCAGTGATTCGGACGAAATCAGGATTTTAGTCACCAGCTCTCAATCAGCTATCTATCCTTATGCTGCCCCACACATACAAAGACCACCTTCAGGTAATCTCTGATAACTGAAAAACTCTGTGGAGGTTAGCAGAATGTTTTATCTTAAACGCAAAAGCAATCACCATAACTTGTAGAACCTCTCACTGGACAACGTCGACTGCTCCAGAGCTAGCTGCACTTCGCAGCGCAACATGGGGCGATTCGTGAATAACCCCAAATAACATAGACCATCTTTACTGATTCTCAGACAGCTACGCGTTCCTCTTAATTATTCTACGGGATGTACCGCAACACAACTAATTCTGCAAATAAGCGAGCTGTATCATAAATTTACAAAACAAACATGACGTAATTCGGTGGCTTTAAGGCCACTATAGCATCATGTGCCACGAGAATGTCGATGAAACTGCTAGGAGTGCTCATGACGATGGCATGCAGGAAACCATCCAGTTGTCAAGAACAGATTCAGCAACAATACTGCGCACGCTCACGTGATGTCACACAACCCTTGTGTAACAGCCAGGTTTCCGGCATACTAGTCTGCATGATGTGGACCCGTCTCAGCGACTGCGTATCCCATCTGGACTATCTCAAAACGAAGCAGCTGTTCTTTGCCGATTACGGCTGGGCATACGTTTAACAAATACTTTTGCTTAGAGCTCATCGCAATGGCCAATAGCGCTGTCCATAACAGTAGTCACTGTCATCAAAGGGAGGATAAATTCCTGTGTGGACTGTTGCGCGAGACTATAAAGGCAAGCGCTGGAGCTTCTGTAATGCTTTTGAAGAGGACCCCACGCGTAATTAGAATTATCCAGATGGAATTATGGTGACAGCCAGGCTGCTGCCGTTGGAAAGGTTCACTTAGGCAGTAAGGAATATACTCAACCTGTCCCTTGTCATTGACCTCGCTACAGCATGCAGAGAGAGTCGCTTGCGACAGTGCTGGCTTGACTCGAAGACCGACCGGTATCTCAGCAAGCGCTCTTGCAATGCCGCTAGCACGTCCGTCACACCAGAAGGTGACGAAGGTGATACTGAATTATTTCATTCAAATGACCTGTTTGAATGACTTCAACACTACCGCATTCAATTTATGTCTGTGTGTGTTTGTGTGTGTGCATGCGTGTTTTTTTTTTACTCTTTCGTTGCGTGTGCTTTTTGTTTCCACCTTTATGGAGGACCTGATCCCTTCTCCAGTGCAGGCTGTCTTCTGGTTGATGTCCCGGCGCTTCGCGGCTCATCTCTCTCATATTTCCACATGCTGAATTTTGCCATCATGGGACTTATGAAATAAAGCCTAACGTTTGTAGGAATCATATGACTCAACGAATGCAATAAAATGCATAGCTGAATTTGTGTACAAGGAATAATCTACCTAAAGATGCCGTCCACAGAAAAATTGAAACGTACAAAACGAAGCCTGTTCATAACCTGCAACTGGTTTCGATGTAATTATACTATAGTAAGCGTGGCTACAAATGCTACATTAGATGGTACGGACTTGTGGCAAGACGTGTTACACGAAGGAGGTATTTCAGATTGTATCAGCTATATGTGTATAAACTTAGCTGTTCATTTAGATTCAGTTTCAACAATAGATCACACGACTTCTCTTGATGAACAGTATTTCATTAGCGTCCGGAATAAAGAACAACTTAGCCTAATTATTGTACGGTGTTACTTGTTTCCAGTGCAAACATTCAAAATCAGTTGTGAAAAACTTTGTTGAAGACAGAAAATTTGCAATAAAGCTACAAAAGAACGTACGCGAGAGCCTAGCTTAAAAAGAAACGGTCCTTGCCCAACTACCTGGCTGGGCTTTCCAAGGATAAGGTAAGCCATTTTATGCGACCCATTGAGTCATCAATAAACATTAGTGTTCGAGATTGTAGAATCATGTTATGCAAAGTTGGCCCTCACTGCTGCGGAGCGTGGCAAAAAATATTGCAAAACGTAATGAAACTTTGTGGCACGAGTCACTCAGGAAACAAAGAAAGTGCGTTTCGAAGGGCCAATATTATATATGCTGACACTAGCCCTTAAATTGTGGAATCTTTATGGATGTCCCTTTTGTAAGATAGTTTCTGATCAAAGCAGGGAGGAGTTATAAATAACAACGCAGGCAGACGTACATTGGCTCAATTTAGATGTCCCACAAAAAGGGTCCCACAAAAAAGTGATCGCTCAGTACTATTTGTTTATCAGGCAGTAGGCTTTTTCACCTCAAAAACCTAAAAGTTCACAAGAGTTAGTTTTAACAAAGGTTACGACCATGTCTTTACTACTAGTCAGTTTTTCTGGGTACAGGAAATCATATAGGCCTACATGCATACTTACAAAAATACATACACACATACGTATGTACATACTATAAAGAGACGTAATACCTAGCCGCTACCAAAGACTAATGTTTTCTTAGACCCCTGAACTTTCAAAACAGCTATTCTAATAAACTGGCCCTTAATATGCGACGAGCGAAAAATGCAGATTTCAGCATTGGTAGGCTGCAATTCTGCCTGTAAACTAAGGATTTTTTTCTTCTGCGGACAGTAAACGGATTCGGCAAGCGTGAAGCGTTTCTACAATTCATCACATCAACTCACGGTCAGAGGAGGCGATGAAGTCTAGAGACTGCCTTGCAACTCGAACGTGCTCGAAGATTATGAACACACACAGGCCATCCGGTGGAGGCATGATGGTGCGAAGTTGGCCTCCCACAACACAAACGATCAATGGAAGTACGGTTTGGGAAGGTGTTAATGTTGCTGCATGATAAGAAGCACACGTTCACAGAATGTCAGCCTAGCTCAGTTGTTATCACAGTTGCTCATAATAAACTCTTTAGACCCTGTGTTTACCCCCATCAAAACAGATTTCATTATTTTCATGGCTAAAACAGAAATGATGAGCTAAAATACTTAGGTGTTACATAAACCCAGATGGAGGCAACAAGAAATGCAAAGCGCCTAATAACTTAGTTGCGACTACTTTTTGAGAAAACTGATGGTTTTTCTGTTTCGCACAGTCGCAATATCACCGACTACAAACATTGTATACTTTTTGCATGTACAATTATACTAGATGACGCGGCAACTCAGGATGAAAGATCAGGTCATCGTGTTATGTTAAAAGTGTGTCTGCGTATTGATGAAAACAAGATATGCTACGATTTGCACGAATGAAGGAATGGGCTCTCGAACCACATTTATGAGGGTGCTAAGGCGAGCATTTGCACGCGAAATCTGGGCAAGGAAGTACTTTTTTAGAGTTGGAACAAACTGGTTGACAATAGGAACTGACTTGTGAAAACGTTGCGTCAATGGGATTTTGCTGGATCGGAGTATTATTTTTTATGTAAGCTTTCGTGCTGAAGCGCTTCTCCCCTACATGCGTTGTTTCAAACGAACGCCTTTGTTTGGTACTTCAAGAATTCTAAACGTATAATAAATATATGTAAAAGGGTCATGGCGGTGGTTTGTTAACTTGTGTATGAATGCTAAAGTGAACATTTCTTGTTCAAGAAACAAGGGAGTCGTAGGGGGCCACATCTGGGGAACAAAGTAGACAGGAGAGTCTGGGCAGCCTACGCTTTGCCAAGAACTGTGTCACAATTGAGGCTGATTGAGGATGAGTGCTGTCATCAAGGGAAAACCAGCTGGTGCGTTCTTGCATGCGTGATCTCGCATGAAGAACGGACTTTATTAGTCGATGGAGAGCGTCGTGATGAATTTCGCACGCTCTGGAGACTATTCTATATGAATTATTTCTTGATGGTCAGAAATGGTAGCGAAAATGCGCCACAGTCTCTTCTAAACGATGGATTGACGCAAATGCAGTTTTAGGATTATCAGGCGCGTCTTCACATCCTGTACGAAATAGGACGCACCATTGAAGCTCATGACCCTGAAACAGAACATTCTCGCGGTAAACAGTTGCGCTTATTTTGTGAGTCTGTATTACTGATTTTGTTAACTCGGAGCAAGACTTCATGTCCGCTACTGGTTTTATTTGAGAATATGTGACAATTGCAAGAAAAGCGCCTTCGATTATCCGTGTCTCGAAACTCACATATACCCTTCATTTAAAATGTTTATAGGTTCTGCAAACGAGGAATATCATTGCTTCAACCTTAAACGTTACACATTTTTCTTTCTATACACCTATTAGTGGATACCAATATCAGCCGTACAGCTTTTCTTTTTCAAGCCTTGTATTGGAATGTAATAGGCAATATGTGACTAGTATAAGTAGAAAAGATATGTATAAGTTCGTAATTTACTCACATTTCACGGTTGCTATGAAAGATGACACTTTGGGTATTTGCGGCGTCTTTCTTGTAGGTAGGGACGTTTCCATCGTCGGAGAGTACGGCGAAGTATGCATCGGTTCCGGTTGTATCGTAACAGTTGAGGATTGTAGGTTTAGCGATGTTGGCTTAGAGCTTCCGTTTGTTGCCACTCTTCGGGCTAATGTTCTTGATTGGCGCGGTTGCGTTGGGGCTGGCGACTTCGGCAGTACGCTAGACTTACGAGTTTTTTCACGCAAAGTTGATTTTTTTCGTGCACTCCAGGTCGTCGCAGGGCCCAAAGGTGCCTGTGAGTACAGCGACAGTGTCTCAGGGTGCGTCTTTTACATGAAAAAAAGTTATCTGCAGTTCTGCGTAAATAGAACGAATATATTCAGCGGTTTCATTGTCTTTACGCAATTTTAGGAAATAAGCTAAAAAAAAATCGCGATGCAGTCAAAAATAAGAATAAAAACTGATCATTTAATGCATTTCTCATACTTCGCTTTCATTATAGACATACGCCTACATTCGGGATAGCCTTCAATTCTCACTTCGATTAAGCATATCTCCTCTCAGTAAGCTCACAGCACCTTGTTTTCAGCGTTGTGCTAAGTAAGTATGCGTCGTCCAAGTACACTTGTTATCTCCCATTCATAGGGCAATCGTCATCCAGCTATAGAGCAATGTAAGTATAATATTTCTTGGGTAACTTCAAAATGGCTTGAACGATTTGGGGTGGAAATTGTTTGTAAACATGAAAGACGTTAGCAAATACTACCCAGCGCTCCACATTTTGATATGTGTTAGCCAGCTCTTATTAGGCGGAAGGGCTTGGCTTTTTTTATCGCGCTCTATTTTGCTGCTTCTAAAAAATAAGGTATATTTTTGTGAGACATAGGCTTCAGTAAAACATACATTCTTCGTTGCAGCGCGCGGCAGGCTTGTCGTAGCCAAGCTAAGTTTTCGTGGTTTGGTGCAGCACAAGCGGGAAAGGGATAATTTTCGCTCGTAACAACATACTGCCACAGCAGACACAGCTTCAGACCTCAGGTAATGTTCTGATCTGCTACTTGTAAACGTATACAAAGTGTTGACGAAGTGTTGCTGCGTAACAAGTGTATATCCAGCTGTTGCTGATCCGACTCGCACTTTAATTTAGGCGGTGCACTTGAAAAACACAGACATACGCAAAATAAGGGCACATAAAGCGCTTAAGCGCACGTAATTTATAACTGAGAGCTTGCAGTATAGTCACATTTTAAGTATGTTCCCTTTCGCTATTGCACATTGAAATTGACGTGGGACTGGCCGCTCGGGGCACTCTGCGTTTTTTCGCGGGCTGCCTTCACGCTCTGAAAATCACTTTTAAGTAGCACATACTCAGCAACAGAAACTGTAGTCTTTTGTGTTGCTCTAGAAGTTTCTCGCTGACACTTTTCATGTAATTAGGGTATTTCAGAAGTTGATAAATAATTAGGTCAAATTATGTAATTAGGCGGAATGCAAAAATAATCTGACTCTCTCCAAGCGATGGCAAACCACATTACTTTGGTTATGTGCAGCTACGTAGCATTTGCGTATTCCTAAACCTTGGTGCATGATAGTTGGGACATCCTGTATATTAACTCTATCCGAGAATGCAGTTTGTGAATAGAGCTTACAGGAATGCGAAGATTATATTTTGAAAAATTCATTTTTTTTCTTGCGTTTCATAACAATCGCAGACTTCTAAGCCCAAGAAAAGATACTGCCAAACCTATGGGCACCCACGGAATAAATATATTTGCTTTCATACAGCTAGTTTCTGCTTAGTTTCCACTGTGTCGTGACGTCATGATGCTGAAAGTTTTCGCGTGGGAGCAGGTTGTTGCCGGTGTTGACCCTCGCGCTGGCTCACTAGGTCGGCGGCTATAGGCTGCTGCATCGACCCTCAACACAAATAGCAGCCTATGACAGCAGCGAATGTCGAAACTTCGCATTTCCCTGCATCCACGAAACCACATATTGCGTCACGACTCCAGAATACAGTAGAAACGAAACAGAAACTAGCTGTAAGAAACTGTTATGTTGAAGTAATTAAGCTACCTTGAGAGCTTGGCAGTATTTTTTCTCGGGTTTAAATGTATAGGACGTTCAATGGAGGACCTCTATTGAACGCTAAATATGAAGAGCAAAAAAAGCACTTTATGCTTCTCACGTTATCGGCCTCCGTTAACTTGCGGAACCATACTTCCTCCTCGATCTCTGTGGTTCCCGCTGCTTGCTCGTACTTGCGCTCCGCTGAGAGACAACCGAAAAATATTTATGAGATTGATATTAACAATCATATGTGTGTGATGTTGGTCACTTAAGAAACTGTAGTCCAAACTGACGTCTTCACATGCGCAAGCTTCTCTCCCGTTTGATTATATTTAACAACAGTGACATATCATTTGTCCACGCGGAATCGGAAGTGCGTTGTTTATGTATAGAATAAGTTCAAGTTAGTGCACAGCTGTGAATAAAAGAAATACAACTTTTAGAAGATTTCCTAATCCTCCGAAATGATAGTTTTTTTTTTTCTTGCTGGCTGGCTCGCGTATTGGCGTGCTGTTTCTTTGCGGTCTAGAAAATAAAGAGATTGTTCATTAGCTTACATGTCTATTTTCAGCGGCCTTATCCACAGTTACGTGGGCATGCTTATTTCGGGAGAAACACAGAGCATAATTTTACTGATCTCTTAGCGCGTGTTTACGCATTCTATCCTCATTATTCTGTCGGTTTATTTGGCTTTTACTGCCTAAAAGACAATGTAACAAATAAACATCAATATTATTATCGTTTCGCAAATGTTAACCATTGCCCGTGGTTATTACAGTAACAGACAATTGCGCGCCGGATTTGCTATGCTATTTCAGTGTTTACATTCCCTAACCAACCACTTTTGTACATACGTGAAGCGCGTCAGGCCTATAAACATTTCTAATATCCAAAGGTGGTGCGAAATTTGTTTCCGTATTTTGATGACTGGAAATCTACGTCTCTGCTGCTTCGATCAAAGTGCTTCCGGTGATGACTCTATAGAGGGGACGAAAGCAATTGTGTCTGGGAGAGAAGGTACCTGCCAGAAAATTTTCAGCCACTATCTGAAGTTTTCAGCGGTGCTCCACACTTCACATGGTAAAGGGGTCTGAATAAGCTCTCGGGTTTGGTGAAAAACCATGGTCCACGGAAAGCATAGGCGGCTGTGAACATCTCAGCAAACTTTTTATGTCTTGCGCTGCGCGTTCAGTTAAAAAGCCGAGCGCGAAGTTGACTATTTCTCACTCTCTTTTGAAACGAGGCATTTTTCTCACCCATTTAGGAGCTGCCGGCGGCTTGAATATTTTCTCATGTGCAAAATTCCCATATACCCCTGCTTTTGGCTCATAGCTGACATCAATCAAGAAGGGTGTTTAGATCAGTGTGCTTCTTCCTACTGTTACTGTATAGATTTATTTATGTATTTTAATAAACAGGCTTAAGCAGGAAAAAATCTGCGTTTAGAAATTCGGTAAAAATTACGTACTTCCGCAAATAACACTATCGTACTATCGCGGACTATCATGTGCTAATGCTCGGCCATGGCCGCCCGCGTAGGAATGAAACTTGGGCCACACTGCTTATCATTATCGTAGCTGCCGTCGGATCCCGCTAAATCCGCTAGTTTTAAACACAACTTGCCTCAAACCACGGGAAGCTTAAGATCAGACTACACGCTGGCTTGCCAGCCCGCGCTCTTCTGCCCTGTCCTGGTTAGATACTCTACTGACTTCGCTTCGTATTAAGCAACTGATGGCGCTTCAAAGTGTGCAATTTGAATGTGGCTATTATTCATCGGTCAAGCTGACGCCGGATGAAGCCGGTCCGCACCACGGAGCACCATCGGACTGGAGCGCCGGAGCGAGCCCTGTCGTGCACACAGTTGCATGTAGTTGCGTCTGCAGCACATGTAGATACCATGGCCACCGCGGGGTACGGCAACGAGCCCACTTGCTGAGCTGGCTGCGGCTCACTAAGGACTACCGCGTGCTCTGATTGGCATCCGTGGGTAACGTGACCCCAGGCACGTGGCGAGCTCAATAAGAACAGCGAGAGGCAATGTGAACAGGCCGTCTGCTTTCCGAGTTACACACCCCTGAGGTGTGTCGCCATCAAGGCCGAAACTCGTTACGTTAGGAATCCTTTCAACGTGAGACCGGCGTGTGGCATCCATCGCTTAGCCCATGTGGGCGCTGCCGGCGTACTCGCAAGGGCGAACATCCCGATAACGTTTGTTCGACCCTGAGAAATTGTGTGATTGCTGTAGGAATAAGTGTGAATGAAATTGTGCTGCTTACGCCACTCGATGTGAGAATAGCCGCGCGTAGCTGTCTAGTGGACTAAACAGCAAAGGCGAACGGGGAACGCAACATTCATTTCAGGGATAGCCTGCTAGTTTGGGGCGTTATAGGAGCGAAAGTAGGAAGTATTGGCGTTTTCGTGAACATCCTAAATCAAGTTTGAACTGCTCGTCACGGTGAAGTAGGTGGAGCGTAGTTGCCACGCGCCCCTCCGATGTAGCCTTCGCAGTGCACTGCATTGAAGGAGGACCGGGAGCCCCACGATCAAAGACGACTTTTGAGTGCCAATAACTTCGGTTCTACTGAACGCATTGAATCACTTTTTGCTGCAATGTGTTTCTGAAACAGTGCAAATGCATTTTTCGACTTCCATAAAAAGTTGTTTAGGACCCCTTTTCAACGTAATATTGCCACGCGTGACTGCTCTTGCTTTTTGTAAGTGACCATTTTTCACCGGATTATCACTGTTATCAAAGCACGAGTATGTCTCTGGGCAAGATAAGTAAACCGTATTTAAAACTCCTAAGATTTTGTCACGAATTCTATCCCACAAGAGTAATGCTTAATCAGATAGCGCGCAACGTGAATGGTGCTTTACATCCTCGAATGTGCGCAAACGCCCGATATTACACTGGAATGTGCGATGATACCTGTTCTCATGTTGAAAGGAACCGATAGTTGACGGGCGACGGCTCTCGGTGCTATTATAATGTTTTAAATGTAAGTTTCCTTTCGAGATACAAATATACCTAGGAATGTGTTAGATGTTTAATGCACACCTTTGCAAATATGTGTTCTTTACCTTAACTGCAACACGACAGGAAGAGAAGAGCCATATTGACTGCAACATTACGCGCAGAGAAGAGCAAAAATTTTTACTTATATCAGAGAGCGATAGAGAAAGACGCACTGCCCTCCCGCGTTAACATGCATCCGGAAACATAAAATAAAAAGAGGCGTATTACCAACACTCTGCCTTTCCAAGAGCAGCAACACATCGATAGATATCGTCAGCACGATCACGAGCGCAACAACCAAGTACAACTTTGCTTTTGACCTGCAGGAAACAAACGACGCAGACAATAGATGAGGGGCTGTCTCTTTCGGATAACAATATGCAAATCTTTGCAAGCAAATCATTTCGCTTATGTCGACGAGTTTTCTGCCGTATTTCAAGTCGCACTAAGTGTAGTTTCGCTATGCATTTCTGCCGTATGTACCGACCGAAAAGTTAATTTCTTTAATGCAGTATCAGAACGCCGGCTTTACTAGGAAGACGCAATAATACTAATTTTTATAGCAAGTTGATGTCTCTCCTCTTTTTAGATAGATGAGTATTGTGAGAACACAGGCTCACCACAACACATTTTTGCGGTTGGAGAAACACGTCAGAACGCTTATTCTTCTGTTTCGTGTAAATTTGATAGGTTTGGCCATTATGGCCATACCTATAGCGAGTGTTAAGGACTTCAAAAGTCCATGGCCTTTTCAAACTCCGGATGTGCCATCAACGACAGACCGTGTATTACACTGGCAAATGTTGGTCGCAAATGTATAAGAAAAGTACTAGTATGCGTATCTTCGTACACAATTTGATTTGATCACTTCTATTTTACAGCTGACTTTTTGTGCTCAAAAAGGGCGATGAAAGGGGCTATTTGGTGGCTGCTCATACTGTCTGTCTGCGCTATGTCGTGCGAAAAGAACCTCAGAGGTATAGTGCGCATCATTCGTGTGTTCGTTTTTTTTTCTGTCCCAGTATTTTTGAACCACTCAGTGCAACAAGAAAGTATCAGCACTTTACGTTACTCTGTGTGGTCTTCGTCACAAGATATGAAATATGTGGCCCGTAACCATTGTGAGATGCTTTGTAATAAGCTTTAGCTCAGCATAATTTGTGGGTAAGGCTCGAACTGCGCAATATTGGCCCTGCAGCATCATCACTCTTCTCCTAAGAACCAGTTTTCTTAGCAACACAGTGACAAGCAGCAATAAAGTGCTCTAAAGCACGCAGCGCGTGTTGTATAGAAATGATTCGTTCTTCTTTTGTCGGTGACTGATCAGTTTTGTGTTTTGTCTAATCGTTCTTGTGCATCATATGCTCCGCTCTCTGCCGCCTAAATTAGAAGTGACGGGTTGTCCAATGGCCAACACCCCTACACTTAAAGTGTAAGATACAGTTGTTTCTAGGGAGAAATAACGATCCCGTTTTCAGTGACCTTTTATGGCCTTGATGGTGGTTGCAGCAGGCCGAACAATAAATGAACGAAGTAAACTTGAATGGGCATCGCTGTTAAACTCTCGTGTCCGGCATTTGAGTGCCCTCCCGGTAGGCAGATAAGAGCGGGAAAGAGAAGCTTCATTTGAATTTCCTCACTACTTTGCCGCTGCTGGCTTCTTCTGTCTTCCCGAATATAGAACAACTTGGCGTACTGAGGCCGAAAAGACAATTTGGACGAATCGGCATGGACAAGTGAGTACGTGGTCTTGGGTATTAACCAGAATACAGAAGTCGGGCAACTGAGTATGTGCAACTTGGCATGTGGCACTAAGTATGTGTCAAAATAAACAATTGGAGCCACAGGGTAAGAGCAGCTGCGCATGTTACATTGGGTATGTGAACGTTCTTGGCCTGTCTACCACAATGACTATGTTCCAATGGGCAAGTGCCCGAACAGGCAAGCAGAAGGGACGAGAAATGATCAAGTCGTCTTCGGATTGTATAGCACCGACGGAACGACCACAAATAGTACAAGATCACCCGCAAAGCGCAAATTGTCAGCAAGTAGTAAGCTTCGTGCATGCCAAGCTTGCAAGAGAAATCATTGAGGCTAAAAATATTTTGAGATTAGGGCCTAAGTGTATAAGCATGCCATCTGTTAACCTTTCCGATAAGGTACTTGTTTTTTTTTTTTTTAGACCGCAATCGCTTGCGCATGTGTGGTGGCTTTGTGCGAGTGTATAAAATTGTGCTCGGCCAAAATAAACCTCTGTTGGCACTTTGCGCTTTGTGTGTCGTTTTGTTCGTATTTTTGTGAAGGTTCGCTCTGCGTTGTGCAACCCGAGGATCATAAACCAATAAGCTCAAATTTCCACTACCTTGAGGAAAATTGGGCAACAGAAAACCCTAGAAGTTGGACACAGAGAAGAGAAGAATGCAATATCTATAGAACCACCGTGCTCGCTTAGTGGCTAGGATGTTGCATTGCTAAGCACGATGCCGCAGGATCGAATTCTAGCTGAGCCAGCCGAATTTAAATGTGCGCGAAATACAAAAACGTCCGCGTACCGTGCACTGGGTGCACGTTAAAGAATCACAGGTGGTCAAAATTATTTCGTAGTCCCCCACTATGGCGTGCCTCATAATAATATCGTGGGTTTGGAACGGAAAACCGCAGCTATAAATTATTTAAATTATCTGAAGCAGCGGAGTGGGTGGAATTAAGTAAAAGAATCTAAATTTAACCAGAGCGTGCATTGTGCAAGAAGTGTTGTGCTACACAGAAGTGAAGAAGTCGGTAACACTAACAGCCGAGTGTGGGGAAGGAGTGAAAAAATGTCGCAGTTTCATCCGAAAGGCGAAGCATCGATTGCGATAGCAAATTAGTAGAGAGCTATATGGAGTAAAGATAGTAGTTTTATCAGCTGTATAAACTTGGACTTGCAGCTGCACAAGCAACGCGCAGAACTATTGTCGACGCTGTCAACGTTTTGCCCGCGTTCGCACCGAACGCGCGCGGCGTTGGTAACTGTTGCCGGTGCCCCTGGGAGCGGCTCAGAGGTTTTCGACGAGATGAGAACGGGACACTCGTCGAGCAGCATCGGAAGTCTTTACCACCTTCTCGCCTCGCAACGTTTTTATATAAATACGCATTTGGTGCCGCTGCTAAACGTCGCCTCCCCTCTCTCACTCCTTCCCTCCCTCTTGTCCCCCCACGGCCTTTCGCGCGACGGTATAAGTCGCGTTTGCTCTCCGCCGTGCGTTCGCTCACCATGAAAGCGCGCGTCCCTCGCGCGCTTTCACTCGACCACACAACATACAGCGCGCGGCGACGATTTCATCGCCGTTGGACTCTATACGGAACCTCACGGCGACGTCATCGGCGACGCCGGCGCCGACGGCAGAGATCCGCTTGGAGTGTCCATATAATTGCCATCGGAAAAAAAAAAACACCAGCCCTTCCTCTGTCGAGAAAACGGGAGTAAGCGATGCTTTTCGTGGTCGTATCTGACCTTCGGCAGGGTTACGTAAAGTTCACGACATGTCCCGGTAATAAAACAAACGTTCATTAAATGTATGCATTGAGGGAAGGAAACCTACAACGGCACGGAAGGAAAAGTTGCACGAAAGGAAAACAAAAGTAGAAGGAAAGGCAACAAAAAGTAGTAGGAAAAGGGAAGGGAAAGTAGCAGGTCAAGTACACACACGACAGCCTTCGCTTACCCTAATTTTCTCACAGGGGAAGGGCTGGTGATTTTCTCTTTCTTTCTCTCTTCTCTCTCTTCTTTTCTCTCTCTCTCTCTCTTTCTCTCTTTCTTGCTTTCTTTTTTTCTGTCTCTCTTTTTTGTCCCTGATATGTGCTATTGAGCTTGGACCATTTCTGCGCAATCACCAGGATCGGCCCACTTTTCAGCGTGACACCATCACCACCCCCAACAACACCGCCGAAACTTGTGAGCCAATAAAGCTTCGCTTAAAATGGGAACAGTTCGGGCATTGAATATGGAGTATTGAAGTACATTGAAGCCAAGAAGGAGAAGAGAAGTAAGGAAATGTAAATAGCCATCAAACAAAGCTTCCGTTATATCAATTTCTCAAACATGCGTGGAAGCCGCCAATTTTCTTTTAATTGCGGTTTTTCTAATGGCAGGTAAGATAGTTGCCGCGTAAGATAACTTTTTTATATAGCCTTATATGAAGGGTGTTTGGCATGCGACAAACCAGCAGCCCTAAGAGTATAACAATTTTAATGTTTTACGTAACTGCACAACAAAGTTAACCACGTACGAGTCAACTTGCGGTACATCGTTTCTGCTTGTTTACCAAGACGACATTACTCCTCCAAGAATACTGATGGTTTTTTAGGTGGTACGGAAAGGAAAAACTTACTGTATTGCTGTGGGGGAGAAACAGACAAAAAAACAACAACAAAACAATACGTTCAGCGTGCGTTTGATCACATTTGGAGGTCGCTTGGTTCAGGTGACATAATCCACTTATGGTCGCGCAGTAAAAAAAGCACTGAAGTTCTTCTTTCGGCTGTGAGGATATAAATTTTGGAGTGTTTTTTTTTTTTTAGGATGTGTGGTGTAACACTGGCATCAAATATTCATTTTATAGCGAAATACATATTCGCAGTGCCAATCCGCTTGTTTTAGAAGAAAAGTAATCATAGGCTTTGCGATAGAATATTGTAGAGTGACCTGTGGTTTCATTGGAAACTAGAAAGAAAGAAATATTAGTAAGAAAAGCTGTCCCAAATGGGGTCGTTCTGTTTCGCCATTTACAAAAAATAATGCTGAGCAGTGATGTAATGTCAGAGTACCGCCACAGAGTAGGCTTTCTGCGCTGGCACACTCCAAAATTGGAAGTGAC
This sequence comes from Dermacentor silvarum, assembly GCF_013339745.2. NCBI lineage: Eukaryota > Metazoa > Arthropoda > Arachnida > Ixodida > Ixodidae > Dermacentor > Dermacentor silvarum. The sequence continues at coordinate 109,628,278 of NC_051161.1, forward strand.
CATAAAAAGTAGGAAGTGAGGACTGTTGCGGTCATGTACTTATATACTTATTAATCTTCTGAGGCCTGATTCAGTAATTTAGTTAATTTCAGGAAGCAATATTATGCAGTAGACCTTCCCCATTTTGTTCAGAATTCGCCGCCGGAGAGCTGCGGATTTTAATGAATAGCGATTGTGTGACCGTTGTATTTAAAACCTGAACGCCATAAAATTATTCTTGTATCGTTTTTTCCTTCGTGTTATGATTAATTGTATATTTTGGCTGCAGCCAGTCGCCAGTTGGTTATTTTCAATCCTACCTAACCTAATGTAAATCCTTGAAAATAGTGCAGGTGCCGCTCTCCTCTATACTGATTTTGGTTCTTTTTGGCACCCTTAAATACATAGCATCACGTGCTGCGTAAGTAAGCTCTTTATAGGCCCCAAACAATGCGGAAAATACGAGGCACTTGGTAGAGGGAAACTTTACACCAACCCAGGCTTCTTGTCGTGTGATCCTACAAAAGCATTTTCCCATTCTATGCCCTTAGGAAAGGGACCGCGATGGTCATGTATATAACCGAGTACTTCGTACTTAGCCTAAAAATATTGACAAGCTTAAAATACACTAGAGGTGCAGCCTGCTTAAGCGACTTACACGTGTCATTGAAGGTGTGTCGTGACGTAGATGCGCCCGCTGAGTCATAAACCTTGGTGGCTGTGCCATAAGCTGAGGACCACGCCAGCTCGGACAGCTCTGTGAAGGAAGCACCGAAAATGTAACGCACAAGTTATAAGTACCACAAAAATATACACACAGAAAGTTGACTGAATATATCAACCCCATTACATATAGTAATATGTAATATGTACAAGTTATATATACAAGCTATATGTACAAGCTTTAGATCAAACATTATATACATCACTACAATAGTGTCCGCTCACGGAGCTACATTACTGCAACCAGAATATCTACGGATTTCCACGTTCGTTATAAGAATTCCTAACCTTTCAGCTCAGGGTGTCGTATAAAAGCAAAAAAGTGAGGTGAAACTTTGAAACGGTTTGTGCTCCTATAGCCGACGTTTCTTCTTTTTATTTTTTTGCCAGTTAGGTTCCTTGTCAAGGTGCCAAACTAGCGAAATCTCATGCAGACACAAAAGGGTTGAAACTTCGTACACATTTACTGGGTCGGTGCAAATCTGAAATTACGTTTTTTTAATTACATACTAATGCAAAGTCTGCAAATATTAGAAATTTTCAGCGCAGCGCCAACATCTAACCAGCACGATGAGCTAACTAATATGCAACTGTATACCAGTTTAGTGTGGGAGGACCAATAACATATTCAGATAAACCGTTGAAAATGTTGCTATTCTATAAACAATTTCAGTATTGCATAAAGAAACAGAAATCTCACAAGCCTTTGCTAGAACGTCATAGCATACTGTGTGGCCCCCAGTACACTTTTGCAGGCACATAACCTAGTACTGAAAAGTTTTATAGTATCACAGATCTTATAACTTGTTGCAGGATGTCTCTTTTCACTAACCTTATTTTTTTCAGCCACCATCGAGCTGCATTTCATCCCTGCAACGTCGCGTTCACCACCTCAGTGGCCTCTAGTGCGACGACTTGGCTAAGCACAGCTTCATTAATTTTGATAAGCTGGTCCGTGAGCCCGAAACAACCTTTTTGAAATTTCCAGGCTTTAATGGGTACAAGTCGGGATCATGATATGGCGTCTATGTTTAAACCGATAAGAACGTGGCTGCCAACGTTTGCGCAAGGCTTGTTATATTAGTTTCAGGCCCTAATGAGTGCAAGTCAGAATTAACGATATGGCGTTTATGTTTGAAGCCGAAACAGACGGGATCGCTGACGTTAGCGTAAGGTATATTAAAGCTTCGATAACAATTATTCGTATTGATTTCGAATAAAAAAAAATCTCTACCTGTTTCCATCGCTGAAAGGCACCTCGGCAGACCTGCGACCAGCGAAAGCTTCCTCTTCTTCCTTCTCGCTGAAGTGAAAGGCGTGAGAATCAGATACCATAATTTTTCCAGTGCTTATGACCCAGCATTTGCCACTATTATCGCTTCGATAAATAATAACAGACTTTCTGGTGTGTCTTGAATCGACTGGACGATAGGTCATTTTTAGAAGCAAAGGTCAGAGAACAGCTCGTCAGCGCAGAAAGCCACTCGAGCTCGTCTACAGTACCTCAACGCCACAGAATTGAGTGCCCGAGTTTAGATATACTGCACCTGGCTTAGTGCACGTGGAAGTGCAATCAAGACTGGTGTCATCTCTCTGTCATTATTTCACTCCACCATCTTCCTCTCCACGCGTAGGATAGCAAACTGAACAAAGTCTACTTAACCTCCATGCATTTCCTTCTGCTTTATCTCTCTCTTTGAGCCAGGAAGAGCTGTTCATTAATATTTGCCGCGACGTAGAAAATGCAAGTGCACTTAGGAAAGATGCATGCACAACAGCCTTGTTTAGTGCTGCTCACGTACGCTTTCAATTATAGCCTTCATGCTGTATGCTGTAATATGTGGAATTAAGCAAAACCAACTAAATGGACGTATACTTAACGTATCTTAAAAGTGGCTGGCCCCAGTTTCTTTTACAGAGGCCCTTGACTGGCAGAAATAGCAACAGCTACCGCGTTGCTACGGACGTGGAATGCACAAAACGCATGGCCATACTGCGTGATGCAAACGCCGAAAATATGCCCGTGATAACACCCACGTGCTTACGGCTTGACAGATTATATACAAAGACCAAACGGGACGGATTCCTGGCTCGGTGACGATCCAAGCAAAAGCAGGGTCAAGTAAGCCAAGAAGCCAAGATTCCTCTGCGTAGCCAGGCAGTATATAGCATTGTCGTGCTGCAGTTTTCGTTACGGTGGAGGCAATGGCTGTGTTATATTTGCAGCGGGGCGTCAAAACAATAACTGAATAACCCCCCCCCCTCCCACAAAACAAAAAAGACGAACGTGCCCCTCTTTCAATGTAATGAAGACAGGTGGTGTGTGCGTATATTCTTTGTAGGAGGGGGGCACAGAGGCTTTGCTGCACGGATTTCATTTGGCCTCCGTCTGCAAATCATCGGCTTCAGTTGCGCCAAACGGAGGGAAGTAGTAGCCATCTATATGCACCTGAACTGGCCATATTACAATTTATTTGGTAGGTGTTGTGGTAATAGGGAAAGCTACCTCCTATAAAACCACATCTTCACATTCATGTTTTGCTTTATTTTCGACGAATTATAGCTGTGACGTACTACATTATTTCAGATGCGTAATTTCTGCATTACTCGTCGTAAGCACGAAACTGCGTTTCATCTGCCTCTTAAGTCGGTTATTCTGCGCCATTTTCGTCATGCCATAGCCGTGACACTTACTCGCGCACAGCCAAATCCTCGCTTGGCGGCAGTGTCAAGGTCGATTCACATAGGTCGCGAAGCTTCGGGCGAAAAGCGGTTCAGAACGAATTGTCACCGCCATCAGCAAGGGTGGTTATGGGAGCAGCGATTGAAGCGCGACTATGCTTGGCGGGAACAAACATTGGGAAAGAAGAAAGCATTTTATCAATAAAGAGATACACTGATAGCTTCATTCAACGAAAATAAAGTTCCTAATCAATTTTACATACGCGTGGCGAGAAAAGAAGAGACCATTCTGTTTTTCTTGATCATTATCAATAAATACATTTTTTTCAGCGCCCACCGTAAGAGCGCCCACCGATAGCGGCGGGCGTTGAAGCCGCTATCACTCGCAATGCAATTCAGCTCTTGCAGTGTGCAGACAGGCGCGCTCGTCAAGTTCACCTGTTACAATACGCCCCCCTCACATGTTGTGTTGTTTTGCTTGCCGACGTTTGCCTAAATTTGGTGACGCCGGTAATTTCATTGTTTCTTAACCTCATCACTCAAAAGCAGTAAGTTGCGACCGCCAGATAATTGTTTAATTTAGTTGTTTTCGTGCGACAGCGCTGGCCGACGGGCTTGGCATCCGACGAAAGGACGTGCACTCTACGCCCAAAGCGTTCGTCGGCCTCCAAAGAAAGTATGTTCTGTGCAGGGATGCGACTTGGACACCCGTACGGCTGACCTTTTCCTGCATCGCTTTCCGCGCTGAAAGCTCGGAACGCCCATCAAGTCGTATGGCGGGGCATTTGAATATACAGCTGTAATGGCAGTCCTCTGAAACAAATTTGGCACCTTTTAGAACAAAATGACGTCAATTCTGTTTTTAACGGATATGACGTCAAGTTATTTTTTATTCCGCCGGAAGTGTCCCTCACACAGATGGCGGTAAGCCCCGGCCATGAACCGCCTATGAACCGCCATGTTTTGAACGTATGGGCTTCAATGGAAGCTTCGCTACCAGGTATATATCTACCTTGGCAGTGTAGAGTAGAGCACTGCACGGGCCGATTTTTGCGGCCCGGGCCCGGCCCGGGCCCGTTTTTACATTGGGCGGCCCACCCGAGCCCGATCAAAACTTTTATGGCGAGACCCGGGCCCGGCCCGGGCCCGGAAATAATCTACGTTACCCGCCCGGCCCGGCCCGCCACCCCTTTACCTTAAGCCCGAGCCCGGCCCGGGCCCGACTCGAAACCGGCCCGAACCCGGCCCGAGACCGAAAAATACATGTTTTTCAGAGTCGAGAAGCCCGAGAATAACTCGCAGAAAGCCCGAGCCCGGCCCGGGCCCGGGTCAAAAAGCACACGTCATGCCCGAGCCCGGCCCGAGCCCGTTAAAAAACTCCTCTACCCGGCCCGGCCCGGCCCACGGGCCGGGCCGGGCCCGGGCTTTCGGGTAAGCCCTAGCCCGTGCAGTGCTCTAGTGTAGAGTCAGGAGCCTAACGGCGCTAAACACTACGCTATGCTGCAGCATCGGCACTTAGCAATTTGTGCAAGGTGTTGCGCTCCACATGTACTCTGGCTGTGGTGGCATTTAAGCCTGTATTTCGGAAGCTATACAGTTGTCAATTATAGCGGATGTTAGTGTTGCAAAGATGATTTTCTTAACATTCAGCATTTTATGCTTTCGGCCCGCCGCGTCTTTACACGCCGATAATTGCTCCTTGATTCGCCGTCATAACAAATAGATTTCAATTGATCGACCTGCCATTTTTTTCGCTCTATGCATTTCAAATGCGAACTTGCCACGGGACTTATATTTGTCCTTTTTTACCTGGAACCTAGACGTGGCAGCGCTAGATGCTCCAAATGCGGTGCTTCCTTTCGCTCTTTCTAAAAACTATATGCCCCTTTGTGCCTGCTTCTGTTTCCCTTGTGTTTTCTTCGATCTATTTTTCTCTCTCTCTCCCTTTTCTTGTTGTTGCTGACATGCCGTGGCGTCTTAGCGGCTATGGCATTACACTGCTGCTCACTTGCTCACGGGATTAAATCCCGGCGGTGGCGACCGCATTCCCATGGCGGTGAAATTCAAAAACACCCGTGTGCCGTGCATTACGTACATGTTGGAGAACCGCAGGTCTTCAACATTTCCGACGTCCCCCACTACTGCCTGTCTCATAATTATTCTGAGTTTGGCACGTAAAGCCACACAATTTCACTTTATTTTGTAGCTGAAGGATCTGTCTTTTTTCTCTGTGGGAAGTTTCCTTGTTTATTGAAACCTCTTTCTTGAGGCACCCACACAGGGATGGTATGCGCTGCGGTAATTTTTTACAATGCGTACAGTTGAGTTTATTTTTGTTCCATGGTGCGTCTAAATAATGCACTATTTCTCTTTTTGCACTGCTGAGGGGCATAAAGATAAACAAAAAAAAGAAACCGTAAGAAGAAAATATTGGGGGTGGGACAATCCTGGAAGTTTCCTTTATTGGGCCCACTCGAAATTAAAACCTTCAATGAAGCCTAGACGAACTTGTGGTGCGACGACTGTACAGGCGGGAATTCCAGGGTTGTCTTCGTGCGCCAATTTTAGGGCGGCACTCTATTGGAAACAATCGAGAGTGAAGGTGAGTTGGCATTAGGCGCTTGCTAGAGATGTATGTTACAGCAAGATAGGCAAAAGTTAGAATAAAACATTAAAGAGCACCTATCGGTTTTTTATAATACAACGCGAGGTCTGTATCCTGCAAGTTGAGATCTAATTGTGTTCATAATATTATTCCAATAGAGCGAAATAAATATTTCTAGAAAAACGTGTTATACAACATCGTTCCATAGAAGACACAAGAAACATAAAAAAATCATGAAAAGTTGTTACGACAATGTCGAACAGCAAACAGTAAATTTTAGTACAGGAAGGAATGAAATCACAACTCAGTTGTGGAGGCGTTTTTGCGTCATTTTAGTCTAGTCCGGAGGTTCCAGCGCACATGCCCTATTCTCGGTGATTTCATGGACGAAATGGTGGTTAAATATTGTGCTATGAATCGCCCAGTGAAGCTGCTTATCTTTCGCTTATTTTCCTTGAGATTAACAGCGTATATTCGTCGTGACCCTCGAACTTTTTCAGATAAACGAGCTTTTGTGGTCGCCTTTCACCACATGCCATTTTTCTTGCGTGCAGCGAATGTTCAGGCAACCGTCTCTCTCTCTCTCTCTCTCTTTTTATATTCCCACTCTCACTTATTTTGTGCAATGAATCGATGTAGACGTTTCTCCAGTTAATGTTCTTATATTCCCTTCTTCATATTCTTTCTCTCTTGCACATATTTTGTTACCGTTACAGCCGCGATACGAATTTTAGGACGATTGTCTGTAGCTTTGCGTAATCGTATCAGGCCCTTCAGCCACAAATACGGTAACATTATCATCACTGTCATCGTTGCTTTGGAAAGTATACACCTCACAAGGATTGCTAGTGCGTAATAGGTTGTCGCAAACAATTGGTTTATTTGGGCATCTTTGTCATGTTCCATCTTTTTTCCTCTCGTTAACTGTTCATGCAGTCACTTGAACCCGTAAACGAGATTGCTGCAGGTAAAGTTCTCACAAATCATTTTACGAGGCCTTTCGTTACCGCGAATATTTTTCAGCAACTTCGCTTTGAATGCCGCAAAAAATGAAATTGTCTTGGCTTTGTGTGCCCTAGAAATTCCTCATATTTATCGCGTGCAGTGTGCATCGTTGCTGGTCCTGTCGCCTGTGCGTCAAGGTAAGATAATGCATCCAAATTATGAATTCAACACGGCTCTCTCTCTTTCTCTAACGTAATGCTAGGTGAAATATAACCGCATTGCTGGCTGAAAGTATAGGCTTTTTGCGGTGTGCTGTCGTGCAGTAAACTTATTTTAGACAGTCGCTAATAAATTGAGAAAAACAAGAACGCGAATGACATCATGGCCAATGTGCTGGCGTTGTAAAATGTTTCTGGAATATTTACAGCCTTTTCGAAAATTTCTTTACAAGTGATCGACAGCGTTATTTGTGGCCAAGATTTGAAATTATCCTGCCACATATGGGCAATGTGTAAATGCATGTGGCTTAATCACAGGCAACCGGAATTATTATTCCAACCACTGGAAAGAGCAGCTTCACTGAAATTTGACTTATGATTCTTCAATATCGGACATGTCTGCTGTCTTTCTTTTTAGGCTGTGCAATGTTTGATACCGGCATATACGAAAACGGTTAGAATCGCGGCTACTCAAATCTGCCGCATTAATCGCTGGCGTTCTGCATCTGGCAAACGTACAGTGTGATGCGACACGCAACACACAATAAGCATTTCATCACCCTTGTCAGTGCTTGCACACGTTACTTTGGACCTGAGCTTATGTTTATATATGTTTCAGCTACCATAGCCATGATTATGATAGCTATGATGGCTGAAAAACCACGCTACACGCGAGAAAAATGTAGTAGATGTAAAACGCAGCTTTCCTTTTGTCGGAATGCTTCTTTCGCATGACACAAAATATGGACAGTGCAGGATGTCGTGATGTATGATACGTGACGTATGATGTTGCTTAAAGTATCGGGAGACGGAAATCATAAAGGTTTTCATTAGAAACAGTGTCCCACCATCTCTGTGTGTTCTCAAATGAAATTCCCACTGCAATGGCAGTGAGATTTATCATGCTGCGGCAGTTCATATTTGCAGCAGATAGTTTTATGAATAGGTAACACTATTCCCAGGTGGTAAATAGATGAAATAAGTGGCTTCATGAGCATATGCATAATTATGGAGTATGGATGAGGACAGGTTCGGGAAAATCAAGAATAAATAAATTATCAAAAAATGTATAATAAATAAATGATCGCTCAATAGGGGCGTATTCTGCAAAAATAGCCCGCGGAAAATTATAGGCGCCATAGCTCTATGCTCGGGAATAATTTTGACGTCTTAGCATTTCCAACATACAGCCAAAGCGTATACTAACACTTTTTTCTTTGTTTTTTTTTTTCTTTTCACCGCCAACTGGAATACAACTACCTAAATACAAGTAATATAACGCGCAGCCTCCGGAGGAGAATGCCATAGCAACTCAGACTTTGCGGTGGGTAATCAATTATTGATGTTTTAACCGTGAACCAAGAGTGTAAAAGGACGGACAGCAAAATATACACTGACAAATGGTGCCTTGTAGTTTCATTGTTATCTTTGCTTTTCCCTTGGTTTGTTTCCTGTGGAAATATACCAACACTCGAGCATCCGTCCTACTATAGGTGTACGGGGGCTATCTAAACGTCCTCCACGTCTACTAGACATGTCTTATAGCTAAATTGTCGCAGTATTTCCTCCATCCCTTACTTCTGTCTGCTTCGCTTCCACACTGATGCGTGAACTGGATCACTTCACTAGCACAATTCCGCCCCATGCTCTGACAACTCCTCGGGCAGTTCATCCAACCAATCTAGGGAAATTTATCGAACTCAAAGAAACACCTGTGATGTCTTACATGCAACGATGGCTCCCACAGGACAATAACGTTGATCACTCTCTAGGACATTTCTACTTCTGGTCAGGGTGGCGTATATCAATCGATAGATTATGGTTATATAAGTTATTTCTGTAGAAAATGACAGCACGGAAGCTTCCTAGGCATGATACTAAAGCTTCAAAATCAAAGTAGAAGTCAAGCATGTTTATTAGCAGGAATAGAATATTACTGCGATCGGCAAAACTAATGATGAAACGCCTGAGGTTGTCTTGCCCCCCATGAAAAAGATACAGCCGGCACCAGTGTACAATATGGGGACAAAAATAAAATTAATAAAGAACTCACATTTCCTAGAATTGCATTTGATATCCTTATGTTCAATAGTTATCACATGGACAAGCCAGCATACATTCAGTAACTACTAATATGCTCGAACAAACCTACTTCAAAACAAATTAACAGCACAATAATTAATTTACGCATCAACTAAAACTTTCTTGAGGAATAATTCTAGCGTGTAAAGAATAAACAGCTGGCCAACAATAAAATCAATTAGAAATATTCTCAACCGTAGTTATTTAAAGTTTTAATCGATTGTGATGCAACTTGAAAAGAAGAAACTTTTGGTAATGACGTTTGAATTGTTCACTTTGCAGTGCAAAATGAACATCCAACTCATTAAGGTTTAACAATTGCAGAACTTTAGGTTCGATAGCTATCTTGCTATAGTTGGTGCAAATTTTCTTGGCTTTCTGAGAAGAGGTTCTGAAGCCATATCTTGGGGAGACCGTTCTTGGGTAGACATTCCGTAAGCGGTGTTAATAAATATGCTGCATCAGATTGAAATTGTATATTTTATTAACAGATATACTTTATTTCATGTTTGATAAAAGCTGGTTCTGTGGCGATGTCCTTTATAGGACATTTACATTTTGCTAGAATACAGAGCCCGCCCTTTTCCGAGAATGATATCCTGTAATATTCGGCTTTAGTTGTGGTCCCCGCATACCAGCACTTGACGTAACAATTTGGAGTATAATCGCGTGCTTGGTTTAGATAACCACAAAGAACGCAGAAAGAATATCTTACTGAAGCAGCCCGTAGTTAGAAGTAAATAACAAATATCTCAACAAAACAATAGGGCTATTGCAGTACAGGCGTATGTGATATAACTGACCCGGCGTTTGCTATTTTATTCAGGGAGGAGTAAGTGCCCCGTAGGAGGTATGCTTGATTCTTCTCTCTGACCGAGCCATGTGGTGGACGCATATGCGCGTGGCGGGATGTTGTCATGACGACTTGCCACGGCCGCATAACCCGCTTCTGCTGTCACAAACACCATAATAAATATTGCTTCGCCCACCTAATGTATCCTCGTCTTGGTACGTTCCTTCGCCCTTGTACTTGAACGGTGGAACTAAAACCAGGATTTACCATGCATGAATGACTCTTATTAATTGGTCGTAACAAATTTTTATTGGAGACCGTACCGTCGTTTTTGGAGTTTTATTGGAGTGGTACCGTCGCTTTTCTCTATTCAGATAGTTTCAGCGCCCATACAATGTAATTTTCACGATATGCATCCGGTGGCACGTCACGTCTAGAGTGCTTACGCAAACGTCTAATATGAAGCTGGTGCAAGCCTTTATGGGTTTCACTCCGACCCCTACCAGCGCGACTCTATTTACTTTTATTGTGCGCTGCTACTCGTTTCCCGATTATATGCCGCAGTTCCCATCCTTCGATCTTATTCAAGACACGATGAATACAAGACACGATGAAAACAGGATAGACAGCTTGATAGATATCACGCATCCGTTCATGCATTAACATGATAGCAAGACTGTATGATACACCCCGAAATTAGGCACAATTTATAGATGATAGTGTAGATGCTTGCATGGAGGAGGGCCACCACCAAAATACCCTGGCGGATGTAAAAAAGGTGCGCAGTTTCTACGTATCCGTAAAGTTCTCTGCTGTGCCTTTTGTTACTATTACTGGAATTTACAAGCGAAATGTCATGTTTACTTTCTTTCACGCCGCAACGCATTAGGTTGTTCTTATTTTAGCGTCCTTGTCAACTGTGCCCTCCCAGCCAGAAGATATTAGAGACATTGGGGTCCGAACAAAAGACACGACTCTTCCTCCCGCGCTCAAGCGTCGGGTCGTTGTCCTTCTATGATGCAATGGCGCTACTACAGTGAGAGTAGGCGGCGCACAGCGCTACGATTTACTGCTCAGATTGAACACTGGGCGGTCAAACTGCCACCAAAATGTGGAAGAAGAAGAATCCCCTAGTCTCCAAGCTTCGCTAAGCAATTATTTTTTTTCTTCTTTCTTTTGCGGGAGTCGTGACCGAACTCGTTGGTATACCCTCAACACTCCGTTTCACTTGCTTCCTCGCTGTACGGCTGGCCTCGATACGGAAGAAGAAATGAGGTGGTGAGAAAGAAAATAAGCGCAAGAAGAATGAAGCCACAACCGGAAATCGAATTTGTCTCAATTTCTGTACAGCTGTTGTTAGTACACAAAGGCCGAGTGGCGGCAGGTAAGCCAGAGATTCTGAGCTCCTGGAGTGTACTAGTGATGACAGACCGTAAAAGTGAACAAAGCACGGAGTTCACAAAGGCGAGGACAGACGAACGAGACAATTTTGCAGGAAATGAACGTCAGAAACTATGGGAAAAAATGCGGTAAGCAGTATGAAAGGGAAAACAGGCCCGACGTACATCACGTTTTATCGATCAACAAGGTTGCAGCGAAAAGACCTTGGATAATACTATTTCATAAATTACTCATAAAATAATATAATGAAGACAGTATTCAAGGAAGTAAATGGACTCATCATTATTTGTGTTTGCTGGAACAACATGGTCCGGTCAATTCTATTGACACGCTGAGTTCGGGCGACAAGAAGCTACAAACTATCCCTTATTGCAGTGTAGTGAGAATTTAAGATAGGCGTTAGAAGTATAAAAATAATAATTGACAAGGTTTATTATTTCAGTGCAACACAGCGACCGAAAGAGACGCTGTCTTAGGGTACCTGGTTAATTTTGGCATCCTGAGGTTTTTAAATCGCACTTACATTTAGGTCGAGAATCATCTTGACATTTTTTTCCTTTATGAAAATATGCGCCACATTGCAATCATGGTCGAATGACCAGCGTCCCCGTGACTACTGTTCACTTGGTGGATTTATTCTGACAACTGTGATTGCGTCACATGGACGGTCCCATGTCTCATGCGCTTTGTACTTGACCGAGTTCGTATTCTGTGTTAGGGAAATGTCATGCGTCGTCAAGTATCAGCAATTGACAACACTCTTTTAGCAGTAAAAATGGTTCGAAATGCAAGAGCTATCCTGCAGCTACAATTCCACGAATTTTAGACAAACCTAGGTGCTCATAGTGATTCCGAAGTGCGTAAGTACGTAGTTCCCCATAACCAAACCGTAGCTGTAACAAATGACACATATGCAGCGTATAATATTTTTTCCACCACCAAATGCCCCTGTGCTCCTAAATTAGCTCATAAATTTGGCAACACATTGTTCTTAACTTCAGTGACAGCTTGAATTTCGCTTCGTCACATACTGGTACAGTGTGCTGTGAACACACATAAAAGCTAAGAAATGCGGGTAATATGAAGCTGAAGCTTGTTCTTACTACAATAAGTAATCTAAAGCGGGGAAAGGGCGATGCTCGGAGTTCCTTCATATTAAGAAAGCAAGACCAAAAGTAATGCTATAACTTGAACAGAACCACACACGCTGATTGCAAAGTGAAGAGAAAAGAACTGGCAGGTTCGCCGGTATACGGCGAAAACACTGACAGCAATAGCAAAGGTTGGCGTTCTACCAGAGTTTCTGGGTGTCCTACTCTGAACATCTGGAAATTGTTCCATATTTGGTAATTGCAGTATTTCGAGCCAATAAGAGAGACCGTAGCAGCGCTCTACGCACCTCTGATGGGCACAAAAGGCCGCCATTACCAAAGTTGAGAGTATGAAGAAATTTGACAATGTTCATAGTAACCCTCGGACGTTCTTCGAACAATACGCGCCTGCGACATTTTGGCGGGACGCAGCATGCAAGGCGTCGCCGTCTACCTGCGGCGAATAGAGGGGTCCAGGAATTTATCTACGTATCAAATCCCTGCAAAGAGTGAACGCCCAACTCTACAAGCTTCACCGACGCGAGCAGTGGTAGCCCATCCGGAAACGAGGGCTAAGTTATAAACTCCTTCGTCTCTACTTCGCACCATACAAGGTCTTGCGACGACTGCGTGCTTTAAAACACGAAGTTGTCCAGGGTAAACTTACCCCATTCCAGCGATGCCAACCGCGCTCTGAGGTGGTTCACGTCGTCCTCTTGAAACCTCACGACACACGCTGACTCCAATAGCCTTTTTGCTTCTTTGGTTGTTGTTCGCCAGATATAACGTTGGAGCCTGAATGGTGCATTAACGAAAGGAGAGGAGGTACTTCTTTGCATGTACTTTGTTACGCACACTATAGAGTACCGAATAATAATAAAAGGTGTGGGCGCTACACATCGAGGGAATCAGTTTAGGCAGCCAGAGCAGCATATGCGCAGGTAATGTGAGCCACGTAAAGCAGACACGCTGTAAGTGGTCATGCAGTTTACAGGATCAAGTAAACAATTCGAATAAAAATTCACAACACTTACCCGGACGTAGGAGTACAAATTGCCGCAGTAAGAATTCTTCGCAAGTTCATTGCGTACAGTTCATAACATATATATATATATATATATATATATATATATATATTACATTATTTCTGCATGTCCATTATTCTGTTCCTCGAGGCTCCGGGAACGAGGTGACAATTAGGCCTAACATGCAGTTGTCTAATCTGCGACTCGACCACTCGCTTTCCCAAGTTTTTGGTTACGTCAGTACCCTACGAGTGACGGAATGCTGGCATCAGCCTTGTATTCATATTTAATATAATTGGTGCGTCCATAAAAAAACTGCTCTTAGTGTTTAGCCTGGTATTTTAGGACGACACCTGAACCACGGAGCAAGATGCACAAGAGCTAACTTTCAACTACTCGGTGATGTCAGACACTTTGTCAATGAAGCAGGGATTGTCGAGGCAGCAGCACTGATTACTGGTGATTACGAGTGCGCGAGCAAGCCATTGGGTTCTTTATATAAAAATGAAATTGGTTTCAATGATGGTAGCTGATGGCAGTTGAATTATTTTTGACATTGCACGCGTGTTGGCGCTAACATGTCATCGCGAAAGAAGTATTGAGCATCCGTAGCGATCACATGTTAGCGCCAATACGTGTGCAGTGTCAAAAATAATTCAACCGCCATCAGCTACCATGAAAGAAACCAATTTCATTTTTATATAAAGAAAACGATGGCTTGCTCTCGTCAAACTTTAGTTGTTAGTTCGCGCTTGTACCTGCCGTTTTGCGTTGCAAAGGTAGTCCTAAAATACACGGTTAAACATCTAAGAGCTATGCGTTACCAACTAGCCCGAAGCAACGCCTTGCATAAAGAACGAACCGCTTAAATAATTGCCTACTGTTTTATTATTATTATGATAAAATGACCTAAGCGGGGGATTTCTTTTGAATAAATATATTACCATTTATTTAGGATGCACGCTGAAAGAAAACAGCTTTTGTTTATCCAACTATGTGTGCCATACTGAACAAGCGCCCAGCTGAAATCACCTGGTCTCGCTTTGTCCGCGAATGGCGTCCATCGCACAGAGTGGCGTCGGTGCTACTGCTAAACTCAATCTATACCCAATAGCAATAACGCCGAACCTTGAATGACCAACACTCAAAGATAGGCTGTGATAAATCGACACAGCTGAAGGCAAGTTGGAAATTTTAATAGGCCCTCCTGAGACAGAACGCTGAATACGTGACTTCCCTACCGTTTCCTATCGGACAACCTGCACTAAATAAATGTGCTTGTATTTTCGTAACCATGGTAAATGTTTTAAGAGCAACACTATAGCACCTACTAGAGCAAGCTTTTTCTCTGCTGGTAAAAGTGAAGCCCGCGGTTGACACATGGCACGCAGAACAGTTGATAACGAAATAGTAAGCGGACCCTTTTTTTATGATTATCTCCTGATATAGTCTGCTACATCCTGTGATAGTCTAGGTCTCGTGGCTAAGCAAATCTTGGATATTATAGATAACAACTGCTGTGCTCGATTCCCTTATAAATCAGTTACGTTTTGACCGCCTTGTCAATAAGCATTTTCTGCCAGCACTTGACAAAGATCCATATAATAATAAAGAAGCATCTCGCATAGTACTCCACCAACGAAACGAAGGACATTCGACTGTCTCAAGTTTGGTAATTTGGTCTTGGACATGTTCAAATTCAGTATGAAGTACTGATAAATGGGATTCATACGCGGAGTGCAATTTTTGGTCTCGCCACATTTGATTTTGTTATGCTGCGAGACAAAACTATTATCTGTGAAATCAGGCGCTCTGAAAATCTATTGTCAGCAATATTTCGAATGTCTCAACTCTAGGCTACAGCATGAACCAGCTAGCACGACTGCTTTTTGTTAGTTAGCTTTATTCTTGCCTAACGACTGTTATTTTCGGTGGGCTAATGTGCCCTGTAGCTCGATGAAAGCTTGGGAAAACAATTTTAAGCACTTCTGCAGACACCCGAGAGGCCTTTCAATCAAACGATGCCCGCCAGCACTACAGCAGAGTGAATGAACAGCGGAAGTAAGGGAAATTATAAGTGGAAGCAAGTGCTGAAACGGAACTCCGTAAAAAAATAAAATTGCCAGTTTCGCCCGAAACCGAAGCATTGAAAGCAAGAGCAGGGATTTCGCATAACGTTCAAGCTCTTCAAAGGGTGTTCTAACGATACGCGAAGACGACACGGTGTGACACAGCACGTGAGACAACTGCTGCGCCGCAGTAAGAACAGTCGTCTGACAAATGCGATGCGTTCCACAACGCTAGCGCGATGAGGAACGCCGGCAGCAGTGGTGCAGGTATCGCACTTTAAGGTGCAGAAAATGTGACCGACAGAAAACCCGTATTTTTCACAGGATACGATTAATATGCAGAAGCACTGAATGGAGTCAGGCGTCACGATTGGTCATTTATTTACGGAGTGCGTCTTATGAGGCCTTCCGCACAGGCAATTTTTCACTTGTAGCGTAAGCTGTGTGCTATAGAGTTAGCTTGTATTTATTTATTTATTTATTTATTTATTTATTTATTTATTTATTTATTTATTTATTTGTCAATATTGTCGATCTAATGAAGGACCGCAACAGAAAGGGCGTCTCCAGGGGATATTGAATGCGTACAGGCAATATACTAACTGTAAAAGAAAATTAAAACAATAAATAAAATGTACCCAACATAAAACTTGGACAAGTAACATAAGTACAACGTAAACAGTCTGCGTTATTTAGGACAAGCGCATTCGGAAAACCATAAATACTAATAGTTTCAGAAAAATAAAACATAAATTCACAGAACAAACACAATAGTTTCGAGCTTATACTCAAAAAGTCGAGGCCGAAGTCATCTATAAATATGGTGCAGTATTAGCCATTGCAAACAACCTCGAACACAGCATAAGTGTGAGCATGAAATTAAAATTTGACGATAGAAAAGTGTAATGAGAAAGAACCTAACACTTCCTATATAGAACTGTGACGTATACATGTCATCCTCAAGAAGCGACATAAAACCTTCTAAAGTCTTACTACAAGTGGTATTCTGGTGCAACTTTTTCCAACCACGTATTGTCAGTGAAAAAAAAAGAGAATTTAGAACAGTTCGTGCAGAATGGTAATTCAGTGGAAGTGACAGAATGCTTAAAGCGCGTGGCCCAGTTTTTGATATATATATATGTATTCTGAAGTCATAATGTTTAGTTGATTACATAAAAAGTTGGTACATAAATTTTAGGCGTGCCAGCTAGGCTCTGTTTTGCAAGGTAAGAATTGCGGCCTGGTGCAGTAATTCCCTGAGCCATCTGTCGATCTGTGTTTATTGTATAAGCACCTAATGGCTCTTCTCTGCACACCCTCTACTTTCTTTATTAGTCGCTTCGTGTACAGAAAGCGTATTCCAGGACTAGAGGCCTGTCTCAAATGAACTCGGTAGCGCTTCACTCCTGCAGGCATGCTGACCACCAACGACCAATACGCAAAGGCTTTTGACTCCACGCAAATATGCATGGATTCCGACCCGTGAAAGCGCTGAGCAAGCGTGCGCAAATATAGAGTGAAAGAGCGGTGAGTGAATGAATCGACGAGTGCTGCCAGCACAGATCTCTCTGGCTTAACTTCAAGTCCCTCTACTTATGGGCACTCGCATCCGAGTTTATGTTCCTGCATCCTTTCAGTTCCATGGCTCACACATGTCATTGTATAACACGTACAAGGTACTTCACTGGAAGCATTGACTTGTCCCAGTTTAATTCTTTCTGCTATAGTTAATGATAGCTATTCTTCCGATTATCTAGGGAAGACAAAATACTTCCACATATTTTTTTTTCTGATCGTTCAATGTTTTAGACTTGTCGCCTGCTTGAGAGATATCTCTGAAATTCAAGCAAAGCCTATGCGACCAAAAAGGGGACTGCTGGAAATTCCGTTCGCGTCCGTAGATATATTTAGCTTGTGTATTAGGTGGAGAGGTTGCACTTATGTGCTTCCTCCCACTTCATTATCACTTATATATGCGCTATTTAACGTTTGCGAACGAATGGTACTTGATTAAACGCTGATTAGCATAGGAAAAGTTACGAAGAAAGAAATAGTGGGCAAGTGGGCGCCACGTGCAGATGCTTCCCTTTCTGGCTCGTCATCGTACGCGCACGTTTTTAGCATGGCACCCCACCTCGGCATTAATACCTGAATACCAAGCTGCATGTTGATGCCATGAAAATAAATAAGCTTTTTGCAAATTTACAGGTACAGGTGGCATTATTTATATTTTATCTTTCAGAAGACATTCGCTCATTGACAAGAAATGCAGCCTTTATTAACTCTGCCTGTAGTACGCCTACCGCTGATCAAAGACTACTTAATTTTTGTGAGGGCGCTGAAATCCTTGGAATATAGAGCAACCAACAGGTATTATGGACCCATAGAACAGTGTTTTACTGTGTCTGTATAGGTATTTGTAACAACATCACAGTACTTTAAACTGCAGCATTCGTAGAACTAACACTGAAGATGCAATGCTCGAAGATTTCGTTTCTAGTTTTCTTCAGCGCCAACGACTTTCTCATATTCTATGCTACACTTAAATACAAATAAAGAGAGGAAGAAAAAAACCACAGCATTTTTTTCGGAGCCACACCTCAAGATACAAAACCACACTAGCACTGTGTAAAACCTCGTATTCACGTTCGTGCATAAATGGTAAATACATGCTATTTGGAGCAGCTGCAAATGACGGCACCTAGAGGTAGTGTAGTGTTTGCATCATTGAAAGCGATGAGGAGCGTTGCGCGGTATTGTATGGGGAAATAGGACGAGCATAGGAGAAAAAGAAGTGTTATTAGGAACCTGTGCACGTTTTACGCGTTGCATTTATGAGAAAGCAAACAAATTCACGAAGCAGCAGATGTGAGCATAGGCAAGATGTGAAACAGGCAGTCTCGGCACGTGCCTCGCTTGTGTAGGCGCAGCATAGTTTCGAAATTGCGGTTCTGGGAAAATAATGCATGTGATGTTGATGAAAAGAAATAACAGTCACAGACAGGAGTTGGCTGGGTGCGTGCTCGGGGTAATGAACTTCGGGGGCGTTGACCTGTCATGTGCATGGTGAAAGAGTGAGCGTAGTCACTCTGGTAGATATGAATAAAAAAGAAAAACGCCATAAAAATAGCGTTGCTGAAGTTTCAGTAAATGTTTTCGTGCAAATACCTCATCATTTAGTGTGTTGAAGTGTAAATAACGAAAAAAAGTCGCGTGGCTGAGTTTTCACAAGAAGCCACTGGAAAGCAACTGTGAAAAAATACACAAGAAGCAAAAAGACTTATTCCTGTTAGTCGAACCGATGCTGATTTGTCAATGCTAAAAAAAAACTGACAAGGTATCCTATAGTTGTCGGTTTTTCTGTGGATTACTCATGAGCAGTGGCGTAGCCAGAAATTTTTTTCGGGGGGGGGAGGGGGGGGCTCAAGTTGCAACACTGCCTCCTCCTTATAAAAGTTGTCGAGGCATCAAATACATGAATAATAACTGCATTGCCATTACCAATGCCATTGTTTATTATGTGCTGAAAACGAGTTATTTAACGCTACGCACTGTCAAGACAAGTAAATTATGTGTTTGTTTCATAAACGAATAGCTTCGCATGTCCCAAAAATTGTGGCAGTAATGGCTGATATCAATGCTTCCGCGTTTTTTTTTTTTGTCTATTTATAAGTAAGAAAATATCACACGAATCTTTAGAACTATATCAGTTAGAAACCAGCAAAGCAGTGCATGCAGCTGGTATGAAAAGCGTAAAGGCCATAAAATGAACAAGTTGACAAATATTTTGATGAATCTTTCTCATTTAACAACCTTGTTTACATTTTTGTACGTATGCAATGGCCAGGGAAAACCTCAACGACACAGTCCTTCGTTGCAATGGATTGCGCAGGAGCAGATGTCACCGGTCGTATATTGTAATTGCACCGAAATTATAGTTGCAGCAACGAGTACATATAAAAGCAGAAGTTACGCAAAATATACATTAGAAATGCGAAGATAGAATGGAATATACAAATGCCAAGAGAAACGGCAAGAAAGTGTCGCGTGAAACCAAGTTCACTGCTTGTATACACAAAACCTCGCAACAAGATATTTAAATATACGTATAAGTCTGCAATAAATCTACGTATCTAAAGAAACGTCACTGTATATAATGCGTCAAACAAGACAAATAAACATGTTGCGCAGTCACAGGCCGTAAACTTCGCGCATACGAGTATAAAGACAGACGATCCAGGCAAGAACAAAACTATGATCTCAGAAATCGTGATATGCATTTGGGCCATGCTGCGATCGCGACAGCACCATGTGGCTAGAATAATACAAAAAGAATGCAGAAACCAATACGAAAATGCGTATTTTAACGGCTTGCACAGCGGCAACAATTATTCTGCACCCAAAATCAAAGAAGGCTATTGATTCGTTTCAAAAAAGAAGTAAAAGCATGTAGCTAAAAAGGAAAGAAAAGAACAAACGAAAGCCACAGATGATGCGGCAAGTTGATTTACCTAACATCCGAGTGCGTTTTTGGGAAACGCCGCGTGTGCCGGGCTTTCAATGAGCAAGGTTTGTCAAAATTGGTTATTGATGTCCCCATAATTTTTGTACTCCCAGGATAATTTTGATCATCATGCTAACTGTTACAATAAACGGTGAAAACTTCTGTGGTTCTAAAAGCTAATGAATAGTCATACGTTTTCATAATTACGAGCTTATATAGGAACGTGAAGGAACAGATATTTTTACAGGCATTGATTTTTCCTGCTTCACTATCTAAACGTTAAACTTCACTCGGCGGGGAGGTTTAGCGAAGCGTTCAATAACTTCGGACACGTTGATGGCGACGTCTCTGTGGGCGTATAGAAGCGCCAGCATAACCATGCGTTCCTCAGACATTGTAAAGCGCAAGTGGTTTTTTTCGTAATCTCAAGTTTGAAAATCTCTCTGCACTGGCAGTGGCACTGGAAGGTGACTAGAATCTGCAGCAGTTTGTACACATGTACATATAACCTGCAGTCTCCATGTGAGAGGGCATCTATTCCTGTGCTAAAACCTAAAAACACTTCGATATCGTTTCCTCAGCACCACGCTCGACAAGGTAGACAGCCGTCCTCTTACGGAAGCCACAATTCTTGGTCCCTGGTCTCAGTCGACGTCGGAACGAACTGCTTTAAAAGCGCTAGTACGCTTTTTAAAAGAAACAGGACTTAGGGAAAAACTATAGAATGTGCGGAATGATACGTTTCTTTTTCTTTTCTTTTTAATCTTGTTTTATTTTATAATCTTTTCTGCCCTTACCCCATCCCCCTGTGCAGAGTAGCCAACCGGACACTTAACCTGGTTAACCTCGCAGCCTTTCACCTCTTATTTTCTTTCCTTCCTTCATTTCTTCACTCGATATCGTTGACATCTTTGTTTAGGTACCTTGTACAAACAGTAAGCTGTTCGAATCTAGCAATATCCGTCGTTTCGTCAGGAAGTACGGAGAAGCAGCCTGCAGTGTTCACTTTTGCATCTAGACTTTCTTTGATAATTTCACCACAAATTCCTATAATTTGGTTTTGCACATCTGGTTTATATACGAGGCATTACTGGGGCAACTTTCCAAATGGTTCTTCAGATATGTATCTCCACAATCAGCTCGCATCCGAAGAAGCGCTATGGAAATACCAGTATTTTTAGCGGGGGCTTTGCTTAAATCCATAGGACCAGTGTCCCTATCGCCACGGAGAGCCAGACCTTGCCGCCCGCAAAAAAGAACTGTCTCAAATTAAATAGGATGTTCACTTTCTTCTCTTTTCTCTTATTTTACTTTGCCGGCCCTGGTCCAGCTTATCGATAACATTGGGCGCGCTTCCTGAAAATGGTTGGAGAAAATTGTCAGATGCCAGCTGACAGTCACGGTGATATTTAATATTTTCGTATGTGTGGAAGATTGCGAGCGCTTGGTTCCATTTCTGGAACGGCTTGGACACGCGCGTTCGAGTGCGCGCATGTTGGCCCAAGTTTATAAAAACATTAAACCCAGAAAGTTCCAGAATGAAAAATCAGAAGCACGCCTGTGGAAATGTCAGTGCACTTTTCGCGTCAAAAGTATATGAGAACTTTATACCCATCAAGTTTCGGAAATGAAATCCATGCGCTCCGTAGATTCCGGTGCCGCTGCGAGATGCCGCGACGCGCCCGCTCGCTATCGAAAAGCCCTTGAAACTTTGTGCTCGGCTGGGGCTCCTTACCTTATGCGACTCCAGGTGCATGGGCGTTTCCACGAAATCCAGCCCGAGTTCGCAAATTTCGCTCCGAAATGTCTTGTCGAGTGTGAAAAAGACATTGTAGACAAAATCCAGAATGATTCCCGGCGCCGGTGGTTGTTTTGGTCGGCGGTGCATGACAGCACGAAAAAATTTCGGGGGGGGGGGGGGGGGGGCCTGAAGCCCCATCAGCCCCCCCCCCCCCCCCCCCTGGCTACGCGCCTGCTCAACGGTCCAGCAAAACTGTGCGAATACAAACTTTTTTACTCGCTCTATATTTTTTTGTTAAATTAAATATCTACGAACTACCTGTGAAATGTTTGAGAACACTATACAAGAAGGTATTCTGCAATCGATACAACAGAGTATGAGGGATGTTTTATATATTAGCTTTCGTGGATTTTTTTATATTTTGTTTTCAATTGCTTTCTTGCGTTTGTCAGCGAACTGCTGAATAGCTGAAATGTTTTCCCTTCACCGATGATTACCCATCATTTATTTAAAATTTGTGTAGCGGAGCTGGCGATATATTCTGATTGTTATCAACATTTCCATAGATCGAAGACTTGGTGACCTTTGTTGACTTCTGTGTGTCTAACAGTGCCGAGGGAGTGTACAAAAGCATTCTTCCAGAAAAGGACAAACAGCTGACAAAGCCTGACTTCTCTTGCACAATCATGAAAGGCTGTTCGAGCATGGAAGTAAAGTTGACTGCATCCTGCTTTTTTATTCTTTATTAATATGCATTGATAATTAGGAGTGTCAAAGTGGGAAAAACGTGCATGGGTTTCAAGTGCGGGAAGGCGGTCTCGTGGCAGAGTTAGAGTGCAAATCTGCGAGCTTAGAAGAGCGAGTATGCATGTATGTATGCATGTATGTATGTATGTATGTATGTATGTATGTATGTATGTATGTATGTATGTATGTATGTATGTATGTATGTATGTATGTATGTATGTATGTATTATAATGACGAAATGAAGAGAATGACATCCCGGGCTGAGCTATCATCATCGCCAGGAGAAGGCAGGAGATCGGCGTTCGAACAACACCATTTTGTTCTCCCTGCGTATTCCGAGCTACCGCCTGTTTGTTGCGCTCGCCCAATAAACCTCTTTACATTTGGTGGATCGTGCTGGGTACGCACATCGCCGGCACTCTGGAACTCCGATCCCCCACGTTGCACTCGACCATGCCAGCTGACGCTGCCCAACCGCCACCACCTCTCCCAGCCGCCGTTTGCCCCGGCCCGGTTCGCCAGCGAGACCCCCCGGTATTTTCGGGTACGGAAGACCAGGACGTCGAGGACTCGCTGTCGTCCTACGAGAAATTTAGTGGACACAACAAGTGGGATGACGCTGGTAAATTGAATACCGCGAACTGACTGGACGTGGCGAAGCTGTGGTATAGGAATGCACGAATCTGCATTTGAGAACTGGTCCGCTTTCAGGGAGGCAATATCTGCCGTTTTCGGTCGCCCTGCCGTGCGGATGTTACGCGCCGAACAACGGCTGCGAACATGGGCACAGGAACCAAATAAAACTTTTACCGGCTATATTGAGGACATAATCGATCTGTGCGGGCGCGTCGATGCCTCAATGAGCAAAAGTGCCAAAATACAGCATATTACGAAGGGTGTCGACGACGATGTCTTTCAAATGCTTCTTGCGAAGTCTCCTGGCACTGTGTCTGAAGTGGTAACTCTGTGCCACAGCTATGACGAATTGAGAAGGCAGCGAGCTCTCACTCGACGCTCATCTCAGACGTACAACCAACCACTCGCTGCACTGGACGTCGTGCCTCACCAGTCATACCTTCTCGCACAAATGAAAGACTTTGTGCGTGAGGAGGTGGCCCGTCAGTTGTCTCTCCTGCCGCTTGCTCAGCGTCAGGAGCTCCCACAGCAGCAGCAACTGCAGCAAGCAATCCCGTTGGCTCTCGTGCTTCGACACGTCATTCAGGAACAGATTTCCGAGGCCACGCCGGTGCCCATTCAGCAGCACCCTGTAGCCGCGCCTCTTAGTTACGCTGAGGTAGTAAAGCGGCAGCAGCTACAACAGCGCTCGCCGTTCCATGGTGTGTCGTATGCTGCAGCCCCGACTCAGCCGTCCGTGACATGGGCTGCTCCCATCACTGCAAATCCCTGGCGAACGTGCGACAACCGGCCCATCTGTTTTGCATGCGTCGGGCCTTGGTCATATCGCCCGACACTGCCGTCGTCGCGCCCCAGGTTACTCAGATGCCCGTCACCGAACTACATGGATCGTCCCCGCTCTCGTTATGAAAGTCCGGATCCCCAAACAAGCACGTATTCACGTGACTATCCGCAACCCACGTCTCGTCGCTCACCTTCACCCCGTCGCCGCTCCTTGTCGCCCATGCGTCGTCGACCAGCCCCTGAAAAATGAGGGAAACTAGCCCCCGCAGTTCACGAGGCAAGAACTGCGCTGTCGAAATGCTGCAAGTCCTCGAACTTTGCCTTCGAATATTGTCAAAGTTTTCGTTGAAGGCACCCATGGTATGCTCTTGTCGATACCGGTGCTGCCGTTTCTGTTATAGATGCCAAGCTTTGCCGCAAGCTTCGAAAAGTGACCATGCCTCTTGAGATGCTGCCCTTACGTACAGCGAATAGAGACCCTGTTCGGCCTATAGATTTTAAAAATTGCTTTTCATGTGCATAACATAACACCAGACAATAAAAACCAGCTTGAAGAGCCAAGATGTCCCATAGCTATATTGGAGTCTCGGGAGGTTATACGGGTCGGATCAAGTTTGATAACATTGATAACGACCCCGGGCTGCGTGGAGATGAGCAAGTGGCTCAGTCGCGCATACTCTTACAATTCCCAGGGGAGTTTCTCCGTGAATTCTTGAACTCATGGGCAACATTCATGTGTCGAAAAAAGTGGTCATCGTTTCTTCCGTGAGCGTTCTTGTGGTTTCCACCTCTAAAACACACAGAAGGGAACTTCACACATTGGACAGTAAAGGTTGTGGGAACCTAAAGCATTCTGTAAAGACTGAGACTTACTATGCAACAACAGCGCAGTTTCTTTCTGCGTGGCAGAGGCAGAACGAAGCAGTTATTTCATCTTATTATAAAGCAGTCTAATATACTGTTTTAGAATAGCGTTTGCAAACTAACGTAAACGCATTACGTACGTAAAAAAATAGCGTTTTCCTCACAGGGCATGCTCCGAACGTTATTGAGTTTGTGTGCATTACGTGCGCTATGACAACCTACCTAATTTGGCGAGTTCAACGCTCGTAATGTTTACGGACTAGCCTTGTCGAACATGAAGGAACCCATGGGTCCCGCTTCACCATGAATTCTCGCTATGGCTACGCTCTCACTCTCATTGATCGCCAGAAAATATCGAAATTAGCTTGCTCTTCCTTTAAACTAACTTGAAACAATGAGCGCATAGCACGTTCAATTTCTGAGGTAGTTCGGCGATTCCGGCGTCCGTAGGCCTGACAAGACGCGTGCGCATCGCGACACAATCGTTGCTAATAGATTATCTTGGCTTGGATACGTTTGTCACGAGGCACCAGACGGCGCCCTGTCTTTTGACCTCTTCCTTACGTTTGTGTTCCCGTACGTCAAACCAATAGCCTTGTGAGGGACGCAGACAATAACGTCCCGCAGAAGTTCTTGCGTTAACGTACATAAGGCACCAAACACTATTCTAAAACTGACTAATGATTGTATAGAAGAAAGCGCTTGCTAGCTTCCTTGAAATACGCTGTCCGTTTTGTTGTGGCTTCGGCGAACAAGGTTTTCTGCCTCATTCTTTCCTCCTCATCTTGTTTCTGCTTATACTCCTTAGAACGCCCTCACCACATTTGGATTATTTCCTTTTACACGGGATAGGTAACTTAGTTTCTCTTAAATCAGTATCTCCGGGATCAGATCACATTAGTCGGCAAGAAATAGATAAAGCCGTCGCGCCTGAAGCAAAGAAGGAAGTTATAATAAACAAGAATAAATTGCTTGCTCTTACGTGTCAAAATCACGAATGATTATGGGACACGCCGGATTCTCCAGTTTAATTTGGACCACCTGGGGTTTTTAACGACACCCAGTGCACGATACATCGGGGTTCTTGCATTTCTCCGCATCAAATTGCGGCCCCCGTGGCCAGGATTAGATAAACAAAGCATGGCAAGGTTCAATTTTATAAAAGAATTATCACCCGGCGCCGAATATTTGTTGCAGTGGGGATATTTAGTTATAATACGTAGTTTTATTTCGTTATTACGTAAAAAGCAGAGCTGGTCACCAGCACATTCTTAGAAATATCAGATGTCTATATCAGCCGATTTCATGTTTTATTTATGTGTTTTATTTTTATGTGTTTTACTACCCAGATTGTCTTTTTCTGAAATTGCCTGTGGCAGATATCATGACTGTAATTGTTGAACTGAATTATTCGAAGAGGCAGACATCACTTCCCGATAAATCGAAATGTATATTCGAATAACGAAAAAACGTTTTCAACCACAAAGTTTTTTTTACTAAGCACTTTACGACACTTTATTCAACTTGCGAATTGTAGCCGATGAGTTTCCAAGTTTTAAGAACTTGGAATGAACTTTGAGGATGGCACCGGTTTCAAGATATGCGCCGTCAAATTGTTGATGCTGCAATTATTGTTGTTCTAATTACTTTTTCTATCGAAACGCCATTTTATGCACCCAAGCAAAAAGTAACTGGGGCTCCAATTTATTTCATGGCAGGCTTTGGAATTGAATATCTCAGAAGTTGTGTTAACATCAGATTTCGCTCCAAGGGTATGGGCATTGCGAACTCGCCTGCTACAATTCGTGAATTGTAATATGTGCCGTAATGTATTTAAGTAAAATGAAAGTAGTGCAGCAATGTTAATTAGCTTATTAGATATTTTGATTTATCAGGCAAACAAGTGTCCACCTCTTACAGTAACGCAGTTCAAGGACTAGAATTGTGTTACCTGCCACGAACGATTTAAAAGAAAAAGTCGGTCCAGGCTAACAAAACACACGTGGTATGTGTGCTGTTGAGCGCAGCTCGACGCACCAGATTTGTCCCTCACCACTGAGTACACCATATTCTTCATCTCATTTAGTTACGACTATCTCACCAGCATCATCTTAATAAGTGGTGTCTAAAATGTGGCAGCTATGACGTGTTTCCGGCTTTGAATTCACTACCATCTCATGCAAGCTGCAAGATCGTGACTTTCGAAATCATATTATGTTACTCAAAGGCGGGGGGGGGGGGGGGGTACCATCGCTCGGGCGTGGATTTATACACAACCTTTTAATTTACACCACCCTGAGTTATCCTAAGCACATTTCTCCTCATATTCCTTCCAACCAGCTGACTGAAAGAATGAACATTTCGCAAAGAAGCCAGCGTTCTAAAAAGTCGCACTTTCGCCCGAAAAGGTGAAGCATCGATTGCGATAGCAAATTAGTGGATAGCTGCTCAAAGTAGGGATAGTATTTTTATCGACCGTACAAACTTGCAAACATAGGCACACAAGCTGAATTAGCAAGCACGGTGTCACGCACGCACAAGTAAACATGAACGCATCTTACTTAATGACCGCGGAAACTCGCTATCAAAACGCTGGAGTTTTGATATCGAGATAAGCCTTTCCCCACCCGGAGCCTTCCAGCCCGGCGGGAGCGCAAGGGCTGCAGTAAACCCCGACTCCTCCACCTGCCCACCCTTGCCCCGGAGCCTGCCGGTACGGTGGGAGCACGCGGCCTCAGTAAAGCTCTGCCTCTCCACCTCCCTACCCTCCCTCCGGACCGTCGTGCGCGGCTGGTAGACTAGCACTTCCTTCCCGCTCCCAGTCCCTTGCGTTCGCGAGCCGCGATTGCCGGCTCACCGTCGCGTGCTTTCACTCGCACATACAGCGTGCGGCAAGCGGCGATGATTTTATCACCCGTGGACTTTATATGGAACCTCACGGCAACGACGGTGGCTGACGGCATAAATGCGCTTGGAGTGTACATATAATTACCATCGCAATAAAAGACAGGATAAAAAAACAAATGTCGTTACTGCTCTGGATGTGGATAATATACAATACAGGGGCACCTACAGACGAAGGTGCACGCTGCCTGATAAACATAACCGTGCCAGTGTATGAAAGTTCATTAACAATTCGGTGAAACACGCTCCTGAGGCGATGCCTCTTCGTTCTAATTACTTTCCACGTGTTTAAAGATACGTGCTGCACGGATCATTGAAGGAGGCTTACATAAAATTCACTGCCCGCAAACTTCATCTAAATATCGTTTTGTTTTGACATATGGTGAGAAAATGGCAATAACATAAAATCTGTGCCTTCGGAAATTGTCATAATGAAATAAAAAATTATTAACGTTTTTCTGTACGCCATTGCCTATTGTACAGGCTTGAGAATGAATGTCATCCCCTGAAAAATCGAGGCTCATTAAAAGCCAACGACATCTGGAAGTTGATTGTCAGGTCTCCATCACGTACTTGGTGACTACTGCACAGTTCCATCACCAGAACGCTTTCTCGTAACGTGTAAATAAAGGTGTCGTTTTCCTAACTTAGGGACAGACAGCGTGTTTCTGCGGGAACATTCAAACCTGGACAGAGGCTGGCTCATCTATTAATGTCTGGTATTCGTGTTCTTTACAGAAAAATATATGATCGATATACTTTTATTATCAGCTCTCGCGTAAATCATGCAGTCAATGTGAGAAATAAGACAATTGCGCATAAATAACTTACCAAAGCTCACAAGATAATACTGCTGACATTTTCACGAATTTAATTTACTATAATGAGACAACCACCACATGAGTGTGTCTTGATTTCAACCTGGGGCGCTATAACGCAAACTATTCCAATTAGTTTTTTATTCCAAATCGGCCATTAGCCCTCCGTCATAGGTTAAAACGGCTTCAGCTATGCCCACGTGGGCGAAGCGACCGCCAATATGGGATGAACCCAAACCATTCTGCCCTATCACGGCGGTCTAATGACAGATTGGGAATAAGAACAGAATGAAATAGTTTTACGTTAGACCTTATTACTTTTGTTCATACAAAATTTAACTGCACCTAGAAAAGCCATGCATAATAATGTGTGCGATAGGTACGCACAAAAGACGGCTTCACGAACACAGGAGTAGCAGGAAAGGTCGAGCGCTGACAAAGATTTAGTGAGTGGAGCTCTGCTGATCCTCTTATGTGTCTCCGGAAGTAATCCCTGTCATTCGATAGCACTTGTATTAAGGACAGAGATGCTGAGTATAGCAAGCAAACGGACCATCGCCTCCAGGCTTTTATGCCAAACCCATGGATTATCCCCGCCCCGATCAAACGTCTTTGAATGTAGGGCCCTCCAAACTGAACTAATCCCCTTCAGCTACACCATGCTCGCGAAAACGTCGTGCTCGTCAGTCATTTGTAGTGATGTCTGTGCTGTAAGATTGACGACAGCGCACCACGCAATATTACGACCACGCGACTACTTGCATCTTATAAATGGAGCATTCAATGGCCATCCGCATCCTAAATGGCTTGTAAGGATCTGTTTTCGTTTGCGCATATTGTTACGTTGAAAAAGTCACATATAAATATGTATATTTGCAATATTTGCAAGACAAGCAGCGATGTACAAACAAGATGGCTGTCGAGACCGATTTCATTTAGCACATTAAAATAGGTAAACAAACCGCAGACGGGGAGGAGGGGGGGGGAGAGGTAGCGCGCATTGTTAAAAAAAACTTTCTCCTTAGTACCTTCTGTGGCATACATGTACGCCTCATTACTGATTATTTTATTTACGCGGGGTCAGAAGCAGTAGCAAAGTTGTCACAGTAGAGACTGACACGAAGCATATTGCTTTTAGACCACAGTCACTTTCGCAGTGACTTCGCCGACACTTATTTCTCTTGCTTCAGGAACTTGTCTGAATAAACTTCCTTGAACCAATTTAGTAGCTTTCTGGCATACCGGGTGTTTCCACGAACGCATTCAAAAATTTTTAAAGACTGTCCGAGGTGGACGGAACAATTCTAGTCCATGAGTTCGCCCTACTCGAAGAGGCGGACATTAGGTGCACAAAAAATTGAAAATCACCAGTCGACTAACAACAAAATTCACTACTGACGTTTTAAACTAATTGGCGAACATTCACGAACGCAATAATTCGAATATCAGGGCATAAAATTCTACAAAAGTGTGACTTCGAAGACGCAAGTGTCCTGTGGACGATGGGGAACGAATACTTTGCGGGGAACAAAGCGGCACATACCGCAGCCCGAGAGAATATACACAAGGCAACGCTGCAGGGATATTGGTGCTCCGGCGACTCCGAGGAACAAATGCGTATGAAATACTCAGAGATACTCGCACACTACAGGAAGCAATGAAGTCAATATCCAACTATTCACAGGAAGCTGAACAGACCACAAGCAGTGACCTGGAGAAGATTTCAGGCAGGGGGGACCTACCCACACGGGATATTTTTCCACGCCATGTATCCCGCAACCTACAACAGGAACTGAAAATACTGCCAGGATGCAGCAAACACCCTGGACTACATGGTACGGGGATACCGAAACCACTCAAACATTCCAGCCAGTGAGGAAGAAGCAGTACAAGAAAGAGAAGATCAGTGGGAGGCACTGCTGACGTCACGCTACCCTGGGAACCAGGTCTGGCTACTGGTCATGGTCCGGGCTTCGGCTACAAGCCATGGGTAGCTGGAATAAGAAGGTCCCCCACCTCTGGGCAAAGAAAACGCGCGCCTGGTTAGAAAATAAGGTTTATTTCTCTCTCTTAATCCCCTGCTCTTCTGCGAGCTTTCCTTTTCCCTTGTTTGCGCGTAGCGGTGTCAACAGTTTCCTACGTGCGACGTCACCAGTGCGAAAGCGGTCAATTGGTCAGTCGACAAAGAACGATAGCCGCTAACTAACGCACTGACCCCCGTGTACCTCCTGCCAATTCAAGACCTATCGAAAAGTGTACTTCCCGTGGGCTGGAATGGTTTATTCTTAGACCAAAGGCTCGGCAGTTGTCAAATGTAGCTACTGGCACTAATTCATTTGGAAACAGAATTGCAACACCGTAGGAATATTGCGTGTGTTTGTATATGCGTGAGTGAGTACGGAATTTCCTGTGAGTGGATAACTGTACGTAAGATTGTGTCGCGAGCCCCAAGAAGCACCCAAGCGTGTCGTACGTCCTTTGTCTTAAACGAGGTATCACAGATCAATACATTCCCGCAAGTTTAGCCTCACTACACAAGTATTTCAAGTTTCTGTTAACCTCCTTGTGTTGGGCGTATGCACTGAATTGGAACATCACCTACTGTACTTTACCTTGTGTGAGATATATACGTATATAGAACGTAATAGTTACGCGGGCGAAATCAAAGCTGCAAACGTAAATGAATACGTATCTTGTAGCATTCAGTGTTTGCGACACATTGTTTGATCGATTATGCAGCAGAGACGGGTGATTTATCGAAGGCCTTCGGCAAGAAAAAGTTGTCAGAATGACATCTCAACATGAAGAAATTAACCCTGTTTTACCATAGTCAGTTCAACTCCCAAGATTACGTTTTTGTTTGTTTCCTTTTGTTACTTCCTCCAAGACATCTAAAGGCAACGCCATGTAGCTAAGTAAAGTCTTCCATCTGCTACACAAGCACCGCGGCAAAGGGCCAAATTTGCCAAGCTGATCTGTAAGACGCAAGTGGCGTAGTACGGTGCGGACAACCAGCATGGCTGAAAATGTGCCCTCATTACGCAAACACGTCGCCCTTTTATTACGCTACAAAAGCTGCGCTTTTCAATAAATAAAAGAAAGAACCGAAAAAAGCTTAAAGTGAAACAATGCGCCACGCATACCGTTTTCCCCCCTGGAGAATGGAGGTCATTTACGCCCTCTCGCTGCATCCACTCATTGCGTCTTACGCTCCCTTTTATACGAGGCGTCGTCACTGACTCTCCTGTCGTGTTGGCCCCATTTGCGCACCTCGCTAATAGCGCTTCGTGGGCTGTTGTGCTAAGCACGTCGTTTCATTTCGTTGAGCAAAATGTGCTACGTTATGCTGCCTGTGTGCTTTGAGTGCGTCTTAAAGAATTTATAGTGCTCCTGCGCTTTGTACAGGAACAAAATATAAGCTTCGTTTGTACGTTTCTGTATGGCGAAGATAGTCGTCACTTTCCAAGTGGTCGCAGCGGCTGTAAGGGTGGCGTTGTTGCAATAGTTCGGGATTAGCTTCGCCTGCAACTGTTTAGCCTGATACTTCTCTGACATTGCTGACAATGCTTTTCTTCAACCCTTTACGATATAAGTTCCACGGAGGGAGACAACCACCCGGCTTACAACTCTTCTTTTTATCTGAAATATTTCTTACAAACATGTACACCCCTGTATATGATAAGATAAGGAAAGCTGAAAAAAGGTGTGTTAACACGCAGCTCGACAGGCCCTGCCTTCATCACA
Organism: Dermacentor silvarum; assembly: GCF_013339745.2. Taxonomy (NCBI): domain Eukaryota; kingdom Metazoa; phylum Arthropoda; class Arachnida; order Ixodida; family Ixodidae; genus Dermacentor; species Dermacentor silvarum. The sequence continues at coordinate 109,660,633 of NC_051161.1, forward strand.
AGTTGGGCACAACAGTTGGCATCCGACTAAACATATTGTTTACACACGCGGCCTGCACCAGTGCCACAGCTACACAAAAACTACGTAAAAAAACAAGAATATTTTATGTGCGTAATAAAAAATACTACATAAATCAAATCATGGCATTATGTGCCGCAAAATTCGCAAAATGTGCCGGAACATAACGAATTAAAAGGTTGTAGTTTATTACAATAGCATATTATGCTAATTTCTTTTAGACAATATTTCCAATTGTTTTCAGTAATACGAAACTTTTGTTGCATAGCTGTCACTATATAATATAATGTAATGTCTGTAGGTCATACTTTGTTATAGGATGAGGAACAAATAACTACTCACGGCCCCTAGTTATGCTCACTCCTACGGGCTCTTGAGAAACTATTCAGGAAGTTCGCGTGTTGACGGTGTCCTCTGAGGATTTTATCTTCATGTCTTTCTACTGTTCAAACTCAGTCTGAGAGTTAGGTTCCGAGTGTAGCGTGGAAGAAAGCGTCTGGTTTCTGTCTGGTTTCTGTCTAGTATGTCTCTGGTTTTGGAGTGCCACATGTTTAAGGCGAGCGATTCATTTCCTGACGAAAACTGCAGCAGTGGTCCAGTGGTGGAGCATCCGCCTCATCTGCGAGTGTTTCTATGCTGGAATTTGGATGCCGCCGGAAACCCAGTGGTTTTTCTAAAGAGTAGAGATGTCCCTCACCCTGGTGCTCGGGTACATGTGGGGCTTCGGATTAAAAAAGGGGGCACTTTATAAATTTCCAAGTGTAATCTCTGGGCATCCGTTGTCCAGCCACTGATGGCCTTGTGGCCGAGCATCCGCAGTAGCTGTAGGAGGTAGTCTTGCGCAACCAAAAGGTACCTACCGGTAAATAAGTTACAAATGAGCTCCCGGCCTGACGACTGACTATTACGGGGCCTTAGAGCTTGGAAATGGATGTTTCTGCCAACCAGAGGGCATCCCAAGCACTTAAAAACTGCTTGGGATGCCACATGGGAAATTGCCACCATTGATGCGGTCCAGCTAAGCCACTCTTCTACAGGGTTTTGTTGTACCGACAGCATTCGAAGAAACTTGCGTGCCGTTGGCCCTTTTTCAAGACAATTCACCCCTAAATAAAGCAGAAGGTCGGGCCGGGTAACGCTTTTGCATATTTGTATAAATGGTAGGCAACCTGCGATAGAGTGGCTTTGAACTCACGTCTTCCCGCTCAACAACTAAGCGTCCAATTTCGTCGTACGCTTCCGTATAGACACAGACCTAAGAACATTCCTTGTAATAGTCAATAAAAGCTTCAGTTAAACCAGTTCCCGCTGCAACTGAGATCCCGTTACTTTCCTAGTCGAACTTCACTGATTGCCCTTCGCTACGGTCCAAATTCAGGTTTGTTGATGTATCAATATTTGTCACAGCTGCATAAGAAGCTCAGCGCCGCTTATGTTTCCATGGCGTTGCTAGAAATATCGTTTCAGCCCGCTGCTCAATTTGCGACGCTGCCAACGTCAGGCATCCAGTGTCCACGTGTTCTCTCTTGCCATGTGTTCCCGACGGCAGCGCATGCCCTTTTAATGTTGGGGCGCACCCCGATAATTTTTAGAGTACAACTAAAGGCGCATCATACCTGAAGACAAAAAATTATCAAGGAGAACCCATTCCTTGGGGATGTTTATCATCGTTCTTCCTTTAAGATAGATGTGGTGGTGCACATGTAATTTTGCAGTGGGAGAATATTTATTGGAAGGAATGGTACAAATTCGTTCACAATTATGTAATTATGAAACTCCGACATTGCCCCTCGGTTCCATTGCTGGTGTCAGAATATTTCGTAACCAGCAATGGTTCCTTAGTGGTGATAGCGTTGAGCTACTGAGCAAGAGGAACGGGGTTAAATCCCGGCCACGGCGGCCGCTTTCGATGGGGGAAAAATGCAAAAACGCCTTTGTACCAAGCTATCTACCAGCATTAGGTAGACTGCAAAGAACCGCAAGTGGTCAGAATAAATCGGGAGTACACCACTGCAGCCATGATCACTAATAATGATCGTGATTTCGGCAGGTAAAACCTCCGAAAATAATTACTGCATTGCGATATTGCTCGAGTGGCACGGGTGCGTTCTAACGGCGATAATTAATCCCTCATTGCCCATCCATGGGCTGTGGCTGAGCGGAAACGGCATTGGTCTGCTCAGCTCGAAGACTCAGGTTTGACAACTTTTTTCAAGTTTTTCTCTTTCTTAGAATCACGGTGCGGAAACAGCATTGGTCTACTCAGCTCGAAGACTCAGGTTTGACAACTTTTTTCAAGTTTTTCTCTTTCTTAGAATCACCACCGGAGTCAAAAAGCCAGAAACAGAGTAAAAATAGGCGATGTGGGTGAAGTCACCTAAGAACTCTAAGCGCTGTAAAAGTACCGTTCTCTTTCGCCAATAGCGTCGCAAAAAAAAATATAGCCGCTACTTCTTTCATCATCATCAGCCTATTTTATTGTCCGCTGTAGGATGAAGGCATCTCCCAGCAATTTCTAATTTCCCGTGTCCTGCGTTCGCGCATTCAAACTTGTGCCTGCAAATTGCCCAATTTCCTCACTCCATCTCATTTTCTGCCATTCTCGACGGCACTTCCCTCCCTTGACACTCGTTGTGTAACCTTAATGGTCCACCGCTTATCTGTTACATGGCCTGTCTAGATTCTTTTTTTTTTCAGTTATTGTCAACTAGAATATCGGCTGCCCCCAATTGCTCTCGTCCACACCCCTCCTTTTCGGTCCCTTAACCTCACACCTAACATTTTTCGTACCATCGCTCCTTGCGCAGCCTTTAATCTGTTCTCGAGCTTTTTTATTAACGTCCAAGTTTCTGCCCCAAATGTCAGCACTGGTGTAATGCAATGATTGTACACCTTTCTTTTCAACGACAGTGTTAAGCTTCCAATGAGAATTTTCCCTTCATCCCTTTTCCCTTCGTCCAATTTTCACTCCATCCCTTAGTTATTCTTCTGTGTGTTTCCTTCTCATGCTCAGGGTCCCCTGTGATTAATCGACATAGATAAACGTAACCATGTGCATGCTCTAGAGTCTGAACGGCCATCATGAATTCTCGTTATCTTGCCAGGCCATTGAACATTGCCTTTGACTTTTGCATATAAATATTCCACCCTGTTGTTTCACTTTCTCAGTTAAGGTCCTCAATAATTTGTTACAGTTCATCCCCATCATTGCTCAACAGGACATCATCTTTAAACCGAAGGTTGCTGACATATTAAGCGTTGATCCTCCCTCCGAAGCCTTCCCAGTCTAATGGCTTTCACGCATGCAGTGAATAACATTGTAGCGTTTTTGTCTCCTTTCGTGATCCCTTTCTTGATAGGTGATTTTCGACTTTATTGTGTGGAACCAAGGTATTTGTGGAATTTTCGTACATATTTCCCTAGATAAGCACGCATGGTTCCTGTGATCATTCATTACTCAATGCCTCCACGACTGGTGACATTGCTACGGAATCAAATGCCTTTCCATAATCCATTAAAGCCATGTAGAGAGGTTGAATGTATTTTGCAGATTTCTCCATTACCTGATTGATGACATGGCTGTGATCCATTGTAGAATATCCCTTCCTGAAGCCAGCCTGTTCTCTTGGTTCATGGAATTCTAGTGTTGCCTTGATTCTCTTGGAAATTATCATGGTGAATATTTATAAAAGACTGAAAGCAAGCGAGTGGGCCTATTTTTTGTCATTTTTAAGCTCTCCCTTCTTATAGATTAGTATAATTTTGCCATTCTGACAGCTCTCTGGTGCATTTGAATTCGTGAGGCATTACGTTTAAAGGGCCGCAAGTTTTCAAGCATAGTATCTCCTCCATCTTTGGTTACTTCGGCTGTTATTCCACATTTTCCTACTGCTTTTCTCCAGGACATGTCTTCCAAAGCCCCTCTAAATAATTATATAAGGAGGCTCTGTATCCTGTTCATCACTACTTCCAATGAAGGTTGCGTGGCACCTCTGGGCAATGCACAGGTCAGTATGGAATTTTCCTGCTGCTTTTACTGTGTCTTGAAAAGTGCTGATCACACTACCCCGCTTATCTTTCAGTCCATATATCTTGCTTTGTATGCCAAGTTTTTTTCCCATTTACTTCATGGTGCGGCCATTTTTACGGCTTCCTTAATCTGTCCGACGGAATAATTTCAACTAACCCTTACTTTCTTCTTGGTTATCTGTTTTGACAATTCAGTTAATTCTAACTAATCTTTCGAGTTGGAAACTTTCATGCTTCGTCGTTTCTTTATTAGGTCCTTTGTTGCTTGGGAGAGCTTATAACTTACTAGTTTCATTGGTGATTTACCTCCCACTTCAATTGCTGCATCTGAGATCAGCCAACTTACGGTTTCATTCATTACCTCGATGTTGTCTTCATCTTCCTGTTCTAAAGCTGCATATTTGCCAGTGACCACCAGCTTAAATTCGCATGCTTTTAATCTTAGTGCGTCCCGGCTGGAATGCTTCTTCTGGAATAATTTTGCTCTTTCTCTCTTCAAACTGACAGAAATCTTAGACCTCACTAACCTGTGGTCACTGCCTTCATCCTACCTATCCCTTCCACATCCTGCACTACGCCGGGATCAGCAGAGAGTCCACTTCCTATTTCTGCGCTTCCTGAAGAAGATATTTATTATTCGGACTCTATTCCTATCTGCGATTTCTACCAACAACTCTCCTTTAATGTTTCTAGAATCGATACCGTAGATGCCTGCCAATTGCTTGTTCCTCAGACTGCTTTTCCCCCACTTTTGCATTGATGTCGCCCCCGACTAGAGTATACTGACTTTGCACCTTTCTCAATAAACATTCAGCATCTTCATAACAATGTTATATTTCTTCATCATCATTACTAAAGCTTGGAGCATAGGCTTCTGCTACTTTCAATTTGTATGTCCTATTTAGCTGTGTTGCGACGACTGCTACCTTCGCATTATTGCTGTAGAATTCATAAATATTGCCCGCTATGTCCTTGTTGATAAAAAAATGCAACCCCCTATTCTCTCTTATCTGCAAGACCTCTGTAGCACAGGACGTGGCGGGAGTCAGCACTGTATAAGCCTTACCAGTTCTTTTAACCTCAATAAGGCTACTAATGTCCCGGGCAATGCCTAATAACTCCTCAAAGCGCCCTGCTAAGTTTGGCTCACACGATAAAGTTAGAGTCTTGAACGTTGCCAGGTTGTGTTTCCACTGGCAGCCTATCCAGATCTAAAGATTTGTAGACCATGTGCTGCGCTGCAGGTCTCGCTGCAGCCTTGGACATGTGCCCAACAGCCACTGAGGAATGATGGACATGGTTAAATTGCAAGAGTCATGACGGAGGTAGGGGCAGAATACTGCACCAGGGAGGCCAATTCCTGTTCTGGTTACGTAGTGTCTTTGTTTAAGCTTATTGGGCCTTCCTAATTCGGTTGCACCATTGGCTCTTGGCATTTTTGCCGGTTTTTGGCGCCACTCCAAGCAGAAAAATGTTGTGGACAGGACGAGGATTCGAACTTACGACCTTCAGATTTGAAGGCCAGTGTTCGACCTTGGCTCCACGCCACAGCTTACTACTTTATTTATCTTTATTTCTTCAATGGACGTGTACTGCTAACACAGCTTTCCATTATGTTAGTAAACGAAATCGCTCGCATTGCTCAAACCCTCGTATAGGTGAGTAAGCTGGAGCTTTTCTAATTAGTGTTTATCTTCTCCGCGTTTGAGAGATGTAGTCTTTTTGTCGATATGTCTACTGCACTGTATCCATCATATTGAACACCGCACCAGCGTCATCTGTTGCGGTCGATAAGTAAACAGCCTTTTATCCAATATTGCCTAAAGGCCATGGCTAAAATGCAGGTGTCTGTAATATATCGCTGCCTCAGCTTATACCAGTCGAACCCAATTGCCCCGTCATATGCGATACTACAATAATCTGTATTGCGCCGAGCCGAAATGATGGAACGGGTTGCGTCCACTTCTAGATCACCAAGAAACCTCTCTTCTGCTGTCTAACTTGAGGAAGGTATGTTTTCTTATTGAGACCTGGGACGAACGGTTTATGTTTTATTGAAAGACTTCACATACCAGCTATTCGCTCAGACACAATCCACGCGAATGGGGGAGCCTCGAATGCAAGACAAACAACACTGAAAGGGAGGTCACACTAGGTAAAGATTGAAAACTACGGCGCAAGAAAAACGGTGTTTCACCCTGAAAACTACACCAATGCTTTAAGAAATCTTGGGCCATGTATCCAAGGCACGAGTCATCGATGACGTAGGTTGCTGGCTTCTGAGGAAACACGTGAGCGCTCTCTCTAACAGATAGCTGCCCGTGCGGTAGTGACAGCGGAGACAAAGCCGCGCTGGCAGCAAAAATGATCATTTGGATCCAGCCGTTTTCTACCGACTCTGCCTTACGGATTTATCCTTGCTGGCCCTCTTCGGTAGAACTATTATGATAACATGTACAAGAAATTGCAAACACTAGAAAAAGTGTCGGTAATTTCTTGAATAAGCAAGCTTTGACAGAAGTTCATGAATGTCGCTAATCGTTTATTCGTGTGTTTTCTGTCCACTCCTATTCAAATTGGCGGAACCTGCTCAGAGGTGTTAAAGATAGGCAGATGAGCGAGATGATTGAGGAAAACCATCAAACGTGATTTTTTATAGGAGTGTTCACCTGCTCATTTCCGATGGCATCGCAGTCTCCTATACTTGTTTGCAACACTGCATGCCGAACGTATATCTAAACCGACCGTTCGGTCTCATCTACCAGCTTTGCAGGTGGCGCTGTCATGCAGGCTACACAGCCTACAATCAAATTCAAAGCATCACATATGACAAAATCAATGGTAGCAAAGCTTGATGGTCGGCGTGCAGCTGTAAAATACATCCTGCGCGAGCATCCTCGGCAATGGCTCATATTTTACAACTTCAGAGTGTACGTTTTCTCTATATCACAGGATTCATGAGCTGTAGGTGTACGAGATAAGCAAGGACCACCGTCAATCTATCGATTAAAGGCATCAAATTATATTTCTGCTAATGCCTCGACATACCGGCATTGCTTGTAATAAACTCGCCGACGTAATAGACTATGCTCCAGTTCCCTTATCCGGAACCTACACCCCAAGAAAACTTGCAACAAGTGTCATCAGGAGTATTCCTCTCTATAAGACGCCATTGTAGTGACACCTCTAACACGGAGTGGCCTTTACAAAAGCATACTCGTTCTGCAATGGTACGGGAGGCACGCACCTGTGCGACTGTTGTAGAACAACAAAAACTATTGAGCACATTTTGGGTCTCTGTCCCCAGTACGATGCCGAGAGTGAACCTCGCCGTGCAGCAATAGACTGGCTGGAATCTAGGTCATTTTCGGAAATGACGATCCTTAGACTATGGCCGTGCGCGTCTACATCACAGAAAGCCACGAAAGCTCAATTGCCGCATCTCAAGTCGACATATCTTGACAACTGTTTGCAGACTTAGTGCGCAACCTTAAAATGTCTGCGAAACTGTGTGCTCTCGGTTCTCATTTTTTCGTCCCTGTATCATCTCTCCCAAGTTGCATGCAGGCTAGAAAACCAGACGTGCATCTTGTTAGCTGCCCTGACTCGCCTCTCTTTTGTTTCTCTGGTTCCGCATAAACATATATATAGGAACTCTATGGTGCAACTTGTCCTCGCCCTTTATCTCTATATGTTCGTGTGTGTATAGATTTCCCGACCTAGGCTAGTTAGTGCTATGGATGCTGCTGAGTAGCGCAGCGCACTGGGGCTAAGGAAAAATTTCCCAGTCAGCGCTGTGGCGTAGATGTGTTGTCTACAGGAGTATGGACTGCGAGATTGTGTCCCTCGTGCGCATGTCCGCGCAACCCTTCCATTTAGCAACACAACAACCTCGAAAACACGAAGGGTTGACACCCGCCCATGAATTTCTACATATTGCCGTGCAGTCAGTGCTAAAAAGGGAGTAAACATACGTGTACCACCGTTGTAGTTTACCCTAATCAAGTCGCGCTTGTTCACTTTCTTATGTCAAATTATTTAGCTTTGTTCATACGAAACTCATGCCAAACATTGTTCATGCGTCAAGCAGTCAGTCGTGAGGGCTGTCACATAGAATTTGGGTTCATCTTCAAAGGGGCCACCGAGGCTCCTAGCATCCGTTGAGAGCCACCACGTAGCGTCGGCAGGAGCGGCAGCTACGCGGTGGCGCAGTGAGTGGCGTGATGCGATATATGTACATGGTAAAAACAAAAACTAAGAAAGAGGTACAGGATTTGCCAGACTAAGAAAAAAAATGTGGTTGATCCCTCTTATATAGGAATCGGTATAGAACACGAAAGTGAAACGTGTCTTCACAGAAGTAGTGTAATGTTTATTGCACATTGATATATAATGTCTATTGGTGTTTTGTGGCTAAAGCGCCCTTAGGCGTTGATGCACCCACGCTGACGCCTGGTGGCACGTCTCCTCCATCACGACTACCAACGTCGATGACCATGAGCAACCGTCGTGCATATGGAAGCTGCACTACGCTGCACACGCTAGCACAACGCGAAAGACGAAGCACGTAACTGACACACTAATACAACGCGCAAGACAAAGCACGTAACTGAATCGTCACCGAGTCAAATCAGCGCGTACAGCGCGTCGTAATTGCAGCCTCCGCGATCAACTTCAGAAACATTTTCAGAGCTAATTGCGGAGGCCACGCTCCGCTGTGCTGAGTACGGTGAACGCCACCTAGGCGTTCACGTTCAGGTTGGTAGTGCTTCTTGATGCCAGCGTCCCTTCGAATGCTGGCATCGAGGCGTCGTAGTGCTGAGACCAACGAAGCGTTCACTGTCGGTGCGCGTTAGTGTCATAATGCAGTACTTCTCTTTTCTGCTCGTAGGCGGCGGCACCGCCCCGAGCAAGAGCGCGGGTACACGGAGGAGTGTTAAGCCCAGACCACACGTACGCTTGCGGACGCGCGAAAGCGCGCGTCTACGCGCCTTGCGGTTGCCGCGCCTAGCGAGGAATGGCGGTTTGCATCCACAAATACGCACGACAGCGCGCGCTCACTGGCATCACTTGTTTACACCTTGGCAGACGCCACTTCGTATTTCGTTGTTGGCAGTGCTTCAAAATGCTTCGATATTTATAAACGTAATTGTTATCGTTTTGGAGCTGTTAGATCAGCACAAAAAGTGAAGAAGAAGCACTTTCTTGCATGGTATAATTCTGCTTAACTGAGAGTTGCATGTACCGCGCAGTCGCTGCGTAGCCAGGCGCGCCGACGCGAGGCAGCCCAGGCGTGCGATAACTGAGAGGAGCTGATCAGCGAGGTCGCGCCGCGTTTCGACGTGTACGAGCCGTGCCGCACCGTCTGCGCATGCGTATACGCGTGAACGCGAGCTCGCGCGCGTTTGCAAGCGTACGTGTGGTCCGGGCTTTAGATATATAAGGCGCGTCTGTGTAGCTCTCTGCAAATGCGTTTGTGGCGCAATGGGTTAAACGCACGGCGATCTATCGTCGCGGACCGAGAGGTCGTGGGTTCGATTTCCAAATTTTGCATGTTTGTGGAACTTTTTCTTCTGGTTTCTTTCTTTGTATTATGTTCGTGTACATTGTAAGCTGACGTATTTCCGTGACGGAAATACGTCAGTGAAGTCTTGGTGGACCCCGGCATTAAACACTTTCGTGTTAAAAAATGTCACAGTTTCGCCCTAAGGGCGAAGCAATGAATGCGATAGCAACACAGCAATGTCATACGAAGTAAGGTGAGCGGCTTTGGTAGCAATATGAATTGTAGCAAACATGAGCTGATTAAGTAAGCGGGTGTGCTGCGGCGTAAGTAGACCGACATGAAGAGAGACTCGATGACCACGAGAAGGCGCGTGTGAAATGGTGGTGTTGATGAGAAGCGCTTCCCGTGGGCAGCGCGTGCGAAGGGACACACCTGTAGCGCTGCACTGCCGATCCGGGCAGCATTGCATGTGTAGCGTGCGTTGGAAAATGTGGCCCGAATATTACTAACTGAATGAACAAGCGTGGTGTGAGCGCGCACAAACAAACATGAATAGATCACACTGAATGACTGCAGACAACGACTGTCAAAACGCTGGCAGCAAGCACATACGCCGCAGTGGGCGAAGGTACGTGCGGTCTATCGCTTCAACGGAAACTGAGCGGCGAATGCACAGCGCATAAAGGTCAGAGCCGTGTGGAGATAAGAGACGGTGCGAGCGAGCGACGAGCGCGGTTGTTGGCAGAGTAGAAGTGCGCCCCCCCCCCCCCCCTCCCTACGGCGCTGGCTTTCCGCTTCCTTGCTTGCGCGTGGGAGATTGAGTGAGTTCGCTCTCCGTGATAGCGCGCGTCTCCGCACGCTTCCACTCGGGCATACGGCGCGCGGCGAAGATTTTATCTATACGGAACCTCACGGCGACGGCGACGCCGACGGCGACGCCGACGGCAGAAATCTGGTTGAAGTATCCGTATAATTGCTATTGCAATAAAAGCGTGTGGAAAATCGCGTGCAAAAGCCGCCTCGCAAGTACCAAGAAAGCCCATTTTACCATCGCGTCACGCGACATAGGTACTGTGACATCTCTGAGGTGGATAAACCCACGATTATTTTATCCCGCTGTCACTCGGCATTTTGAAGCACTGCGGAGTCTAATCTCGATTGGGTGCTTCTACACGGGCACTTTCGACCACAATTTTGCACGATGCAGATCCAGTAGATCGCGATCCTAGGCGGTCGTCTGCACCGTATTGCTGCATGAGTTCAACCAATTCGAAGCTGATTGTTGGACCGCGCTACAGCTACAATTCTTGATCACGGCCTCAAAAATTTGATTCGTATTGGGCTTGATCGAAATCGAAAGTACTAGTGTGGCACCAGAAATAAAGTACTACAGAAAGCCAAGGCGGTTTATACAGCCGCTGCGCTCCTCTCGCAATACAGTGCGCGGAGTCAGAATGCCACACGGTAAGGTCCGCATTCTTTTTACAGATGGGCTACCTAATCATATGTAGGGATACAAGCAGTAATTCAGTAGCGATACCAGCAGTCATAGAGGCATTGCGAAATAAAGGAGTACAGGAGGCATACGTGAATATCTTGGCAAATATCCACAAACATTCCACAGCTACATTGGTTCTGCATAAGAAAAGTAGAAAGTTACCTATCAACAAAGGGGTCAGGCAAGCAGACACAATCTCCCCAATGCTATTCACTGCATGCTTAGAAGAAGTATTCAAGCTCTTAGACTGGGAAGGCTAGGGGTGAGGATCAACGCCGAATATCTCAACAAGCTTCGCTTTGCAGATGACACTGTCCTATTCAGCAACAATGGGGACCAGTAACAACAAATTATTGAGGAGCCTAACCCGAGTGAACGAGTGGGTTTGAAAATTAATATGCAGAAGACAAAGATAATGTTGGATAGCCTGGCAAGGGAACAAGAATTCAGGATCGCCAGTCAGCCTCTAGAATCTGTAAAGGAATACGTTTATTTAGGTCAATTACTCACAGGGGACCCTGATCGCGAGAAAGAAATTTACAGAAGAATAAAATTGGGTTGGAGTGCATACGGCAGGCCTTGCCAAATCCTAACTAGGAGCTTACCACTGTCGTTGAAAAGAAAAGTGTGAAATCATTGCATTCTACCGGTGCTTACATTCGTGGCAGAAATTTGGAGGTTAACAAAGAAGCTCTAGAGCAAGTAAAGGACCGGACGAAGAGCGATGGAACGAAAAATGTTAGTCCTAACGTTGAGAGACAGGTGAGAGAGCAAACGGCGATAGCCGATATTCTAATTGACATTAGGAAAAAGAAATGAGCTGGGCAGGCTATCTTAAGTGTAGGATGGATAACCAGTGGACCATTAGAGTTACAAAATGGATACCAAGACAGGGGATGCGCAGTCGATGACGACAGAAAACTAGGTGGGGTGATGAAGTTCGGAAATTTGCAGGCGCAAGTTGGAATCAGCTAGTGCAAGAGAGGGGTAGTTGAAGATCGCAGGGAGAGGCCTTCGTCCTGCAGTGGACATAAATGTAGGCTTATGATGATGATGATGAATCATATGCCTGTGCTAAAGTACTCAGCTGCTTGCAACTTGCTACTACAGCAACTTTACTGGGAAAGCGCAGGCTGGTCGAACAAACACGAGAAAGCGCAATGTGCGTCGCACGCGCAAATCAGCCGACGCTGAATGCCTTACTCAAAGCACGTCGAAGTACAGCAGCAGTAATATTCTCGTTGTGGCTAAGTATGGTGGACGGAGCCCGTGCCGCAGCATTAGCCAACGGCCTTCTCGACTGAGCGCGGCGCCCACCTAGGGCATAGAAAGAACACTTTCTCGCTGTTTTGCAAAATAAATGGTGATTCCTCCTCCTCCTCCTCCCGAGGAAGATGTTATGACTGAGCTATAAAGCGAAGTAACAACACAGCCGCGAATAATAGCACCCATAAAGTAAAACCGTGAACATTCGCATTCAGATTTGCTTGATTCTGCGGGCTGTGGTTATCCATGCCTACCTCTGTTCCTTTTCATACCATTTACCCGGGAAACTGTGGAACGTGACAGTCAGCTGCAGACCCCGGACGTTTTTGTCGCTGTTGTGGTAGTTCATTACGTGACATTGCCGTGCGCATTGGCAACCCTCCGCCGAACCATCGCGAAGCAACAGCGACGCGAGGAGCAATTTTCATGAAGTACTGAATGCCCGACGTGTTGGCATTCCTTACTCAAAAATGAAAGGCGCTAAAAAACAGGCAGTGTCTATCTCGTCTCTGTTTTTTCGCGCCTCACTTGTTTGAGCTTTTCATGATACGTAAACAGGTATGCTGCATATACTGCTGTTAAAGTTTGTTGTTATTTAAAGTCCGTGTCGTTAGTTTCCTTTTGTGTTCCCTTTGCACTTTTACACCGGGAGGAACTCTTCGCTTTATAGTGCACAAGGAAGCCTATCTTCCCCTTCACTCTTTCGTCTTCTGTGTCTCTCTGTTTAGTTTGAATCCCATTCCCTGCGCTTGCGCCAACCGAAAAAACGGAACGTATCATTTCTGCCAACCGCACTACTCAGCTTTCACAGAGTACTCGCATTGCATAGAGAATGCCACGGTTAAGTTGGTAAACAGTTCTGTGCATCTCCCTGCCCGCATGGCACAAAATGTTGGTAAAGTTTCACGCATGTTGTTTGCTTAACGTCATTCACAGTTCATGGCGTTGAACGCTTTGAATGACGATGGTGTATATAAAAAAAGCTAGTGTTTGTTGTTTGGTATCCATATACAGGTACCTCCCTCTAGGTGGCGTTATGGTGTTTCTCTTATGTTTCTGGGCCATTTATAACCAGTCGTAAACTTTCCCTTTGCCCACCTTTATAAGAAATCCATGCTCTCTGGAGCAGAAAACTGTGGCCATCAATTCCTCTTGGAATTTTATTGCGGGCTCACTCTGCGGAGCTTTAGTAGAGTTGCGCATGCTATGTGACACTAGTATATATATATATATATATATATATATATATATATATAGCATAAATTGTCTAAAACTTGCTTTTCACCTTTGTAGGTGAGCTCGAATTTTCCTCCTTTTTTTAAATTATATTTTGGAAACGCTGCAGCTCAGTATGCCTGCGGAGCTCGAGGTTGCAGGTTTGATCCCTGCCGCAGCTGCCACATATCTATGAGGACGAAATAGAAACGGCTCGTTTACTTAGATCCATCTTCGCGTCAGAGAAATCCAGGTGGTGAAAAAAATCCACCGTCAACTACTACGTCGCGCCTCATAATCACATCGGAGTTGTCGCACGTAAAAATCCCGAATTTGTCATGAATAATTTAACATTAGGATGTTACGGCTCAAATACCACAGAATTACAAACAACGTAGTGGTTACAATTACAACACCTCTGTTCTAGTTATTTAAACGAGAGATAAGAAATAAAATTTAAGCAAATAGTGCCAGCTGATAATTTATCTCCTACAGCACGCTGACGTCTGAACGCAATAGCGCATTCTATTGAGCGATATCTTTAAACCGCAATATCATATATAATACGCATAAAACCGCTGCTTTGGGCTTAGCAGATTAAATGTAACCTTATATATCCACCTAAAAAATGTGTCTTGCGCATAGCAACGAAATACGTAACGACGGCAAACCATGAAATAATGTTTCTGTTTTTTTAATATTATGTGGCCACAAATTCTCATACTGCTGTTTATTACCATTTGTTATCAACATGTCAGAAAATGAAAAGGAGGATGCAGACTACCATTATTATAATAAACATTCCTTGAGGTCCGCAATGCTCAGATAGCTAATGACAACACCAGCAACGAGAAGCACAGCAGAACTCATCTCACGAGAAACGTCGATGGTAATGTGGTTAGCACTCGAACAACAAAGTAACACAATGTTATTCTAAAGTCACTTTCTTTAACGTCTGGGCGAGCTATTATGAGAGTCACGTTGCTCCAGCTATCTATGCCACATACTCAGGTGTTCTCCCCTGTTCCTATGGCACTCGCTTTCCAAGGCCGCCGTTGAGCTTGGGGACATGAAGACAACTGTGTGGCGCTGGCGCACAGATGACGATGGAATGATGAAGGCATGACGTCAATGGAACGAAAAAAATGGCATATTGACGACGGCTTGACGGCAACGTAATTATGATTAGTAAATGATGGTATGGCGACGGCGACGAAATCAGAACAATGAGATCACTACGAGTGTATGAAGACGCAAGCGTAATGACGGTGGTATGACCGCATGGCGAAGCTGGAATGACGACTATATGGCACAAACACGACTGCAAGACGACGATGGTATCACAGCGACTGTGTGACGACGACGAAACGATGATTATGGCATAAAAACCTTGGCATGATCACGATTGAATGAGGGCAGCACAATTACGATATAATGGCGAAGAAGAAACGACGTAGATGGATCGACAAAGGCGGTACGACAACAAAGACATGATGACAAAGCAATGGCTTTACTCAAGTAAAGATGGCGTTACTGAAGTGATTACGATGGTGAAACGACACCGTGACGACGACGGCACGATGGCAGTTTGATGTCGAAGTGATAATGACGTCAGTGAAACAACCACGACGGCGTCACAACCCCGGTATGACAACGAACGCATGACGACGAGTTATTCGCCAAAACAAATCAATCGAAAAAATACCTTGAGCGATTTATTGCATTGTCACATGTCTGAGAGACGCCTACATTATGACTGCTTCTTCAGGGGATTATGAATTGAAAAAAAAATTCTGATTCTCCTGAAGTGCGAAGCACTGACTGCAATAACAAGGTTTAGCGTTGGGCATGAACTTCTCGGATGATAATTTAGCTACACGCGTGTCCGACTACATGCACGCGACATACGCAACACTGCCAAAATTTCTGGCACCCTTAGAAGTTTTAACGCGCAGTGTAGGAGCTGAATGTCATCGCACGGGTGCCACTACGGTACACGTAAGGAGCCGCATCAGTAAAATTACATCATTTTCACGTTCGAGCATTCATATTGTTTTGTACTTTTAGTAACAGTCTTAAAAATTACACATACAAAGGTATGCGCTGGGAATGGTACGTTTCATGAAATTGGCTTGCGGGATGACATTCTCGTAATCATTAGCAATGCTTTACTCAATAACATAATGCCTGACATGAAAAAAGCTACTGGTTGAATAGTGCAGCGATATAACCCTCACAGACGGCATGGGTGAGCATACAGGTTACAAGTGCCTAAATATATGCGGAGTCGTATGGCGACGTTGACACCGCCAATTCGCTTGGAGTGTCCACATTGTTGCTCTCGCTCCAAAATAAAGCCAGTCGCGTGGGGATTTTGCTGCGCACTTAGTGTAACCACGGCTATGTCAGCTGGTATGTCCTAAAGGTAAACGGGAATGGCGTCACAAGCGCCAGTTTATCCGCTGGTGCCGGGTAGGTCATGCCACTAAGGAAAATAAGTAACGCAAAGTCAATCCTGCTGTCATGGCAACGGTTTTGTTGATGTGCGAAGGGTAGACGCAATCCAGATTGTCTGTAATGCGCTCGACGAGCGTGCGATTTTTCTCGGCAGACGCAAGACGAAACGAGCACGAGTTTTTTTATGCTGTTGCAGTCTGTTTTGTTCTTATCGTTGTCTTCTTCAGGCCCATTTCCTCTTGCAATGGCAATTTTTTTTGTGTGTGTAGTTCACGTATTAAGTTCCAGCAGCGCAACCATGCTTCTTAAATTTACACGATTCCGTTCAAGATATTCCGCACAACATAGCCTGTGGCTACTGCGTTTCACCAGGACATTAATAGGCGGACATCCGTGTTTTATTTAGCATATTTATTATCTAAATTTGAACAGCAAAAGATACGATACACAAAACAATATTAAAGAGCTAAGCATTTCGTATCTATAGTACAAACTGCACATTTTATAGGCGCATCAATACATAACAAAACTCATTACACTTTTTCCTGAATGACAAAAATAAGTTTCTTTTGCTTTCGATGGGACAATCCTACAAAAGCAAATCGTCTGTCGCAAAAGTTTCCGTATATAGTAAAGTTGTACTACTACAACTACTACTAAGTTATTTGTGATTATTTATGCAAAAACCTATCAGTAAGCAAGACCGGTTGAAAAGCTGAAGACAGCATATTTCGCATACCGATACCCAGACGAGAGAGATATTAAGGGGGAGGGGTAGAGTTGTCCGTGCTGGGCCTGTGATCTGGATACGAATTGAGGTAATAACTTCGATGCTAACTGCTATCGCAATAATATTCGTTTCATTTCTGAGGGCGAACGAGGTTGCCCCCATATTCTAAAGAAATCACTCGGACACCAAGGCAGCCAGCTATATAAATGCTTTATAAACAATCAAATAACGCCCATTAGACGCAAAATTTGCATCCCAAGTCTCCGCGTCTTCCCACTAACGCAGGAGGCTTGCGAGCGACATGTACTGCGCTGTGCATCAATTCAGCATATAAACCGCCATAGGGGTGGTGTTGCATAGAAGACGTCAATTCTTCGTACAGTCGACGATGCGCCACGGGAGCTGCGCCTCTTGCAACAAAGCTCAATGGCGAATGTCTATTGGCGCACACGCGGCACTTGGTGGAGCGCTCGGTGCCTACGTCGCCGCGGTTAAGACACACTTCGCCCTGCTCAGGAGGCTCGTGGTTTTGCGCTTCTTCCTTCTGTGGCTGCCACCGGAAGCGCTGCCGCAGCGTCGGTCTCCTTACTTCGTGTCGCCTTGCTCGTCGGCGGCAGGTCGCAGACGCCGTTGGGCGCGTCCCGGCACCTGTCGCCGCTGTTGTCCCTCTGCTTCCTCACACCTCCACCGCTGCCGGCACTGAGGCGGCGCCCTGAACAATGCTGATGGCTCGAAGCCCCAGCGACGACGATGACCCCAGTGCTCGGGTTCTGCTCCAGCCCCATTTCGGGGCCTCGCTTGACGGTTGTTTGTGTTCTTCGGCCGTGGGTCATCGACAACTTGTCCGGTCCACCACGTCGTTGCGGCGGTAGCGATCGTGGGCGTCATCGGCTTCGCTGACCCTTCCCTGGAAACGTGGGAGTGAGTGACGTCTTCGGACGCTCCCGCACGCGTCGTCCTCACGGAGGAAGCCTCACCCGCAATTCCGGCGTCGCCGTCATTGAACAAGTTTGGTGGTGGCGAGTTCTTTCTCGCTCCCCGCGAAGTCACGGTGGTGGCGTTCTTGGACATCGCGGGCTTCGCTGACATGTCCCTGGTGGCGTTCGAGTCGGCGACGCCTTTACAGGTTGACGCATGGGTCCGCCATGCGGAGGAAACCTCGTGAGCATATGTGGTGCCACCGTCGTCCATGTACTTTTCCGGTGGCAATGCATCTGGGGCTTTTCTCGCCTTGTGCGGAATCGTGACGGTGGTATCTGCGGGCGTCGCCGGTATCGCGGACCTCGCCCTGGTAGAGTTCGGGTCGGCGACGCCTTTACAGGTTGTCGCATTGGCCCGCCTCGCGGAGGAAACCTCGTGAGCATATCTGGCGCCGCCGTCGTCCATGTACTTTTCCGGTGGCGGTGCTTCCGGGGGTTTTCGTGCCTTCCGAGAAATTGTAGCGGTGGGGTCCGAGGGCAACGCCGGCTTCGCCGTCTTTTCCCTGGTCGCGTTCGAGTCGGCGTTGCCTTCAGAGGTTTCCGCGTGGATCCGCCTCGTGGAGGAAGCTTCACGCGCACGTCCGGCTCCGTCGGCATCGTCCACGTCGTTTTCGAGTGACGTGCAAACTACCGCGTACCCGGTTCGTCGAGAAGCCGTGGCGGTGAAGTCCCTAAGCGTCGCGTTCTTCGTCGATATCGTTCTGGTCGATTTCGATACGGCGACGTCCTCTGATGTTTCGCCCAGCAACCCGGTGACCGGTTTCTCCTGCAGGAGCCTTGCGCGATAGCCGGCAGCAACTACCTGCGAAGGGTCGTGGACCATGTTCGACACTTGATCTTCTTTCTTTGGCACTACAGTCATGTAGGGCTGCTCGCCTGGCTGTCTGGTCTTGTCCGTCGGTTTAGCCTCGTCCGAAAGGAACGTAGAGAGACGTCAGTCGGTACCGGAGCCAACGAAGAAATGGAGGCCTGTCGAACGCTTCAGCATGCGGTGTAAGGCGCTCGTTGTGCGCGTGATGCACGTGCTGTTTTTTGCACCTCTTCTTCTTCCGATTGGAAAACTGGCTAGTCAGCATTTTGCCATGATAATGTAATTTCTTATATAGGACAGAAAAAAAAAGACTGCAAGTGTGAAAGGAAAACAGCAAGAAATATTGAAATTTGAATTTATGGCTGCACGCAAAAAAAGCAGAAAAGAAAAAAAAAAGGGAGGGGGGCTCTACATGGAACACTTAAGCGATGAATATGCGAAAACATAGTTGTTGTTTCAGTGCCTCTACATGTCAGTGTCGCTCTTGGTGCCTCTATATTCGATCCGTTTGTCCTTTAGGGATTCGTTTGTCCATTGGTCCTGTACATGGTCTATGCCATGTTTACTCATTTGGTTCATTCCTAAGCAGCGAGCAACCATCGGTAACACACGCAACAAGTTCTGGAACAAATTTCAGGACTATGCCCGCTAAATATTACTTTTATTTCAAGTAGGTCGACTGTTATAAATATGGAACAACATTTTAATCGGCCTACTTTTTTTTAACTGGTAATTAGCTGAAGTAAACGGTTTGGTAATGCTGCTTTCTCAACAGGTCTCTGAAAATACCGATCAGTTCCTGACAGTTAAATTATCTTGAGCCATGAATTTCTTATTCACATGTAAATACCGCACTGGATGGATTACTTTTTTCAACCTTTTATTTCCTTTTCCTCATTCTGCCGAATTCCTATTACAGGAAGACTCCTTCCAAATGTTGTAGGCCACTGGTGAGCGGTCTACGAGCATGTCCTACTCTAGGAGAACTTGCGTCGCACCGGGGTAAAAAGAAAAAAAAAACTTTGCGGGAACACTGGATCGTGTGACTCGCTAAGCGCTGACGTAAGCACCTTCGTATGGAATGTGAGACAGCGCGACTTGCAGCGAAGGTAAATTTGATCGTTCTCAGCGAAAACTGCTCGGCTGCTCATTTCTCGGTTAACAACCGTGAACATCGCACATCGCAGATGAATATCCGATAAGGAAGAACAGAATAGCAGGCTTTTTTTTTTTTTTGGAGACACGCAAAAGAATTCGCTTCGTAACGTAAAATGCTCCCGGCGCCGTAGCCGCCAACTGGGAGAAAGCAGCGCTTGCAGTGCTTTTTGCGCCTGCGCAGTGTGTTCCTTCAATTGGTTCCCGCACCTCGCGAAGCTCTAGGCAACATGCAATATCTAACCAAGAATTAACAACAGGCCAAGTACAGTGTTCTCTAACCTAACCAGGTCGTTCGTGCCACACGCAATCAAACATCTTCCACAAAGAATAACATATATATATATATATATATATATATATATATATATATATTGTCGCAACGTCAGAAACAGAGGTGGTACAGCCCTGATCAAGAGGGATAGCAGCAGGCCGCCTTTTTAATACAGCGCGCTACTGCGACTTCTTCTTCGCCCAGCCTTGATAGAAACGCGCATGCCTGCTCGTATAGTCCTCCTCTTCATCGGAGTAGAGGGGCAGCATTTGCGTCCCTCCGAAGGAAGAATCGTCCCGATGCGCATATGAGGGCGGTGTACAAATGGCACAG
Source organism: Dermacentor silvarum (assembly GCF_013339745.2). NCBI lineage: Eukaryota > Metazoa > Arthropoda > Arachnida > Ixodida > Ixodidae > Dermacentor > Dermacentor silvarum. The sequence goes on from NC_051161.1 coordinate 109,680,905, forward strand.
AGTAAGACACGCAAAACAAAATCACAAAAACAACAGAAATGAACAAACGAAACTTAGTTCGACAGATACGGCTTCATCTCCACGACATGCACCACGACATGCACCACTACCACCACATACCAATGTACCGCCTGCTGAAGACCGTTCCTTTTGTCTTTTTGCCGTTTCGGTTAGGTCAGCGGCTATTCGCTTAATATGGACTTCATAAAAAGTATGCTTAGCTTTAATTTTCTTGGAAAAGGAAAAGTGACCCTGCTGTCTCTCGGCGCACTGGGCCAACATATATATAGAACCGTGCAGAACGCCTTGTGGCCGTTCTTATGTCTTCCTTACTATGCTGGAACACTGGCAACCAAATCTTGCAGCGCACAGTAGACGGAAAAGGCGTGCACGTCCCCAGAGAGCGCCAGGACCCGACGAACAGATCACAGCCGAAGCGACAACAATACGTTAAATGCTTTGCTTCCACATGCTGGCGCAAAGATTGAAGCAACCAAATTCAAAAGTGTACGCCAGAAAGAGAAAATGTAAGAAAACACAATTTTTTTGGTACGCATATTTTCATGATTTTGCTTTAATTATCCGTAGGTCCCAATGTTAGAGCCAACTTTGCAAAATTCATTTAATTTTTTTGTTGGCCACCTGAAACATGGCGACGCTATTGGCCAGATACTGAAACTAGCTCAGATGTCCACCCAGTAGTGTAAACACCAACCATTTTTGTACACCTATAAATATACGTTTTCTCGTACAATGTACAGGAAAAACGAAAGCCTCAGGTTTATAAGCGCATTTCAACTCGCTGTATATAGATGGACACTATGACGAACGTGTTTTTTTTCGCAAAAAAATTACCCTGGTGGTGAAACAATTGAAATTTAGCGTAACATGTTGCGATCGCACATAGAGATTTTTTAAGCAACAGAAGAAAAAAAAAACGCAAAGGTATTCCCCGGACGTTAAGCTGCTCTTAAAGCCAATCACGTTATCTGTCGCATAATTGAGGAGATCAGGAACGAGCGCTGAAAACCGCGTTCAGGCGCTGTTCTGTTGGACAACAAGCACTGTAAAAAACTCCTTAGATACGATAAATATTGAAATTTGTAACGGAACCGGTGCAGTCAAACCTAGTGCACGTTTTGTCGTTTTTTATAGTATATGTCTAAGGGCCCATTCACACTTGCGACTAGGCGAGGTCGCGCGACCGATTGCGACTGGCAACCAGAAAGCTACTCAAGACGAACGATGTTCACACTGGCAAATGCGACCGATGAGTCGCTAAACCGAAATGTCTCACGATATGCCGTTCGCGTCTGCTTAACTTGTCATTGCCGCGTAAAATAAGCGTCAGCGTATACGGGCGTCCTGTTCCTTCGCATCTGATTGGTTGAGCTGCTCTGCGACTGCGGTCGCGCGACTGAAAAATACAGCAGTGAGCGACTCGCCCGAAACTGAGGCATTTCGAGAAAAGCGACCATTTGCAACTACTTGCGATTGGTGGCTTTGAGACTAACTTGGTCGCGCGACCTCGCCTAGTCGCAAATGTGAATGGGCCCTAACTTGGAAAGGACAGCACCCCGCGGATACACAGACGCAGAGCATGGTACAACTCGGGGATGAACGAGGCTATCGTTGGCAGTCATGGTGCTACCTGAAATTAACGTCATGTCCATTCACGATGCATAGCTTACCGGATTGCGCCACTTTAGTCATGGAATGCGTTTTAAGAATCTCAAATTAACAAAGAAACAGTGACCGAATTAAAAAAAATTCATCATTTCTGCACCATATGGACGGCAGCCTTCGCTACTAGAACGTTCGAAAGCATGATTGGCTACAATATGCTGGTATGAATAGTTCCTTCATAAGCACATCTTTGTGAATATAGACCCAGTTGAGTAGTGTGAAAGAATAAGGTGCACGCGAGACGATCATCTGTGCCGCCGCGCGTTCTCGGCCGGTATTGTGTGCGGTAGTTCTCAGGGACCGTATAATGCAATTTAGGGAAATAGTGCCGTTTCAGTGTCGCATATATTTTTGCGTTGGACTATATTGTATGCTTCTGAGGAAACAGCATCCTCCTCCAGCTGCCTTCATCTGGATTGGAACTTCTTACCAACAGCCTATCACAAATAAATCGAAACGAGTGCGATGTACTAACACTGATTACGGTTCAACCGCAAAACATTAACCGAATTACTCTGGAAGAAAATCTTCTTGAAATACTCGCTGCAGATGATCATTCGTTGCTCGAGTAATTCGTCCCAATGTGTAACCTTGTCGCCCACAACTAACCGTCCCAAACATTGTGCAGGCTTATCTTCCCCCACATTGCACAATTCATATAGTTCGGCACAGTGAACAGGCCGCTGTTTTTCACCACTAGATTATACGTCACCAGTTACAAAAAGGACAGGCTGTAACAATGCGGCAACTGCGCCAGCCGGACACCCATTACCGCTATACGGCTTCGAAGAAAATCCGCGCGGCTACGCCATTTATTCGTTCCTCGTAGTTCCCCGGTGCCTAATTTCTGAGCTTGGCATCGCCCCAGCAGCAGACCTGGTCAGGCCTTCGAAGTCCCAACACCCGGTAGAGCTCCTCATCCGAGCAAGAACGGCGCTGTAAATCTGGACGCATCTTCAAAGTCTAAGACGGCGACATTACATATGAGCATGAGCTCGAGGAAAGCCTCGTAAGTACGTCGTTTTCAAAGCGAATAACTTTACTTGGTTGGCACTTTCGGTTGTTTTTATGGTCAGTGGTCGGTGGTGAACGAACTTCCCCTAAAATCACGAGCTCTAGCGCAACCGAGTTCTGGGGCGCCTTGGGTAGAAATAAAAGGGTTTCTTGCGCAGAACGGGGATCGCAACGAGCTACTCTGTATTGTTACGAGGGGCTCTATAAATTGACCTTTTGCGTCACATGAATAAGGCTCAACGTGAAGCAGCGAGTAGCGGTCGACCTCGTTAATTCATGACGTGTACACAGACAAAAAAGGCTTGCGGCAAAAGCACATTGTTTCAGGGAAGCCGGGGCAAAAGTGAAACGGGGAGCGTTTCTCCTGCTGTTCAAAGAATAGTGCGGCATCAGTGTCCCTATTTACGACAGGAACACTTGGCGATTTGTACAGAAGACTTTGCGGGCGATTCTTTGACCTTGACACGAGAAAGGAGGAAGTACGAATGCTCGAAAATGCATTTAGCCGCGATGTGGTTGCACGGCTTGGTTACGTTCAATTAAGTGTTATTAAACTGCATTAAAATGTCATCTGGAACGACAAGTACAAAGAAAAAATTCAAGGAAAACGTATGAATTACTAGGCGATGAACAGTTCGCGAACTTGAAGCAATATGCCCGCGGGTACGTGTCACTCTTTGGCACTACCTAGCTAGCTCAAATATTAAAGACAGAGCATCAGGTCCACCCGTCACATCAGCCCCCGTCCTACGTCTTGGAAAAAGGACGCAATTCCCATGAATTCAAAGATAGTGCATGCTGCTTAGTGCCCTGGGCGGCATTTTGCTGTCGTCACATGTTTCAGTTTTTCTTAATACATTACTATTGCCAATATGTGAATATGTAGGTTTAATATGCGAATATTTTTTACTCCTTATTTGTTTTGCTGAGAATTCTACACCGCATTTATTTATAGAGGTCTATCAATTCTGATAGTTTTAAAGCAGCTGCCTTTGCTTTAATATGTTGCCAATCGTAACCGTTTCAATATGAGCCATTGTAATAGCACAGTGTGCTATATGTTGTACGTTGTAGGCAGTAGCCATTACCGTTCTTAGTCGTGAATTTAAAGGCTCGTAGCTATGTTAAATCGTTTTCCAACCTCCTGTAAATTGTGTTTTGCGGGTTGTTTCCAGTGCTGTCGCACGTTGTTATTCCTGCGCGCTCTAAAAGCCCATTATGCGGGTTCTGTTATGCCACAATAATACGTCGTGTGTATTATGTTGACCCGGGAGCTTCCAAATAAAATACTTCCAACCGCAAGCCCCAGACTACTTTTTTTTCATTTCCCACTTGAAAACCGGTGATGAAATCCTTACTTTTAAGTGCTTGATGATTCTATAAATTTATTACTGAGTGATTTACTAGTGGCGCAGTCGCGAAATAATTAGGTCCGGGTAATCGGCTCTACCCCGCAAAAAATGTGCTTAGCGTGCCACCTGAAAATGCGTGTGCGCACTTGAAGATAACGGTTGATGTAACTCGCCTTAAGGGGCCAGGCATCCAGTACGATAATGATCACTGTACACAAATGTATCCGCAAAATATAGCAATCACTACTGCATGGCGATAGAAAGAAAAATTCATGAGCCATTCCACTCTGTGAAGTTGGATGAACCACGAAGCTGTTTAGCGCACGACACACAGGTGACACGGAATTTCGAAGAAAGGCACGAACATATTTATTGTCGTGATCGGTGGTCATCGTGACGATAGCAACGCACACACATTCGCGTATCACCTCTGTTATTAAATCTGTCCTTCACGTAAAACAATTAATGGTTCATACCCCCTTAAGCAATGGCTCATACCCCCGTAAACGCGGCCTCCACCTTACGTTGACGGACGAGAAGTGAAATTCTACGCTGGAATGATGAGCGGCAACGGAGCCAGCTATTCACCCATCCAGCGCTCTGAACCTAACATTTAGAGACCCCGGCTCTAACGTATAAAGTTCGCATTGAAAGTATATGTACCAGTTGCGAAGCATTATTTTACGCAGCGTGGTATTTAATGTCGCAAGAGCGGACAGATCAGGGTTGGCTTGACGCATTAACCTTGAGGCACTGAGGAACATGAAAGATTTCCCGCGTTATCGGGAAATCGCTCGGTAATGGCTTCAAGCTATATAAATTAGAACTCCAGGCACTGCGGTAATATATTTTTTAAACCTTGCCTTTGTTCGAATTTTCTTTGTGATTCTTCAAGAGCCGCAGGGCCTGCGCTATCTTTTGCATTGTTCATGTATACTGCACATGTGTGATTGCGCAAATAGAACGTTTTGCTTTTATTAGGGTTATTTTATTTTCACCGCTCCTTTAAGGCGTCAGATGCAAGTCATCAAGAAGAGATGTCCAGAAACGATGTTATGGTTTCATAACGTGGCAACCGCATGTAAGAAGGAAGATTAGTGGAAAAATAAAGTTGTGTTAAGTTCGTAGGAACCGTTGAATGGTGATTGTCAAAGTAAGCGAGTAGCTTATTGAATCCGCTGAAATATCCGTAAAAGTAGTTGGTACCACACTTCGCATTCATCGGCGGTCAAGGCGGCCTCCCGCTGAAGCCAAACCCTGCTTCGTTCTTTTAACTTCTGTTCCTCTCTGCGGTCACATTCATCGCAGCAGCAGCACGCTGGGCAGCCGCTTCGCCTATACCCTTCACGAACATCTGAAGCAATGCTAGTGCTTCTGCGACCTACCTGGGACGTCAGCACAGACTTTACTTGTACCCAGGTTACCTACTTCTGTCTGCTGACTCTGCGTCCGCGTTAGATCTTCCCAGGTCTTTACAAGGTTACCCTGTCCTCAACCTATCACGGGAGAAATTCTGTCCACCGACCACGAAAATGGGGCACAGAGAAAACTTCTTCGTCTTACTGGGGAACAAAAGATACTGCTTTTAACAAAAAAAAATAAAGTGTGCACATCTCTTCCACATATGAGAATTGTTAAGCGAAGAATTATGTAATACTTGGACCAAGCTAACAGAAACATAAGACTAATGACACAAATGCAATGCAATGTTTGGGCGAATGTAATGCAATGCTTCGATTACTTCATATGAGGGGGGTGGCCTTGGCTTTACTGCTACAGAAATGAGCAAGAAATTGATCAATACTACGCAATCATCAGTTGGTATAATGCACTGCACATCGCTGCCGCAACTCGTAAGACACAGACTATTTGCATTAAGGATCGGCAGTAGTGTCAGTGCTCGAAATTACCAATGGGAGTTCAAGATCACGTTCTCAGTCGACTGCACAGGCGTGATGTCACGACTTTATAGAACGCGGCCGAACGAACTCGTCTTTTGCATCTCATCTTGTCTGTTGCTTTTATTCTCGGTGTTGTTCCTGATGAAACGGAGGATTGCCACGTCAGCGACTGACTGACGAAATCGAGGATGACTTGATGTTCCTTCCCCAAACTTCATTTGCGCAGCTCATGCGTCACCCGCACTATCTGCAAAGATGCACTTAACCTCCCTACAAGATGATGTCGACAATTTCAGCAGACCGAGTGCGTGGCCGTATTGTTCTTGCAAATCGCCATGCCAGCACACACAGCTTACTCACACTTTCATTGAGGTACTTGTTGGAAACCGGAAGTCAGCCTACGATCATTGCTTAGTCTCCGACCGCTCCCGCGGTAGTACTGTGCTGGGTTGCCCGTTTCGGCTATACCGCGATCAGCTTTAATCTCGTCACTGTGAAGACTTTGAGCACTGCACCGGAGGATGCACAAGTCTCTCTTCCGAATATTTAAGCTGAACACTGCAGTCAGTTGGTTAGCTTACTCCTACTGATGGCGGATACTTCTGTTTCCGTATTTTTTCACTTGCAGCTGGTGGCCTCAGGCCGTACTGGACACGTATAGTAGGTATGTTGGTAGGCTTGTAGTTAGTAGTGTCTTAGTTGATAGTTTGGTAGTTGGTAGCGGGTAGTGTGGAAGTTTTATTGCTTAATGTTTTTTTGTCTGCTCTGCCATGCAAGAAGAGCAGCCGGCACGCGATAATTGAGAGGAAGAGGCAAATAAAGCGTCGCTCAAGAAATTGAGTGCAAGCAGGACCGCATGACAAGACTAGAATTGTATTTTTTTTTACTATTTTTTTGAAGCGAAGTTTGGGGTCAAATTGTTATGAAGCCTATTGCTTTGTCTCATTGAACAACTAAAAGCAACTAACAGGTTTACTACGAACTGTAGAAAAGCAACCGTGTTATCACAGATGCATCAATTCGCTCGCTGCGCATTCAATGCCACTTCAGGTGAGGGCGGTTGTTCACTCATCACTTATAAGGCACCAATGAAGGACTGCGTGTATCTAATTGCCGCAATCTAACGGTCAGAAGTAGCTATTTGTAATTTCGCCAGAGAAAACTAACTGATGTGGACGGTAAGCTACGTGTTGTTTCCCTGTAAAGTGTAAATGGAATAAATAATTGTGGATTTAAACAGAACAAGCTGTTTTAATCAGAATGGCTGTCAGTAAACGGCAGCGCAAGGAACCAACGTGCACAAGTGATGTAGTACTAGGCAGTCTTGCTTCACATGGAAAAAAAGTAATGTTCCCCCTTTTGGGATCATATGTCGGTGTGATAATTGACCGACCTGAAGCTATCAGATTCGCTAACACTAAGCCATTCACGCATCATAAACAATTCAACTTTATACGACCGCTTTTCTCGCTGTGGTACTATTTCAAACGATAAACATTTGTTTTCTGCTATAGGAAAGATAAAAAAGAAGGCTTCAAATAGCTTTTACCTCTGTAATTGTACAGCTCCTGCAAAGACGCTCTTGCCTAAATTATAGCACGTTTGGCCCAATGCAATGTAATAAACACAGTACCAATGATGTTGAAGTTGACCACCATTTTAAGCCTTGTTCATGTCATATTGATGCATATAATCCACATAAACATTCACCGTCTGCTATATATTTACGAATAGAAGGCGAAAGTTCAAATACGTCTGGAACCTTCGGATGCAAGGCGATCCGAAAAAGCCAGTCGTTTCCAATCAACAGCAATGATCGGGGTTCCATACTTATTTATGGCTCTTACTTTTATAAAGACAAAAGCGGCCACGACCACAAGGGCAACATCGGATATCGAAATCCTCGCTGCAGACGTCCAGACAATATTGCGGCCCGGCGGTCGATTGCTTTCGGACAGCACGTCTGGCTGGCGTTGACTTTCCGGGGAATGCGACCAAGATTTGTTCGCACGTCTGCAGCAGTTGTTGCCACTCGGCGACTGTTGGAGATTGAAAACAAGAAGTGGAATGGTATATATTTTCTTTATGGCTTATTGCTGCCACAGTATGACACTACAAAACAACAATTGGCTTCCCAGGTCAGTATATTTCAGATGGTGTCGACGCCAAACAGGACTGTAGCGATTCAGCATAGCCGCCAGTATGCAACAACGGTTCACAAGCAGTTCAGCCAATTGTCAATGGTGAAAGAATGATACGAAGGAGCCGACCAATGGCAAGTTATTATCAAGAATCCACTATCTTGCGGACTCTGTCAACGTTTCTTATCAAATATATTTGAAACTGAAACTTTTTTTGATGTTCATGTTGTTAGCTTGCATTGCCATTTCATAATTTTGATGTTTGTGCCCGCACCTGGTTCAAGTCAATACATTGGGGCTTACAAAATCGGTATCTTCTAGAAAAATATTGTGCTCTATTAAAGTTTTGAAAGTCGGAATGTAGCTACAATTAGACAGCCTCTTACAGCATGTGCCGAAAGGGCTGTGTTGGGAAAGCGCATATTTTTATGCCATAACTAGTACAAGTTATCGCAAGGGCGTAGTGGTGGAACGTCCTCATAGAACAAAGTAAGTTAATGATGCTGGTCGGGCACCATGTTATTTCCCGAGTGTTCCAACTGTTTAATTGGCTTCACGGCTCTAAGCTCTATATTAGAAATGCGTCAACTATCTTACTAGTCGACCCTAATGGCGTTTTATTTTTTCTTCCTATTGAACAATCTCCCCTTGCAGCTGTAGCTACAAACGAAATTTGTTCTTGATTGCTCCGACTGCTAATTTCGACGTATCGGTCACGCTTTACCGCCTTGCGGTTGCGATTCAGTATTATCAGGGCGCACGTCGGTCGCTTACCTCCCCTATACCACTATCAAACATACCAACACTCTTGGACCAACATGTGGCAAGAGGAGCGACGTTACAATTCGGCTAGTTTTTGATAGCAATGACAAATTCCAAAGTGCTTTCTTGCCTCACAAATTTTTCTCTTTTTGTCAAGAAAGCATCAGCAGTCATCAGTTGTAGTTGATCTCACTTCGACACATTATGCATGTATGATGGCTATCGTTCGCACGAGCGAGATAAACTCTACATCAACCTGGAACAAACACGCTAATAACGAATAGTAGTAAATATTGTTGCAGAAACCATCTGCGATTTTAGTTAATATGCGCAAATAGCCTAAGGCTTGTAGGCTCAGGGCCGTGGCTTCAGAGCCAGGGGCCAGCTGAGGCTCTCAGAGGCGACACGGACTGCGGGAGACAAGCAAAGGACAACCTTTACTGTCGAGAGCCCAGACCAACTGCCGTCCAGCTTCCTGAGCAGCCCCCCTCCCCTGTGGATCACGGGTCGAGGTCGAGGTCGAGGGAGAATGAGGTCCTCCAAGGGCGCTTGTGACTCCGGTGGAGCCAGTTATTTCTGCACCCGGTGGATGCTCCTGGTGCGCATCAAGGACCTCGTCGCGAAGAAGGTGGGGGCGCAGTGAGCTGAGTAACGCAATAGCGGCCTCCACGGTTCCAGGAACTGGCGGCTGAAGGCCAGGGTTATACAGCGCAGCTGCGGCGAGCCGGGCCCGGTGGAGAGATCCGGCATGATGAGCACTCCGGGAGATCTCCGGAACGTGGCAGAGGGGACAGAGGATGCGGGCTTTCTGTAGCGTATAGACATGAAGCCGCTCGGGTGGATAGCGTTCGGACAGGAGGAGGCCCCGTAACGGCCTCGGGAACCCGCTCCGGCGAGTCCCCGATGAGTGGCCGTGGCTGAAGCTCTCAAAGCAGCCGCAAAACCCAGCCAATGGAGGTGTTCAGGGAATCCTATGACCGTCCAGCTGGTGACGGTGCGGCGGTGACCGGCGAGCAGGATGGGGGTAATGGGGCACGCACCGGTCGTGGAACCGGGGATGTTGGCGGAGCGAGCGTGGGGACCGGGACATCTGTAATATGTGCAGCGCATTTCATGAAACGGCTGGCATGGCAATGCTATATGGAACTTCGTATGTCGGGCTTGATATCTTGTTACTTCAGTGTGGAATAAGCCAGCAAGGGAGGTCACGAGAGTAACGCGAGGCCTAAGAGGGGGGCGAAACATAGCGTTTGAGCTCCGAGCCATGTACTGGGTCGTCCAAGTAAGGTGCCGGTTGCGGTAATCTTTTAAGCGGTAAGATAGATTACAAAGCTTGACTGAATAGCAAATGGACCATCCCATCGAGGTGATAAGGACGCCGAAAAACGTTTAGCAGAGTTGCTCCAAGGATGCGTACGACGCAATACTAGGTCACCTGGTTCACACTGAACGTCACGGCTGTGCGAGTTATATTGACGGCTTTGCTCAAGTCGAGCATATGCAGGTGCTCACGAGCAGCAGTAATAGCAGTTGTAAGCCACTTATGAGTGCATTCACGAAATGGTGGGTATCCGAAGAAGTCGAAGGCGATGGTACAAAGGTATGGGGTCAGTAGAAATGAGATTTCCCTACCAAGTTCAAATATGCAGGTGTAAAACCAGTGGATCTGTTGACCGTGGTACGCGTCGCAAATTCCATTTCGGAGAGATTAGTATCCCATGCCGTATGAATCGCTCGTATGTGCCATAAGCATGGACCTCAGGTTTCTGTTGACGCGTTCGGCTATGTTAGCCTGTGCATGGTATGGCGTTGTCCTTTTGTGTTTGATGCCGAAGGCAGAACACGATTTCGGCAAACGTGCGACTCGTGAAGTAAGTGGTGTTGTCAGTTATCAGTTGTGAGGGGGAAAGCAAAACGCGAGAAGAGATCGAGGAGGCAGCGCAAATGTTCCGGGAAGTAAGGAGCACGCAAAGGGTATAAGTCAACCCACTTCGTAAACTGGTTCGTTAACTACCAATAAGTAGCAGTTGCCCCCCGTAGTACGGGGGAAAGGACACATTACTCACACGCGACGATTTTCCAGGGGCTTTGAATCAGAAGCTGGCTGCATCTAACCCGGGGGCGGACCACCACGTGGTTTTACTCGTTGGCAAATGAACAGCTGCGGCATATCGTAAGACATCCTGCCGCCTGCCTGGTCAATTAGCACTCTGAGATAGAGCACTGCACGGCCTATTTTTTCAGCCCGGGCCCGGCCATGGCCCGGCCCGGGCCCGTTTTTACGTTGGGCTGCCCGAGCCGAGCCCTCAAAACTTTTATGGCGAGACCCGGGCCGGCCCGCGCCCGGAAATAATCTACGTTACCCGCCCGGCCCGGCCCGCCACCCTTTACCTTAGGCCGGCCCGGCCCGAGCCCGGCTCAAAACCGGCCCGAACCCGGCCCGAGACCGAAAAATACATGTTTTTCAGAGTTCAGACGCCCGAATAACTCGCTGCACGTTACATGCACACACCAGAAAGCCTGAGCCCGGCATGGGCCCGGGTCAAAAAGCACAAGCCATGCCCCAGCCCGGCCCGAGCCCGTGAAAAAACTGCTCTACCTGGCCCGGCCCGGCCCACGGCCGGGCCGGGCCCGGGCGTTTGGGTAAGCCCGAGCCTGTGCAGTGCTCTAGTCTGAGATAACTTATAAGTCTTGCTGACAGAACTGTGACCAGCCAAAGCAGAATCGTGGAAGTACCTAATAAAGGCTGTTCTGCGACTTCTCGGGATGACTACCCGAAAGGGGGAGTTGCCGTCATCCTCGTCGCTTGTGGGATGTACCGAACAGAAGGCCATCGTCAGCGATTACACACGAGTCGAACTGAGCGATGGCCGACGCTTGCGCACTAGAGCCACCTAGCTGGTTAAGGGCATGGCGCCAGAGGCCATCTTTGCGTTGCGCCTCGAGCAGGAGCTTCCTGCTGATCAAGGTGCCCCATCGCGGGTCGGGGATTGGTCAGCAGCAAGGAGAGAAGTGGCTCTTGGGGGGAAGAAGGCTCTGGCAAAGGCGCGTGTAAGAGTGCATCAGCAACCTTGTTTTGTGCACCAGAGCGATGTTGTATGGTAACATGATATTTTGCAACGTTAATATCCAGCGAGCGAGGCGACCTGCCGGATTCTGTAAACGTTGCAGTTAAGTCAGCGGCGTATGGTCAGTTTGGACAGTGAAAGAGGTCGCCGTGCAAGTACATGTCCAATTTTTAAGCGCGAAGACAATCGCACGACATTCACGCTCAGTTCATTGTGATTTTTCTCAGGGGGAGTAAAATATGACTTTCGAACGCAACCGGCCGCAATCATCCTCAAATTCCTGTAGTAAAACAGCGCCGAGACCGTAGTCCCTAGTCTGTTTGTAGAACAAATGGCTTGTTCAAATCGGGGAGTTTAGAGCAATGATCTCAGCAATAGCACGGGTCAGTGTTTGGAATGCGTTTTGCTTAGTTTCGCCCTAATTCCGATTTACGCGCTTGCGCTCTATTGAATAAGCGGAACCGTAAGCTCGCGCAGCGTGGTATGAAAGAACGGTAGAATGCAATCATTCCCAAAAAAACGCTGCGAGCTCTTGAAGTCGTGCGGGCAAGGGTATTTGGCAATGGCGCGAAGCGGCGCGTCGTAACAACGAAGCTGACCAATCGCCACAATAAACATAGCAAGTCTACATTGAGCATGCTAAGTGGACTTTTTGGGATTCACGGTAAGCCCCGCGCGTTGAATTTTCTGAAGG
>NC_051161.1:109693622-109788629 GCF_013339745.2 Dermacentor silvarum
GGGGAGCTATGGCGGTTTTCGTGACGTCGCGTGACAGACAGGCGAAGTTGGGAGTGGCCCGAAAATGTTTTGACCAATCGTGGAGGCTGATTGCAGAAATTGGAATCAAAACAGTTTGGAATCATTTTACGTTATAGCGCCCCAAGTTATATTTCATATACCGGAAACAAACACAAAGCAATATCAGCAATATCAGCAATACCATGCATGTCAACCAGCTAGCCCGACTTGGAGCTCTACTTCAATATCAGAAAGTTTGCACATTTCTGTTCATAAACAGTATCAAGTAATCTGCTCTGACGTGTTGGATGGATGACTGCGTAGAGAACATCCTGTCTCATAAAAGAACTTCAGTCGTTACGGCTAGTCAGCTTACCCAGCTGCTTCCGCTACAAGTCCTGTGATGTAGGCGTCGGAGTAGCTTCGGTGGTGGTAGATTTCAAGTCCTAGGAACAGAATGACCGGATCCTTCGACCAATCCCTCAGATTCTGTGCACAGGTTGACAAGTGAAAATGCTGATGAAAATTTTGAGCGTTTCTAAAAGCTAACATCAACGCTGCATAGCATCCTTGGCCGTCAATGAACAGCCGCGAGACACTGCTATGTACACCGAGTCATGCCTAGTGCAGAGCATGGCATTGTTTAAATCAAATTTATCACAGGTGACGGGAGTGTGCAGAATTTAAATGCACCGCATATGTTTTTGATCCTGCAATGTTAGCAAATATAGTAACATTAAAATGAACTTCGGACACTCCACAACGAAGCGCAGCACCCTGATATTTAGCATGCAGTTTTCCCGCGATTACCTACGCAGCGACATAAAGCGCCGTGCGCACAAGCGATCGCTGAACGAAGTTCATTCGCAGTAAAGAAAACAGTGCGCTGTGCGCAGTGACCTAGCTAGCTCTGTCGTTGAAGTATTTGACAACGTTGATTTGTCTTAGTCGGCTCCTCAACAAGCGCGCACATCTGTATAATTTTGCAGCATAAAATTTTTGATGCTGTAGGAAGGCAGTCATGTGGAATCCCTATTAAGTTGTTTCAAGGAGTCACGGCCGGAAGAAGCCCAAAACAATATGCTTGATTAATGTACAACCCTTGAGACATTTAAAATTAATAAGGGAACACATCATCCATGAGGGGTGCTCTAAGGAGAGCCTTCGGGCTCATTTAATCCACATAGATTCCTCTAACGCGCACCTAATTATAATCAAACGGGCAAATCAGGTTCCACACTTATTGGAATGAGGCTTCATGGCTGCAGAGAGAACCCACGAGCTCGTGCTCAGCAGCACACAGAACGTCATAGCCAGCAAGCAATAACGGCGGTTTTATATCATTGCAAACATAACACAACTAGCGGCAATTCAATTCAGTTCATTGGTACCAGTTGGCTTGCTAACTTGTATGTCTAAGTAAGGAATAAAACAAAAAAAATATTGCACTCTCCTAACAAAATCACGCTTATTACCAAATTGCAGCCGCTAGTTGTGTTGTTTTTGGTTGTCCGTCATTCGTGGGCTTGTTCCTCAACTGCAGGAAATATGGCGGTGGAAAATGATGCCCGCTGACCTGTGGCTCGCTTATCGACACTACCGAGAACCCTAATGAAGCAAGTAGCGTACCCGGGCGTCGTTCAGACACCTATCTATACTTCTATCGCGATACCAACTGTCCGAAGAAGGCCAAACCGTAGAACAGTCTCTAATATAGACACGAAGAAGGTGGCAGTGTGCTCGCTAAGAGCATGCCATGTTGCTTTGTTGGATTGTCACTGCTAGTTCCTTTGCTGGTAAGCAGTGTATATTACCAACAAGAAAGCAAGTTGTTTCTTGCTTTCAGATGCTCGTGAGCAATTCAACATAATTTAAACATAGGCGTGTAAGTATACATTAGAAAACAGAATGTAATGATGTGCTGGTCAGACCTTTGATGCGTATACTATTCCGCGGAATAGAAAAATAATTCACGTCAAATAGGCTAGCCTGAGCTTACAGAGAGCATGCTATGATGCTTCCAGAGCTTTCCATTGTCGATGCCCGTGCTAGCCACCTGGTAGTGCGCAAATCCGTAGCCCCGCACGTTCTGGTCGCGGTACCTCCGCATGATAGCATTGGCACGGTCGCGCACCTCGAGAGTCTCGTCGTACTCCAAGGCAGCGTTCAGGGAAAGCAGGAACTGCTCTGTTCTATTCCCTGCCGCCATCTTCATGTAGTTGTCGAATGCCACCTCTGTAATGTGAACAGCGCAAAAAAAGTACATTGCCGAACGACACTAGGTTTCGTAAAGTTCGAAGGCCACATTTCGCTTTGGCCATAAATTTTGCTTTCTGGACCATTCGGTGGTTTTTCGGTCACCTTACTTCTAGCGTATGTCCTCTGACTAGAAGTCTTGACTGAATTGAAAACAGCTAAGACTATTACATTCCTTTACGTAAAATAATGGATCCGATTGCCGAGTTGAAGCGTCTGTTTCCGCTCTAGGCATTTACATAGCGTCGTTATCTCCTGTATTGAAACATCTCAGGAAGTGCTTGTGCCACGTGCGGCACAAGACAAGGCTACCAGTCTTAACACGTTCGTCTTAGAAACGCCTGACATTGCTACGAAAGTTGCACAACAGACGTGCGCCTGTCTCTAACGGCTAGCAGGTGTCTACTACTAGTGTCATTTGTACTAGTGTCATTTTCTAAAAACAGCATATATAACCTTGAAGAAAAAAACTGCGCAACAGAGACGAGGCCGAAAAGGAGACAGATACAACAGAGTAGCGCCCATCCGTTTTACCTGTCTTCTTTTCGTCCTCGTCTCTTTTGCGCAGTTTTTTCTTCAAATATGTTACCCCAACTCGCCCGCAGCAAGCTACTGCAGCATATATAAAGCTATATATGCTGCAAAAGTCCTGCCGCATGGTGATAGTACTAATCTTGGGACTCGGCGCGGTTTGTCGCTAGTACCAATAAGCGACCTGATGAAATTTTATTTTCGGAAACAGCACTGAAAGACGACATGCAAAGATGTCAATTCGGTGTACTTTTTGGAAAACAGTGCCCCCAATATTTGGTTCGAAAGCGTGAAGGCCGCATCGCCCAAGTGAAATTAATTTTGTGTTTATAGTCTTTACACACTAAGCGATAAACCGAAGCACAAGTTGGGAAAATAATACGGGGAAATGCCAAAGCACAAGTGGCATAGTCCGCTGCTTGTGACTCGCATTCCACTCCACTTACTGACGCGCCTTCTTACCTCTTGCGGTGTTTCTAGAGTATGCTTTGATAAAAGTAGAGGTATTATAAGTAGTGCCGTCAATATTAAGTGTCACGTTTCACTGTGCAGCTTTCCCTCTGTCAAGGTTCATTCGCGGAATGTACAAATTGACGAGCCATATGGGTTGTCAAGGTGAAATTTCTTCTGCTATTCAGCCGAAACACATCATCCAGAAATAGACGCCCTACAGTTTACCTGTACTTAGGATACTAGTAAGGGTGTTGCTTAGATACAATCAAAAGTTCTCAGCACCATGCTCTGTGCTTCTTTTTTCGCCAGAAGATTAAGGCTAAACACTACTGTTTCTATATACAGAATATTCACCTGCCGAGAAACTGCTGGCCACTTCTTAGTATTTGGCTGGACCACAAGTTCGAATTTCAGTGCCAGTGATTCGGACGAAATCAGGATTTTAGTCACCAGCTCTCAATCAGCTACCAATGCTTATGCTGCCCCACACATACAAAGACCACCTTCAGGTAATCTCTGATAACTGAAAAACTCTGTGGAGGCTAGCAGATTTTTTTATCTTAAACGCAAAAGCAATCACCATAACTTGTAGAACCTCTCACTGGACAACGTCGACTGCTCCGGAGCTAGCTGCACTTCGCAGCGCAACATGAGGCGATTCGTGAATAACCCCTAATAACAGAGACCATATTTACTGATTCTCAGATAGCTGCGCGTTCCTCTTAATTATTCTACGGGATGTACCGCAACACAACTAATTCTGCAAATAAGCGAGCTGTATCATAAATTTACAAAACAAACATGACGTATATTCGGTGGCTTTAAGGCCACTATAGTGTCACGTAGTAGTGACGGTAGAGAAAACAGTCACAAAACTGTGTATGACGAAACTGGTTGTTTATTGGGCGAACCTGTGCCCACAAAAGCAAGCTACACTCAAAGCACAACGATAGCGGCGAACACAGTCGGCGATCGTCGAAAATCTGATCAGCGGCGAAACGCGTCGGCTTTTATACCTGAGTCATCGAAGGTTCCAGATTAATCCCTGATGCCCGCGTGTCTTCCAGAAAGTTCTAGACAATTCGCGTCGCTCATACAATCAGATTACATGGGCGTCGGTGACCACAGACGACGGATAGAAGCATTGATAACGTCCGAGAAGCTTCCAATGCAGGCGCGTCCTGCGCCGAGCGATAACGTTTAACATTTGTCAGCCAATGTTGAAAGCGGCTACCGGTGAAAGATAAACATGTGTACGTGTCAATACCCTCCCCTTAAAAAGCATCGTCCCGATGCTACAAACAAACACGAAAGCGAAAACAAAACCATGCGTAATAAACAAAATAACAAAAAACAATAACACAGTAACAAAGTACCTAAGTTTGTCAGCGGGCGTAGAAAGGCTTAAGACGCACCACGTGGATGACTTCAGGTCGTGCCCGGCGCCGCTGTGATTGCGAAATGCCGTCTGGCACGACCTCATAGTCCAGTGCGCCAATACGTCGGGTGATCTTATATGGTCCGAAATAGCGACGTAACAGCTTCTCGCTAAGTCCTCGTCGGCGTATCGGAGTCCAGACCCAAACACGGTCACCGGGCTGGTACTCGACGTAGCGTCGTCGAAGGTTGTAGTGTCGGCTGTCGGTCCTCTGCTGGTTCTTGATGCGCAGGCGGGCGAGCTGTCGACCTTCTTCGGCACGCTGCAAATAGGTGGCAACGTCGAGATTTTCTTCGTCGGTGACGTCCGGTAGCATGGCGTCAAGCGTCGTTGCCGGGTTCCTTCCGTAGACCAGGTTGAACGGCGCCATGTGCGTCGTTTCTTGCACGGCCGTGTTGTATGCGAAGGTCACGTACGGAAGGATGGCATCCCACGTCTTGTGTTCGACGTCGACGTACATTGCCAGCATGTCGGCGATGGTCTTATTTAGGCGCTCGGTGAGGCCATTCGTCTGCGGGTGGTAGGCGGTGGTCCGGCGATGGCTTGTGTGGCTGTATCGCAGGATGGCTTGAGTTAGTTCTGCCGTAAAGGCAGTACCTCTGTCGGTGATGAGGACTTCTGGCGCACCGTGACGCAGGAGGATGTTCTCAACGAAGAATCGGGCTACCTCGGCAGCACTGCCTTTGGGCAAGGCTTTTGTTTCGGCGTAGCGGGTGAGGTAGTCCGTAGCTACGACGATCCATTTATTCCCGGACGTCGACGTCGGAAAAGGCCCCAGTAAGTCCATCCCAATCTGCTGGAACGGTCGGCGAGGTGGCTCGATCGGCTGTAGAAGTCCGGCTGGCCTTGTCGGCGGTGTTTTGCGTCGCTGACAGTCTCGGCATGTCCTTACGTAATGGGCGACGTCGGCAGAGAGGCGAGGCCAGTAGTATTTTTCTTGTATCCTTGCGAGCGTTCGGGAAAAACCGAGGTGTCCAGCCGTTGGGTCGTCATGGAGAGCTTGCAGAACCTCTGGACGCAATGCTGAGGGTACCACGAGGAGGTAGTTGGCTCGGAGAGGCGAGAAGTTCTTCTTTAGGAGAATGTCGTTTTGCAAGAAAAACGACGCCAATCCTCGCCTGAACACCTTCGGCACAGTGACGGTCTTGCCTTCCAGGTAATCTACAAGGTTCCTTAGTTCCGGGTCGGCTCGCTGTTGTTCGGCGAATTCGTCGGCACTGATGGGTCCCAAGAAAGTGTCGTCATCCTGGTCATCCTGTGGCGGCGGTTCGACGGGGGCGCGAGACAAGCATTCGGCGTCAGAGTGCTTTCGCCCGGACTTGTAAACGACGGTGATGTCGAATTCTTGAAGTCTCAGACTCCATCGTGCGAGGCGACCTGAAGGATCCTTCAAGTTAGCTAGCCAACACAAGGCGTGGTGGTCGCTCACAACCTTAAAGGGCCTGCCATAGAGGTAGGGGCGAAACTTTGATGTAGCCCAGATGATGGCTAGGCACTCCTTTTCTGTTGTGGAATAATTTGCTTCCGCCTTCGATAGCGACCGGCTAGCGTAACTTACAACCCTTTCTAGTCCATCAGTCCTCTGCACAAGCACGGCGCCGAGTCCTACGCCGCTTGCGTCGGTGTGGACTTCGGTATCGGCATTTTCGTCGAAATGCGCAAGGATGGGCGGCGATTGTAGGCGTCGCTTCAGTTCTTCAAATGCTTCGATTTGCGGCATCTCCCACTTGAACTCGACGTCGGCCTTCGTGAGGTACGTCAGTGGCTCGGCAATCCGTGAAAAATCCTTGACGAAGCGCCTGTAATAGGCGCACAGTCCCAGAAATCTACGCACTGCCTTCTTGTCAGCGGGCAGAGGAAAGTTGGAGATGGCCGCAGTTTTCTGAGGGTCGGGGCGCACTCCAGACTTGTTGATGACGTGGCCTAAAAACAAGAGCTCCTCATATGCGAAGCGGCACTTTTCTGGCTTTAACGTGAGTCCGGAGGTTTTGATTGCTTGAAGAACTGTTTCAAGGCGCCGCAGGTGTTCTTCGAAGCTTGAGGCAAACACAACGACGTCGTCCAAATAGACGAGGCAAGTCTGCCACTTCAAGCCTGCCAGTACTGTATCCATGACGCGTTGGAAAGTCGCAGGTGCCGAGCAAAGACCAAACGGCATGACCTTGAACTCGAACAGTCCGTCTGGTGTTATAAAGGCAGTCTTCTCCCGGTCCCTCTCGTCGACTTCGATTTGCCAGTAGCCGGTTTTGAGGTCCATCGACGAAAAATACTTTGCGTTGTAGAGTCGATCCAAGGCGTCGTCAATCCGTGGGAGGGGGTATACGTCCTTCTTCGTGATCTTGTTGAGCCGACGATAATCGACGCAGAAACGTAGGGTTCCATCCTTCTTCTTCACTAACACCACGGGGGACGCCCACGGACTCTTGGACGGCTGGATGATGTCGTCGCGTAGCATTTCGTCGACTTGGTGCCTTATGGCTTCACGTTCGCGCGCCGAAACACGGTACGGGCTCTGACGGAGTGGGCGGACATTTTCGTCGGTGATGATGCGGTGCTTGGCGACAGGGGTTTGTCGAACTTTTGACGACGACGAGAAGCAGTCCTTGTATTGCAGGAGCAGAGCTTTTAGTTGTTCTTTCTTATGCCTGGGAAGGTTCTGATTGACGTCGAAAGTTGGCTCAGGTATTATAGTCGTCGTTGCAGGTGCACTGGAATCCGTGAAGGCGAAAGCACTGCTGGCTTGTACTATTTCGTCGATGTAGGCGACCGTGGTGCCTTTGTTAATGTGCTTATATTCGGGGCTGAAGTTCGTGAGCATCACCCTTGCTTTCCCTGCACGTAGCTCAGCTATGCCTCTAGCGACGCAAATTTCACGGTCGAGCAGTAAGTGATGATCGCCCTCGATGACGCCTTCCATGTCTGCAGGCACTTCGGTACCGACGGAAATCATTACGCTGGAGCGCGGCGGAACGGTGACTTGTTCTTCAAGCACATTCAAGGCATGGTAACTGATGATTGTATCCGGCGGTATCGCTTTGTGTGTTGAAAGCGTTATCGACTTGGACCTTAAGTCGATGACTGCCCCATGTTGGTTTAGAAAGTCCATGCCTAGGATGACGTCCCTGGAGCAGTGCGGCAGGATTACGAAGCTCGCCGGGTAAGTGCGGTTGTTTACCGTGACTCGCGCTGTGCAGATTCCAGCCGGCGTTATTAGGTGACCTCCCGCTGTCCGTATATCGGGTCCTTGCCAGGCCGTCTGCACCTTCTTTAACTTGGCGGCGAACGCGCCACTGAAAACTGAATAGTCGGCGCCAGTGTCGACGAGAGCGGTGACGTTATGACCATCGATGAGCACGTCTAGATCGGTAGACCGGCGTCTGGCGTTGCGGTTAATTCGTGGCGTCGGATCACGGCTGCGTCGGCTTGCTCTGCTGCTGCTACGTCGCGTCGGAAGGTCTTCGTTCGGCGGCGATGTGCTGTCAAGGCTGTTGCTAGGCGGCGTGCTGATATCTCGTCGTGATGATTCGCGAATCGTCGTCGTCGTCGGCGGCGGAGGATCTTCGGCATTGCGTCGTACAGCAACCGCACCTCCATCGGTTGCTGCTTTTAGTTTCCCGGGTATGGGCTGGGAGATCGGCCCCGGGTTGGGCCGGCATACAGGCGGCGATGCGGCGAGATGTAGCGGCCTGGTGACGGCGAGCGTGAGGGCCGTCGTGGTTGCCACTGGGCTCCGGCAAGGTAGTCGGCGATGTCACGTGGTCGCTCGCCAAGCTGTGGACGTGGCGCGTTGACGGCGAACCCTCGTAGGCCCATCTCGCGGTATGGGCATCGGCGGTAGACATGGCCGGCTTCCCCGCAGTGATAGCAGAGCGGGCGGTGGTCGGGGGCGCGCCAAATGTCCATCTTCCGCTGGGAGCTGCGCTGGGCGACGGGCGGGCGTGCTGGCGGCGGCGGCGGTGGACGACGGAACTGCGGCGTTACGGGGCCCTGGCGCGAGCGCGGAGGGGGGCCTTGACGACGGGCGACGGCGGCGTAGGTCATCGCTTGCGGCTGTGGTTGAGGCGATACCGGAACTTCTGGCACTTCTAGTGATCGCTGAACCTCTTCTTTAACTATGTCAGCGATTGAAGTCACCTGAGGATGCGATCTTGGGAATAATTTCTGTAGTTCTTCCCGTACAACCGCTCTGATCGTCTCGTGCAGGTCGTCGGCGCCTAGAGCTTGAGCTTCGGCGTAGTTTGTCAGTGCACGGCGGTTGTATTGCCTGGCTCGCATTTCAAGGGTCTTCTCGATGGTTGTGGCCTCCGAAACAAATTCTGCCACAGTCTTGGGCGGGTTGCGCATCAATCCAGTGAATAGATGCTCTTTGACGCCCCGCATCAAGAACCGAACTTTCTTTTCCTCTGACATATCGGGGTCGGCGTGGCGGAAGAGGCGAGTCATCTCCTCCGTGAAGATTGCGATGTTCTCGTTCGGCAATTGCACTCTGGTTTCTAATAAAACTTCGGCCCTTTCTTTTCGCACGACATTCGTGAAAGTCCTCATGAAGTTCTCACGAAATAGGTCCCACGTCACCAGGGTGGTCTCTCTGTTCTCAAACCAGGTCCGAGCAGCATCATCTAATGAAAAATACACATGGCGCAGCTTGTCGTCGTCGCTCCATTTGTTGAACGTCGCGGTCCTCTCGTATGTCTCCAGCCAGGTTTCAGGGTCTTCAGCCGATGATCCACGAAAAGTCGGTGGCTCCCGAGGTTGCTGCAGCAGGATGGGGGACGCTGGTGCTGCCATTTTGGTCGTTGACTTGGCCTTGATTGCAGTGGTCTTTTCGGGAAGAAGTCCGAACTCCGGCACAAGTCCTTGCTGCCTACGGCTAGCTCGCTGGTCCTTGGCGACGTTGGTCTCGTTCTCCGGTTTCGGGCTTGGGTCGCGGCTTTGCGGGGGCGTTCGGTGCATGAACGAACTAGCACCTCCACCAGATGTCACGTAGTAGTGACGGTAGAGAAAACAGTCACAAAACTGTGTATGACGAAACTGGTTGTTTATTGGGCGAACCTGTGCCCACAAAAGCAAGCTACACTCAAAGCACAACGATAGCGGCGAACACAGTCGGCGATCGTCGAAAATCTGATCAGCGGCGAAACGCGTCGGCTTTTATACCTGAGTCATCGAAGGTTCCAGATTAATCCCTGATGCCCGCGTGTCTTCCAGAAAGTTCTAGACAATTCGCGTCGCTCATACAATCAGATTACATGGGCGTCGGTGACCACAGACGACGGATAGAAGCATTGATAACGTCCGAGAAGCTTCCAATGCAGGCGCGTCCTGCGCCGAGCGATAACGTTTAACATTTGTCAGCCAATGTTGAAAGCGGCTACCGGTGAAAGATAAACATGTGTACGTGTCAATAGCATCATGTGCCACGCGAATGTCGATGAAACTGCTAGGAGTGCTCATGACAATGGCATGCAGGAAACCATCCAGTTGTCAAGGACAGATTCAGCAACAATACTGCGCACGCTCACGTGATGTCACACAACCCTTGTGTAACAGCCAGGTTTCCGGCATACTAGTCTGCATGATGTGGACCCGTCTCAGCGACTGCGTATGCCATCTAGACTATCTCAAAACGAAGCAGCTGTTCTTTGCCGATTACGGCTGGGCATACGTTTAACAAATACTTTTGCTTAGAGCTCATCGCAATGGCCAATAGCGCTGTCCATCACAGTAGTCACTGTCATCAAAGGGAGGATAAATTCCTGTGTGGACTGTTGCGCGAGACTATAAAGGCAAGCGCTGGAGCTTCTGTAATGCTTTTGAAGAGGACCCCACGCGTAATTAGAATTATCCAGATGGAATTATGGTGACAGCCAGGCTGCTGCCATTGGAAAGGTGCGCTTAGGCAGTAAGGAATATACTCAACCTGTCCCTTGTCATTGACCTCGCTACAGCATGCAGAGAGAGTCGCTTGCGACAGTGCTGGCTTGACTCGAAGACCAACCGCTATCTCAGCAAGCGCTCTTGCAATGCCGCTAGCACGTCCGTCACACCAGAAGGTGACGACGGTGATACTGAATTATTTCATTCAAATGACCTGTTCGAATGACTTCAACACTACCGCATTCAATTTATGTGTGTGTTTGTATGTGTGCATGCGTGTTTGTTTTTTTACTCTTTCGTTGCGTGTGCTTTTTGTTTCCACCTTTATGGATCCTCTTACCCCTTCTCCAGTGCAGGCTGTCTTCTGGTTGATGTCCCGGCGCTTCGCGGCTCATCTCTCTCATATTTCCACATGCTGAATTTTGCCATCATGGGACTTGCGAAATAAAGCCTAACGTTTGTAGGAATCATATGACTCAACGAATGCAATAAAATGCATAGCTGAATTTGTGTAGAAGGAATAATCTACCTAAAGATGCCGTCCACAGAAAAATTGAAACGTACAAAACGAAGCCTGTTCATAACCTGCAACTGGTTTCGATGTAATTATACTATAGTAAGCGTGGCTACGAATGCTACATTAGATGGTACGGACTAGTGGCAAGACGTGTTACACGAAGGAGGTATTTCAGATTGTATCAGCTATATGTGTATAAACTTAGCTGTTCATTTAGATTCAGTTTCAACAATAGATCACACGACTTTTCTTAATGAACAGTATTTCATTAGCGTCCGGAATAAAGAACAACTTAGCCTAATTATTGCACGGTATTACTTGTTTCCAGTGCAAACATTCAAAATCAGTTGTGAAAAACTTTGTTGAAGACAGAAAATTTGCAATAAAGCTACAAAAGAACGTACGCGAGAAGCCTAGCTTAAAAAGAAACGGTCCTTGCGAAACTACCTGGCTGGGCTTTCCAAGGATAAGGTAAGCCATTTTATGCGACCCATTGAGTCATCAATAAACATTAGTGTTCGAGATTGTAGAATCATGTTATGCAAAGTTGGCCCTCACTGCTGCGGAGCGTGGCAAAAATATTTCAAAACGTAATGAAACTTTGTGGCACGAGTCACTCAGGAAGCAAGGAAAGTGCGTTTCTAAGGGCCAATAATATATATGCTGACACTAGCCCTTAAATTGTGGAATCTTTATGGATGTCCCTTTCGTAAGATAGTTTCGGATCAAAGCAGGGAGGAGTTATAAATAACAACGCAGGCAGACGTACATTGGCTCAATTTAGATGTGCCACAAAAAGGGTCCCACAAAAAAGTGATCGCTCAGTACTATTTGTTTATCAGGCAGTAGGCTTTTTCACCTCAAAAACCTAAAAATTCCCAAGAGTTAGTTTTAACAAAGGTTACGACCATGTCTTTACTACTAGTCAGTTTTTCTGGGTACAGGAAATCATATAGGCCTACATGCATACTTACAAAAATACATACACACATACGTATGTACATACTATAAAGAGACGTAATACCTATAGCCGCTACCAAAGACTTAGACTTAGTTTTCTTAGACCCCTGAACTTTCAAAACAGCTATTCTAATAAACTGGCCCTTAATATGCGACGAGCGAAAAATGCAGATTTCAGCATTGGTAGGCTGCAATTCTGCCTGTAAACTAAGGATTTTTTTTCTTCTGCGGACAGTAAACGGATTCGGCAAGCGTGAAGCGTTTCTACAATTCATCACATCAACTCACGGTCAGAGGAGGCGATGAAGTCTAGAGACTGCCTTGCAACTCGAACGTGCTCGAAGATTATGAACACACACAGGCCATCCGGTGGAGGCATGATGGTGCGAAGTTGGCCTCCCACAACACAAACGATCAATGGAAGTACGGTTTGGGAAGGTGTTAATGTTGCTGCATGAAAAGAAGCACACGTTCGCAGAATGTCAGCCTAGCTCAGTTGTTATCACAGTTGCTCATAATAAAATCTTTAGACACTGTGTTTACCCCCATCAAAACAGATTTCATTATTTTCATGGCTAAAACAGAAATGATGAGCTAAAATACTTAGGTGTTACATAAACCCCGATGGAGGCAACAAGAAATGCAAAGCGCCTAATAACTTAGTTGCGACTACTTTTTGAGAAAACTGATGGTTTTTCTGTTTCGCACAGTCGCAATATCACCGACTAAAAACATTGTATACTTTTTGCATGTACAATTATACTAGATGACGCGGCAACTCAGGATGAAAGATCAGGTCATCGTGTTATGTTAAAAGTGTGTCTGCGTATTGATGAAAACAAGATATGCTACGATTTGCACGAATGAAGGAATGGACTCTCGAACCACATTTATGACGGTGCTAAGGCGAGCATTTGCACGCGAAATCTGGGCAAGGAAGTACTTTTTTAGAGTTGGAACAAACTGGTCGACAATAGGAACTGACTTGTGAAAACGTTGCGTCAATGGGATTTTGCTGGATCTGAGTATTATTTTTTATGTAAGCTTTCGTGCTGAAGCGCTTCTCCCCTACATGCGTTGTTTCCAACGAACGCCTTTGTTTGGCACTTGAATAATTCTAAACGTATAATATATATATGTAGAAGGGTCATGGCGGTGGTTTGTTAACTTGTGTATGAATGCTAAAGTGAATATTTCTTGTACAAGAAACAAGGGAGTCGTAGGGGGCCACATCTGGGGAACAAAGTACACAGGGGAGTCTGGGCAGCGTACGCTTTGCCAAGAACTGCGTCACAATTGAGGCTGATCGAGGACGAGTGCTGTCATCAAGGGAAAACCAGCTGGTGCGTTCTTGCATGCGTGATCTCGCATGAAGAACGGACTTCATTGGTCGATGGAGAGCGTCGTGATGAATTTTGCACGCTCCGGAGACTATTCTATATGAATTATTTGTTGCATGGTCAGAAATGGTAGCGGTAATGCGCCACAGTCTCTTCTAAACGATGTATTGACGCAAATGCAGTTTTAGGATTATCAGGCGCGTCTTCACATCCTGTACGAAATAGGACGCACCATTGAAGCTCATGACCCGGAAACAATACATTCTCGCGATAAACAGTTGCGCTCATTTTGTGAGTCTGTATTACTGATTTTGTTAACTCGGAGCAAGACTTCATGTTCGCTACTGGTTTTATTTGAGAATTTAAGACAATTGCAAGAAAAGCGCCTTCGATTATCCGTGTCTGGAAACTCGCATATACCCTTCATTTAAAATGTTTATAGGTCCTGCAAACGAGGAATATCATTGCTTCAACCTTAAACGTTACATATCTTTCTTTCTATACACCTATTAGTGGATACCAATATCAGCCGTACAGCTTTTCTTTTTCAAGCCTTGTATTTGAATGTAATAGGCAATATGTGACTAGATTAAGTAGAAAAGATATGTATAAGTTCGTAATTTACTCACATTGCACGGTTACTATGGAAGATGACACTTTGGGTATTTGCGGCGTCTTTCTTGTAGGTAGGGACGTTTCCATCGTCGGAGAGTACGGCGAAGTATGCGTCGGTTCCGGTTGTATCGTAACAGTTGAGGATTGTAGGTTTAGCGATGTTGGCTTAGAGCTTCCGTTTGTTGCCACTCTTCGGGCTAATGTTCTTGATTGGCGCGGTTGCGTTGGGGCTGGCGACTTCGGCAGTACGCTAGACTTACGAGTTTTTTCACGCAAAGTTGATTTTTTTCGTGCACTCCAGGTCGTCGCAGGGCCCAAAGGTGCCTGTGAGTACAGCGACAGTGTCTCAGGGTGCGTCTTTTACAGGAAAAAAAGTTAGCTGCAGTTCTGCGTAAATAGAACGAATATATTCATCGGTTGCATTGTCTTTACGCAATTTTAGGAAATAAGCTGAACAAAATCGCGATGCAGTCAAAAATAAGAATAAAAACTTACCATTTAATGCATTTCTCATATTTCGCTTTCATTATAGACATACGCGTACATTCGGGATAGCCTTCAATTCTCATTTCGATTAAGCATATCTCCTCTCAGTAAGCTCACAGCACCTTGTTTTCAGCGTTGTGCTAAGCAAGTATGTGTCGTCCAAGTACACTTGTTATCTCCCATTTATAGGGCAATCGTCATCCAGCTATAGAGCGATGTAAGTATAATATTTCTTGGGTAACTTCAAAATGGCTTGAACGATTTGGGGTGGAAATTGTTTGTAAACATGAAAGACGTTAGCAATTAGTACCCAGCGCTCCACATTTTGATATGTGTTAGCCAGCTCTTATTAGGTGGAAAGGGCTTGGCTTTTTTTATCGCGCTGTATTTTGCTGCTTCTAAAAAATAAGGTATATTTTTGTGAGACATAGGCTTCAGTAAAACATACATTCTTCGTTGCAGCGCGCGGCAGGCTTGTCGTAGCCAAGCTAAGTTTTCGTGGTTTGGTGCAGCACAAGCGGGAAAGGGATAATTTTCGCTCGTAACAACATACTGCCACAGCAGACACAGCTTCAGACCTCAGGTAATGTTCTGATCTGCTACTTGTAAACGTATACAAAGTGTTGACGAAGTGTTGCTGCGTAACAAGTGTATATCCAGCTGTTGCTGATCCGACTCGCACTTTAATTTAGGCGGTGCACTTGAAAAACACAGACATACGCAAAATAAGGGCACATAAAGCGCTTAAGCGCACGTAATTTATAACTGAGAGCTTGCAGTATAGTCACATTTTAAGTATGTTCCCCTTCGCTATTGCACATTGAAATTGACGTGGGACTGGCCGCTCGGGGCACTCTGCGTTTTTTCGCGGGCTGCCTTCACGCTCTGAAAATCACTTTTAAGTAGCACATACTCAGCAACAGAAACTGTAGTCTTTTGTGTTGCTCTAGAAGTTTCTCGCTGACACTTTTCATGTAATTAGGGTATTTGAGAAGTTGATAAATAATTAGGTCAAATTATGTAATTAGGCGGAATGCAAAAATAATCTGACTCTCTCCAAGCGATGGCAAACCACATTACTTTGGTTATGTGCAGCTACGTAGCATTTGCGTATTCCTAAACCTTGGTGCATGATAGTTGGGACATCCTGTATATTAACTCTATCCGAGAATGCAGTTTGTGAATAGAGCTTACAGGAATGCGAAGATTATATTTTGAAAAATTCATTTTTTTTCTTGCGTTTCATAACAATCGCAGACTTCTAAGCCCAAGAAAAGATACTGCCAAACCTATGGGCACCCACGGAATAAATATATTTGCTTTCATACAGCTAGTTTCTGCTTAGTTTCCACTGTGTCGTGACGTCATGATGCTGAAAGTTTTCGCGTGGGAGCAGGTTGTTGCCGGTGTTGACCCTCGCGCTGGCTCACTAGGTCGGCGGCTATAGGCTGCTGCATCGGCCCTCACAACAAATAGCAGCCTATGACAGCAGCGAATGTCGAAACTTCGCATTTCCCTGCATCCACGAAACCACATATTGCGTCACGACGCCGGAATACAGTAGAAACGAAACAGAAACTAGCTGTAAGAAACTGTTATGTTGAAGTAATTAAGCTACCTTGAGAGCTTGGCAGTATTTTTTCTCGGGTTTAAATGTATAGGACGTTCAATGGAGGACCTCTATTGAACGCTAAATATGAAGAGCAAAAAAAGCACTTTATGCTTCTCACGTTATCGGCCTCCGTTAACTTGCGGAACCATACTTCCTCCTCGATCTCTGTGGTTCCCGCTGCTTGCTCGTACTTGCGCTCCGCTGAGAGACAACCGAAAAATATTTATGAGATTGATATTAACAATCATATGTGTGTGATGTTGGTCACTTAAGAAACTGTAGTCCAAACTGACGTCTTCACATGCGCAAGCTTCTCTCCCGTTTGATTATATTTAACAACAGTGACATATCATTTGTCCACGCGGAATCGGAAGTGCGTTGTTTATGTATAGAATAAGTTCAAGTTAGTGCACAGCTCTGAATAAAAGAAATACAACTTTTAGAAGATTTCCTAATCCTCCGAAATGATAGTTTTTTTTTCTTGCTGGCTGGCTCGCGTATTGGCGTGCTGTTTCTTTGCGGTCTAGAAAATAAAGAGATTGTTCATTAGCTTACTTGTCTATTTTCAGCGGCCCTATCCACAGTTACGTGGGCATGCTTATTTCGGGAGAAAAACAGAGCATAATTTTACTGATCTCTTAGCGCGTGTTTACGCATTCTATCCTCATTATTCTGTCGGTTTATTTGGCTTTTACTGCCTAAAAGACAATGTAACAAATAAACATCAATATTATTATCGTTTCGCAAATGTTAACCATTGCCCGTGGTTATTACAGTAACAGACAATTGCGTGCCGGATTTGCTATGCTATTTCAGTGTTTACATTCCCTAACCAACCACTTTTGTACATACGTGAAGCGCGTCAGGCCTATAAACATTTCTAATATCCAAAGGTGGTGCGTAATTTGTTTCCGTGTTTTGATGACTGGAAATGTACATCTCTGCTGCTTCGATCAAAGTGCTTCCGGTGATGACTCTATAGAGGGGACGAAAGCAATTGTGTCTGGGGGAGAAGGTACCTGCCAGAAAATTTTCAGCCACTATCTGAAGTTTTCAGCGGTGCTCCACACTTCACATGGTAAAGGGGTCTGAATAAGCTCTCGGGTTTGGTGAAAAACCATGGTCCACGGAAAGCATAGGCTGCTGTGAACATCTCAGCAAACTTTTTATGGCTTGCGCTGCGCGTTCAGTTAAAAAGCTGAGCGCGAAGTTGACTATTTCTCACTCTCTTTTCAAACGAGGCATTCTTCTCACCCATTTAGGAGCTGCCGGCGGCTTGAATATTTTCTCATATGCAAGATTCCCATATACCCCTGCTTTTGGCTCATAGCTGACATCAATCAAGAAGGGTGTTTGGATCAGTGTGCTTCTTCCTACTGTTACTGTATAGATTTATTTATGTATTTTAATAAACAGGCTTAAGCAGGAAAAAATCTGCGTTTAGAAATTCGGTAAAAATTACGTACTTCCGCAAATAACACTATCGTACTATCGCGGACTATCATGTGCTAATGCTCGGCCATGGCCGCCCGCGTAGGAATGAAACTTGGGCCACACTGCTTATCATTATCGTAGCTGCCGTCGGATCCCGCTAAATCCGCTAGTTTTAAACACAACTTGCCTCAAACCACGGGAAGCTTAAGATCAGACTACACGCTGGCTTGCCAGCCCGCGCTCTTCTGCTCTGTCCTGGTTAGATACTCTACTGACTTCGCTTCGTATTAAGCAACTGATGGCGCTTCAAAGTGTGCAATTTCAATGTGGCTATTATTCATCGGTCAAGCTGGCGCCGGATGAAGCCGGTCCGCACCACGGAGCACCATCGGGCTGGAGCGCAGGAGCGAGCCCTGTCGTGCACACAGTTGCATGTAGTTGCGTCTGCAGCACATGTAGATACCATGGCCACCGCGGGGTACGGCAACGAGCCCACTTGCTGAGCTGGCTGCGGCTCACTAAGGACTATACCGCATGCTCTGATTGGCATCCGTGGGTAACGTGACCCCAGGCACGTGGCGAGCTCAATAAGAACAGCGAGAGGCAATGTGAACAGGCCGTCTGCTTTCCGAGTTACACACCCCTGAGGTGTGTCGCCATCAAGGCCGAAACTCGTTACGTTAGGAATCCTTTCAACGTGAGACCGGCGTGTGGCATCCATCGCTTAGCCCATGTGGGCGCTGCCGGCGTACTCGCAAGGGCGAACATCCCGATAACGTTTGTTCGACCCTGAGAAATTGTGTGATTGCTGTAGGAATAAGTGTGAATGAAATTGTGCTGCTTACGCCACTCGATGTGAGAATAGCCGCGCGTAGCTGTCTAGTGGACTAAACAGCACAGGGGAACGGGGAACGCAACATTCATTTCAGGGATAGCCTGCTAGTTTGGGGCGTTATAGGAGCGAAAGTAGGAAGTATTGGCGTTTTCGTGAACATCCTAAATCAAGTTTGAACTGCTCGTCACGGTGAAGTAGGTGGAGCGTAGTTGCCACGCGCCCCTCCGATGTAGCCTTCGCAGTGAACTGCATTGAAGGAGGACCGGGAGCCCCACGATCAAAGACGACTTTTGAGTGCCAATAACTTCGGTTCTACTGAACGCATTGAATCACTTTTTGCTGCAATGTGTTTCTGAAACAGTGCAAATGCATTTTTCGACTTCCATAAAAAGTTGTTTAGGACCCCTTTTCAACGTAATATTGCCACGCGTGACTGCTCTTGCTTTTTGTAAGTGACCATTTTTCACCGGATTATCACTGTTATCAAAGTACGAGTATGTCTCTGGGCAAGATAAGTAAACCGTATTTAAAACTCCTAAGATTTTGTCACGAATTCTATCCCACAAGAGTAATGCTTAATCAGATAGCGCGCAACGTGAATAGTGCTTTACATCCTCGAATGTGCGCAAACGCCCGATATTACACTGGAATGTGCGATGATACCTGTTCTCATGTTGAAAGGAACCGATAGTTGACGGGCGACGGCTCTCGGTGCTATTATAATGTTTTAAATGTAGGTTTCCTTTCGAGATACAAATATACCTAGGAATGTGTTAGATGTTTAATGCACACCTTTGCAAATACGTGTTCTTTACCTTAACTGCAACACGACAGTAAGAGAAGAGCCATATTGACTGCAACATTACGCGCAGAGAAGAGCAAAAATTTTTACTTATATCAGAGAGCGATAGAGAAAGAGGCACTGCCCTCCCGCGTTAACATGCATCCGGAAACATAAAATAAAAAGAGGCGTATTACCAACACTCTGCCTTTCCAAGAACAGCAACACATCGATAGATATCGTCAGCACGATCACGAGCGCAACAACCAAGTACAACTTTGCTTTTGACCTGCAGGAAACAAACGACGCAGACAATAGATGAGGAGCTGTCTCTTTCGGATAACAATATGCAAATCTTTGCAAGCAAATCATTTCGCTTATGTCGACGAGTTTTCTGCCGTATTTCAAGTCGCACTAAGTGTAGTTTCGCTATGCATTTCTGCCGTATGTACCGACCGAAAAGTTAATTTCTTTAATGCAGTATCAGAACGCCGGCTTTACTAGGAAGACGCAATAATACTAGTTTTTATAGCAGGTTGATGTCTCTCCTCTTTTTAGATAGATGAGTATTGTGAGAACACTGGCTCACCACAACACATTTTTGCGGTTGGAGAAACACGTCAGAACGCTTATTCTTCTGTTTCGTGTAAATTTGACAGGTTTGATCATTATGGCCATACCTATAGCGAGTGTTAATGACTTCAAAAGTCCATGGCCTTTTCAAACTCCGGATGTGCCATCAACGACAGACCGTGTATTACACTGGCAAATGTTGGTCGCAAATGTATAAGAAAAGTACTAGTATGCGTATCTTCGTACACAATTTGATTTGATCACTTCTATTTTACAGCTGGCTTTTTGTGCTCAAAAAGGGCGATGAAAGGGGCTAGTTGGTGGCTGCTCATACTGTCTGTCTGCGCTATGTCGTGCGAAAAGAACCTCACAGGTATAGTGCGCATCATTCGTGTGTTCGTTTTTTTTTTCTGTCCCAGTATTTTTGAACCACTCAGTGCAGCAAGAAAGTATCAGCACTTTACGTTACTCTGTGTGGTCTTCGTCACAAGATATGAAATATGTGGCCCGTAACCATTGTAAGATGCTTTGTAATAAGCTTTAGCTCAGCATAATTTGTGGGTAAGGCTCGGACTGCGCAATATTGGCCCTGCAGCATCATCACTCTTCTCCTAAGAACCAGTTTTCTTAGCAACACAGTGACAAGCAGCAATAAAGTGCTCTAAAGCACGCAGCGCGTGTTGTATAGAAATGATTCGTTCTTCTTTTGTCGGTGACTGATCAGTTTTGTGTTTTGGCTAATCGTTCTTGTGCATCATATGCTCCGCTCTCTGCCGCCTAAATTAGAAGTGACGGGTTGTCCAATGGCCAACACCCCTACACTTAAAGTGTAAGATACAGTTGTTTCTAGGGAGAAATAACGATCCCGTTTTCGGTGACCTTTTATGGCCTTGATGGTGGTTGCAGCAGGCCGAACAATAAATGAACGAAATAAACTTGAATGGGCATCGCTGTTAAACTCTCGTGTCCGGCATTTGAGTGCCCTCCCGGTAGGCAGATAAGAGCGGGAAAGAGAAGCTTCATTTGAATTTCCTCACTACTTTGCCGCTGCTGGCTTCTTCTGTCTTCCCGAATATAGAACAACTTGGCGTACTGAGGCCGAAAAGACAATTTGGACGAATCGGCATGGACAACTGAGTACGTGGTCTTGGGTATTAACCAGAATACAGAAGTCGGGCAACTGAGTATGTGCAACTTGGCATGTGGCACTAAGTATGTGTCAAAATAAACAATTGGAGCCACAGGGTAAGAGCAGCTGCGCATGTTACATTGGGTATGTGAACGTTCTTGGCCTGTCTACCACAATGACTATGTTCCAATGGGCAAGTGCCCGAACAGGCAAGCAGAAGGGACGAGAAATGATCAAGTCGCCTTCGGATTGTATAGCACCGACGGAACGACCACAAATAGTACAAGATCACCCGCAAAGCGCAAATTGCCAGCAAGTAGTAAGCTTCGTGCATGCCAAGCTTGCAAGAGAAATCATTGAGGCTAAAAATATTTTGAGATTAGGGCCTAAGTGTATAAGCATGCCATCTGTTAACCTTTCCGATAAGGTACTTGTTTTTTAAGACCGCAATCGCTTGCGCATGTGTG
This sequence comes from Dermacentor silvarum, assembly GCF_013339745.2. Lineage (NCBI taxonomy): Eukaryota > Metazoa > Arthropoda > Arachnida > Ixodida > Ixodidae > Dermacentor > Dermacentor silvarum. Next base: position 109,714,927 of record NC_051161.1, read on the forward strand.
GTGGCTTTGTGCGAGCGTATAAAATTGTGCTCGGCCAAAGTAAACCTCTGTTGGCACTTTGCGCTTTGTGTGTCGTTTTGTTCGTATTTTTGTGAAGGTTCGCTCTGCGTTGTGCAACCCGAGGATCATAAACCAATAAGCTCAAATTTCCACTACCTTGAGGAAAAATTGGGCAACAGAAAACCCTAGAAGTTGGACACAGAGAAGAGAAGAATGCAATATCTATAGAACCACCGTGCTCGCTTAGTGGCTAGGATGTTGCATTGCTAAGCACGATGCCGCAGGATCGAATTCTAGCTGAGCCGGCCGCATTTCAATGTGCGCGAAATACAAAAACGTCCGCGTACCGTGCACTGGGTGCACGTTAAAGAATCACAGGTGGTCAAAATTATTTCGTAGTCCCCCACTACGGCGTGCCTCATAATAATATCGTGGGTTTGGAACGTAAAACCGCAGCTATAAATTATTTAAATTATCTGAAGCAGCGGAGTGGGTGGAATTAAGTAAAAGAATCTAAATTTAACCAGAGCGTGCATTGTGCAAGAAGTGTTGTGCTACACAGAAGTGAAGAAGTCGGTAACACTAACAGCCGAGTGTGGGGAAGGGAGTGAAAAAATGTTGCAGGTTTCATCCGAAAGGCGAAGCATCGATTGCGATAGCAAATTAGTAGAGAGCTATGTGGAGTAAAAATAGTAGTTTTATCAGCTGTATAAACTTGGACATGCAGCTGCACCAGCAACGCGCAGAACTGTTGTCGACGCTGTCAACGTTTTGCCCGCGTTCGCACCGAACGCGCGCGGCGTTGGTAACTGTTGCCGGTGCCCCTGGGAGCGGCTCAGAGGTTTTCGACGAGATCAGAACGGGACACTCGTCGAGCAGCATCGGAAGTCTTTACCACCTTCTCGCCTCGCAACGTTTTTATATAAATACGCATTTGGTGCCGCTGCTAAACGTCGCCTCCCCTCCCTCCCTCCCTCCTTCCATCCCTTCTGTCCCCCACGGCCTTTCGCGCGACGGAAGAAGTCTAGTTTGCTCTCCGCCGTGCGTTCGCTCACCGTGAAAGCGCGCGTCCCTCGCGCGCTTTCACTCGACCACACAACATACAGCGCGCGGCGACGATTTCATCGCCGTTGGACTCTATACGGAACCTCACGGCGACGTCATCGGCGACGCCGGCGCCGACGGCAGAGATCCGCTTGGGGTGTCCATATAATTGCCATCGGAATAAAAAAACACCAGCCCTTCCTCTGTCGAGAAAACGGGAGTAAGCGATGCTTTTCGTGGTCGTATCTGACCTTCGTCAGGGTTACGTAAAGTTCACGACATGTCCCGGTAATAAAACAAACGTGCATTAAATGTATGCATTGAGGGAAGGAAACCTACAACGGCACGGAAGGAAAAGTTGCACGAAAGGAAAACAAAAGTAGAAGGAAAGGCAACAAAAAGTAGTAGGAAAAGGGAAGGGAAAGTAGCAGGTCAAGTACACACACGACAGCCTTCGCTTACCCTAATTTTCTCACAGGGGAAGGGCTGGTGATTTTCTCTTTCTTTCTCTCTTCTCTCTCTTCTTTTCTTTCTCTCTCTCTCTCTTTCTCTCTTTCTTGCTTTCTTTTTTTCTGTCTCTTTTTTTTGTCCCTGATATGTGCTATTGAGCTTGGACCATTTCTGCGCAATCACCAGGATCGGCCCACTTTTCAGCGTGACACCATCACCACCCCCAACAACACCACCGAAACTTGTGAGCCAATAAAGCTTCGCTTAAAATGGGAACAGTTCGGGCATTGAATATGGAGTATTGAAGTACATTGAAGCCAAGAAGGAGAAGAGAAGTAAGGAAATGTAAATAGCCATCAAACAAAGCTTCCGTTATATCAATTCTCAAACATGCGTGGAAGCCGCCAATTTTCTTTTAATTGCGGTTTTTCTAATGGCAGGTAAGATAGTTGCCGCGTAAGATAACTTTTTTATATAGCCTTATATGAAGGGTGTTTGGCATGCGACAAACCAGCAGCCCTAAGAGTATAACAATTTTAATGTTTTACGTAACTGTACAACAAAGTTAACCACGTACGAGTCAACTTGCGGTACATCGTTTCTGCTTGTTTACCAAGACGACATTACTCCTCCAAGAATGCTGATGGTTTTTTAGGTGGTACGGAAAGGAAAAACTTACTGTATTGCTGTGGGGGAGAAACAGACAAAAAAACAACGCTGACGCCTGGTGGCACGTCTCCTCCATCACGACTACCAACGTCGATGACCATGAGCAACCGTCGTGCATATGGAAGCTGCACTACGCTGCACACGCTAGCACAACGCGAAAGACGAAGCACGTAACTGACACACTAATACAACGCGCAAGACAAAGCACGTAACTGAATCGTCACCGAGTCAAATCAGCGCGTACAGCGCGTCGTAATTGCAGCCTCCGCGATCAACTTCAGAAACATTTTCAGAGCTAATTGCGGAGGCCACGCTCCACTGTGCTGAGTACGGTGAAGGCCACCTAAGTGGCGTTGGTAGTGCTTCTTGATGCCAGCGTCCCTTCGAATGCTGGCATCGAGGCGTCGTAGTGCTGAGACCGCCGAAGCGTTCACTGTCGGTGCGCGTTAGGGCTCTGTTATACTCCGACGTTCACAACGCGCGCGCGCGCCGGCGTTCGTTTCGTCGCGTCACGTCGGCGAAGACACGCCAGGCGCAAATCCGCCTGCCCTATAGTCCAACGCGACGCGGCCCGACGCAGCGGCCGGAGCCAAAGCAGCGCATGCTCAGTAGAGCAGAGCGCCGCGCGGAAAGCGAGTGCCGCGCGGAAAGAAACGCGGACGCGGTGCAGTCTGGGTAACGTCGTCGGCGCGAAATGCAGCATGTTGCATTTCGCGCCGGCTGCCGCCGGGCCGCGCCGACGGACGCTGGCCGCGTCAGTCGCGCCTCGCGTCAGACTATAGAGTGCACGCGTTTTGCTAGCGTAGCGTCGCTGTGCCCAGCGTGCGCGCGCGTCGACGTTACGTCGGAGTATAACAGAGCCCTGAGTGTCATAATGCAGTACTTCTCTTTTCTGCTCGTAGGCGGCGGCACCGCCCCGAGCAAGAGCGCGGGTACACGGAGGAGTGTTAGATATATAAGGCGCGTCTGTGTAGCTGTCTGCAAATGCGTTTGTGGCGCAATGGGTTAAACGCTCGGCGATCTATCGTCGCGGACCGAGAGGTCGTGGGTTCGATTTCCAAATTTTGCATGTTTGTGGAACTTTTTCTTCTGGTTTCTTTCTTTGTATTATGTTCTATGACGTATTTCCGTGACGGAAATACGTCAGTGAAGTCCTGGTGGACCCCGGCATTAAACACTTTCGTGTTAAAAAAAACAAAAAAATACGTTCAGCGTGCGTTTGATCACATTTGGAGGTCGCTTGGTTCAGGTGACATAATCCACTTATGGTCTCGCAGTAAAAAAAAGCACTGAAGTTCTTCTTTCGGCTGTGAGGATATAAATTTTGGAGTGTTTTTTTTTAGGATGTGTGGTGTAACACTGGCATCAAATATTCATTTTCTAACGAAATACATATTCGCGGTGCCAATCCGCTTGTTTTGGAAGAAAAGTAATCATAGGCTTTGCGATAGAATATTGTAGAGTGACCTGTGGTTTCATTGGAAACTAGAAAAAAAAGAAATATTAGCAAGAAAAGCTGTCCCAAATGGGGCCGTTCTGTTTCGCCATTTACAAAAAATAATGCTGCGCAGTGATGTAATATCAGAGTACTGCCACAGAGTAGGCTTTCTGCGCTGGCACACTCCAAAATTGGAAGTGGCCATAAAAAGTAGGAAGTGAGGACTGTTGCGGTCATGTACTTATATACTTATTAATCTTCTGAGGCCTGATTCAGTAATTTAGTTAATTTCAGGAAGCATTATTATGCAGTAGACCTTCCCCATTTTCTTCAGAATTCGCCGCCGGAGAGCTGCGGATTTTAATGAATAGCGATTGTGTGACCATTGCATTTAAACCCTGAACGCCATCAAATTATTCTTGTATCGTTTTTTCCTTCGTGTTATGATTAATTGTATATTTTGGCTGCAGCCAGTCGCCAGTTGGTTATTTTCAATCCTACCTAACCTAATGTAAATCCTTGAAAATAGTGCAGGTGATGCTCTCCTCTATACTGATTTTGGTTCTTTTTGGCACACTTAAATACATAGCATCACGTGCTGCGTAAGTAAGCTCTTTATAGGCCCCAAACAATGCGGAAAATACGAGGCACTTGGTAGAGGGAAACTTTACACCAACCCAGGCTTCTTGTCGTGTGATCCTACAAAAGCATTTTCCCATTCTATGCCCTTAGGAAAGGGACCGCGATGGTCATGTATATAACCGAGTACTTCGTACTTAGCCTAAAAAGATTGACAAGCTTAAAATACACTAGAGGTGCAGCCTGCTTAAGCGACTTACACGTGTCATTGAAGGTGTATCGTGACGTAGATGCGCCCGCTGAGTCATAAACCTTGGCGGCTGTGCCATAAGCGGAGGACCACGCCAGCTCGGACAGCTCTGTGAGGGAAGCACCGAAAATGTAACGCACAAGTTATAAGTACCACAAAAATATACACACAGAAAGTTGACTGAATATATCAACCCCATTACATATGTGTCATTGGAAAAGACGCAGTCGGCCCGAAAGGCTAAGCACTGATGGTGCCACGAAAGCTTTAGACAAAAAACCAAAAACAAAGTAAGGTAAGTAGTATTAGAGGCCATGTAGGTTGCAGAAAGGCTAAGCACTGACGGTGGTACGAAAGCTTTAGACAAAAAACAAAAACAAAGTAAGGTAAGTAGTATTAGAGGCCATGTAGGTTGCAGTACACATTTGAATACTAACTGAACAAGCACGACATAACATGCGCAATGACAAACAGGAACATATGCCACTCGATGACCAAGAGCACTTGCCTTCACAGAGCAGGCGTGATGAAGAACAGCAACCGACAGGAGCGTGAGAACATTTCATTCCGCCACTCGCTTCACAACTTTCACTGTTCTGCGTCTCGAAAACTCAGTATAGGCAAGCGCCAAGATTAGCGACCCTGGAAGACAGCTGACATAAAGCAATCATCCATACCGGTTCGCATTTCCACGCTTGCCCTTCGCTCGGGTATCTGCAGCAGATCACCTCTATAGAAGACGATGCACGGGCCACCATGTGCTCCGTCGCGCGGGATGCCATGGCCCGGCCAGAGGAAAAGCGCTCTCCTACTCTATAGTCTGATCGTGGGGTACTGCAGGCTAGATCACGTGACCTCCATCATTGGGCGCGTGGGAAGACGGCGAGCCTCGAGCCACATTGATTCTCAGCTTGTCATCGCACGCTTGAGCTGGCACCCGCAGGACATCACGCGGACACCGACAAAACGCCCAGGTGGCTCGCTGTCCGCGAACTTGGACTGTAGTTTATGCACGGTGACAGGAAAAATTACACTATAGTGAGTGTATAATTTATATAACAAAGTAGTCTGGCACGGCAGTGGACGACACGAAGCACGCCGACAGGAAGACACTACAGTGTATGCTTAGCCGGTCGCACCAAAAACAGCGTCGAGCCCGAGCCCCGCTTCAGTAGCGCTGGCGATCCGGCTGCGGAGCTCTGCACGGCGCACTTCTTCCTTACATCTTCCCCCCTCACTGAAGTCGGAGCCGCACAGGAGGCCGAAGGTGTCGTGAGGACGAAGGGCTCGTTAAACGGCTTGAGCCGATCTATGTGCACAGTTTCGCGGCTCGGCTACGCAGGTCCATAGGGGGCGTCAGATGTTCGATGACGTAGTTCACCGGATAAGTTTGCTGTAGAACCCGGTAGGGCCCATGGTATCGGGATCCAAACTTGGAGGAGACACCTGGTGTCGAAGTAGGAGGCACCCACAACCAAACGACAGCGTCAGGCGAAAACTCGTTGTGGGGGCGCCCGTCTTCATGACGAAATTTCTGTAGCGCTTGTTCTTGCGTTGTAAGGGAGCGAGCTAGTTGCCGACATTCTTCTGCATACCGGGTGGCTTCGGAAACCGGTGTACCCTCTGATAAGTCGAGACGGTAAGGAAGAATCGTGTCAATGGGAAATGACTGTTCTCGGCCATATATAATAAAGAAGGGAGAACGTCGTTGCCTGGGGTGCCTTATTGTAGGCGTACGTGATATAGGGAAGGATGAGGTCCCAGTTGGTGTGGTTGGAGGTGACATACATCGAAAGCATGTCGCCAAGAGTTCGGTTAAAGCGCTCTGTCAATCCATTGGTTTGCGGGTGATATGCAGTGGTACAGGGATGAATAACGCGGCATTCAGTGAGAAGTTCTTGAATGACATCGGCGAGAAAGACGTGGCCTCGGACGCTGAGGAGTTCGCGGGGAGCGCCATGACGTAGAACGAAGCGTTGAAGCGGGAAGGAGGCAATGTCACGAGCCGTAGCTGCTCGTACAGCGGCCGTTTCTGCATACCTCATGAGGTGGTCTATAGCTACAATGACTAGCAGCTGTGTAAGGCAGAGGCCCGTATAGGTCTATTCCAACCCGGTCAAAGTGTCGCGAAGGTAACGGCAAATGTTGCATTGGTCCAGAAGAGCGGCAAGGATCAGGCTTGCGGCGTTGACAGTCTCTGCAAGAGCGAATGTACTGTTGCACAAATGTGTACATACTGCGCCAATAAAACCTATGACGCAGTCTGGTATAGGTCTTGAAGATACCAGCGTGTGCACACTCAGGGTCGGTATGGAAAGCGGCGCATACATCGGTGCGGAGCTGCCGGGGTATTACAGGCAGCCATTTGCGGCCGTCGGAACTGTAGTTACGGCGATAGACGATGCCGTCGCGGATGGCGAAGTGCGAAGCTTGTCGGCGTAGCACTCGGGATGGTGGGCGTGCAGGTGAATCAGACATGTAATCTATCAAAGATGAAATCCAGGAGTCCTTGGGCTGCTCCAAAGCCATGTCGAAAGAGGCGAATGGGGGAAGTGGATCGTCTAGAACGGAGACACTGACAACGTCGGCGTGGACAGGCGAGTGCGAAAGAGCATCGGCATCAGAGTGCTTCTTGCCTGAGCGGTTGACAAACCGGATGTCGTACTCTTGGAGCCTCAGTGCCCACCGGGCTAGGCGGCCGCAGGGATCCTTGAGGGACGACAACCAGCAAAGTGCGTGGTGATCGGTAATGCAATCGAATGACGGGCCATACAGGTATGGACGAAATTTTGTAATAGCCCAGATGATCGCTAGACATTCTTTTTCCGTGACTGAATAATTCGCTTCAGCGTTCGTGAGAGTGCGGCTCGCGTAGGCAACAGCATATTCTTGTTAGCCGGGCTTTCACTGGGCGAGCACAGCACCAAGACCAACGCCGCTAGCATCCGTATGGATTTCCGTAGTAGCAGTTGGATCGAAATAGCGGAGTATCGGTGGTGTTGTGAGTAGGCGACGTAGCGTCGCGAGGGCCTCGTCGTAAGCCGGGGACTACGCGGAAAGATTGGGGTTTCCCCGAAGAAGCTCTGTCAGTGGTGCCTTAATCGAAGCGAAATTTCGAATGAAGCGGCGGAAGTACGAGCAGAGGCCAATCAAACTACGCAAGTCTTTTAGAGACGTTGGCTTTGGGAATTATGTAACAGCACGGAGCTTAGCGGAATCAGGGATAACGCCGTCCTTCGACACGACATGTCCGAGAATTGTCAGCTTGCGTGACCCAAAGTGACATTTTTTCGGTTTTAGTTGGAGGTCAGCGTCACTGAGACAGCATAAAACCTGTTCCAAGTGATGATGGTGAGTAGGAAAGTCTGGTGCAAACACTACTACATCATCCAAATAACACAAGCACGTGTTCTATTTGAAGCATCGAAGAATAGTATCCATCACCCGCTCAAATGTCGCGGGCGCGCTGCAAAGGCCGAATGGCATCCCACGAATTCCGTATAAGTCATCTGGTGTGATGAAAGCAGTTCTAGGCTTATCGTCTGCAGCCATAGGCACTTGCCAATAACCAGAGCGTAGTTCGAGGGAGGAAAAGAACTCTGCACCTTGTAAGCAGTCTACGGCGTCATCGATCCGCGCAATGGATAAACATCCTTTCGGGTTATTTTGTTTAGGTGACAATAATCCACGCAAAAGCGGATCGAGCCATCCTTCGTTTAACTAAAACAACTGGCGATGCCCATGGACTGGTGGACGGTTCAATGACACCATGCTTTAGCATTTCACCTACTTGCTCATCAGTGACGCTTCGTTCTGTCGACGAAACGCGGTATGGTCGTTGCCGTAGCGATGAGTGAGCACCGGTGCCAATCCGGTGGCAGACAGTCGGCGTTCGGCCCAGAGAAGAGCTATGGCTGTCAAACGCAGGGCGAAATTTGTCGACAAGACGGAGAAGGTCATGGCGTTGCTTGGGGTTTAAGGCGTTGTCGATGACGTGGCTGAAAACGTGTTCAGGCGATGTGGCAGTTACGGGACTACAGTAGAGGGTGTTGACCTCGGACGATCCAATAGGAAGTTCTAACGTGGTAATGGTGTCGCAAGGCTCCACAGTGCCGAGAGATTCACCGCGAAGCAACGTAATCGGGAATGGGAAGTCGTTGTACAAAGGAAGGTGAGTCGCACCTGCTCGAATTAAGGCCAAGCAGGGCGGTTGGTAGTGGTGAGGTGTGGCGATGAACGAAAGCAGTGGAAGGTCTGAAGAGTACGGTAGAGTCAGATGCAACGGAACAGGATACAGGTGCCAGAACGGATGCGTGCGGAGGTATGTGGATGCCGTCAGTGAGGGACAACTTGTTGCAGGAAAGCGAAACGTCGTCAGATATGGCATTGTCAAGCGAAGAGAAGGCGACTTCTGCACGGGAGCAGCCAATGACAGCTTGGTGACGGGAAAGAAAATGCCAACCTAAAATAATATCGTGGGAACAGTGGGGTAGAACGACAACTCGACTATGTAGAGCACTCCTTGAATTTCAAGTATTCCGGTGCACGCAGCAACCGGCAGGACGTGCTGTGCTTTTGCGCTGTGCTGTGGCCGTGCGGAATAATGGACTGAAGAAAGGCGTCGTGACTTTTCGCAATATGCTGCATAGTTTTTCGGCAATCACAGATATGGCGGCACCTGTGCCATTGAGGGCAAGCACAGAGACACCTTCCACAGCGACACCGCGTTGAGGTGATGACGCAGTTCTTGCCTCGGGAACTGCGCCATTTAGTTTTCCGTGTCAGTGGTAGAGGGACGTCGACGTATCGGGGAGAGCGAGCGACGACGAGGAGAAGGAGAACGGCGGTCAAAAACTGGGTGAACCCTAGGGCGAGGAAGGGGGAAAATCGCGGTCTGGAGCGTAAGACAACGGATGGTCGTACGCAGCTGGGCGTGGGTCGTCACGCGAATGAAGTGAACGATGACGGCACAGGCGCGCAACGTGTCCGGAAATACCACACGAATAGCACATGCGCCGATTATCCGCTGTGCGCAAGAAATTAATTACTCGATGGACTGAAGGTCGTGGCGGCCTGGAGGTAAAAACAGGGCTAGGCATCGGAGGTGGAGCACGGAACGTCGGTGGGCGTCGTCGTGCGACGGCGTCGGCGTAAGTCAATGGGGCAGTGAGTTGAGGCGCCCGCTCCAGAGGAAGGACCTCGGCCACTTGTTCTTCTATAACGTGTCGTAGGGTCGGACTAAGGGACGAACTTGACTCCGGCGGGTAGGAGATAAGGGAGAGCTGGCGAGCAACTTCTTCCCGGACGAAGGCCTTGATCTGTGAGAGGAGGGTGGAATCTTGAAAAGGAGAGGTCAAGCCGGACAACGATTCCTGATGGAGAACAGGACGACGGTTGAGGAGGCGTTGATGACGGAGCTCGTCATATCTTTGGCACAGTTGAATAACTTGGGCAACAGTAGAGAGGCTCCTTGAAATCAGCATCTGAAACGCGTCCTCGTCGATATATATGCTTGATTTTATTGCCCTCATTCATGGATGCACCGACGCGTTTACAGAGATCGATGACATCTTCGATGTAGCTGATAAAGGTCTCACCAGGCTGCTGAGAGCGCGACTGCAGACGCTGTTCGGCACGAAGCTTTTGAACAGCAGGGCGGCCGAAGACCTCGCTGAACGTTGTCTTGAATACAGTCCAGCTTGGGACTTCGCTTTCGTGGTTCCGAAACCACAAGTGGGCCATTCCGGTGAGGTAAAAAGGGACGGTAATTAATTTCGCGCTATCATCTCATTTGTTGTTCAGACTCACTCGTTCGCATGATGATAGTCAGTCATCAACGTCGTGGTCGTCAGTGCCGCTAAAGATGGGAGGGTCCCGCTTATGGAGTGTGCCGGGGCATACGGAGGACTGGGGTGAAGGTGGTGGTAAGCTCGTGGCGCTTGCGGAGGTCATGATGGCCGGGAGGATCCGAGTGCGCAATTCGAGGATTACAGGAGACCCAGCAAACGTCCACCAATTATGACGAAGAAGTGTAGCACGGCTCTGAACGACACGAAGGACGCCGACAGGAAGGCACTACAGCGTAGGCTTAGCCAGTCGCACCGAAAACAGCGTCGATCCCGAGCGCCGCTTCAGTAGCGCTGGCGATCCGGCTGCGGAGCTCTGCACGGCGCACTTCTCACTTCTTCCTTACAGCTATAATAGCCATATGAAGCCTGCTTCACAGGCTGCTCCATGTCGTCCTTATAGAAAGGTATAAATCAAGCGCAGTAGGCACTCGTGTTCACGCCGTTACGTTGTGATTCTCAACATCCTGGACGCGAAGCTTAATCAATCTCATATATGTAAGACATCGCAAAATAAGTTTGCTCATCATTTAGAGGCTATAATGGCATGTAGATCCACCTGGAAAGCATTATTTGTGAAATAAATGGGGTCGTTGCACATTAGGGGCGATATATTCCACTCTCGAAGAAGAATCTTTTACGTTCAAACATCGTTTCTTGCCATGTATTTCTAATAAAGGAGCTTAGCCTTTTGCACAACAAGGGCTGTTTGTTTAACCTAAATCTGAAGTGGTAGTAGGGGAGGGGGGGCAACCACTCCCGAACATCCTTGGCGCCCGCATGTTTACATCATCATTAACGCTGCTCCAGCAATGAAGTGTGTGTACGTATCCTTCTATTAGCATATACAGCTGGAATATTACAATATTGATGCATACGAGGCCCAGAGCAATAAAACAAACACCTCGCACGTAGTTGAAATCAAAAATTTTGAAAAGATGATGACAGGCTCCGGGTCCAAGAATGCTGCTTTCATCCCATTGTTGGAAGAAAACCAAGTTATATGTACAAGCTTTAGATCAAACATTATATACATCACTACAATAGTGTCCGCTCACGGAGCTACATTACTGCAGCCAGAATATCTACGAGATTTCCACGTTCGTTATAAGAATTCCTAACCTTTCAGCTCAGGGTGTCGTATAAAAGCGAAAAAGTGAGGTGAAACTTTGAAACGGTTTGTGCTGCTATAGCCGACGTTTTTTTTTTAATTTTTTTGCCAGTTAGGTTCCTTGTCAAGGTGCCAAACTAGCGAAATCTCATGCAGACACAAAAGGGTTGAAACTTCGTACACATTTACTGGGTCGGTGCAAATCTGAAATTACGTTTTTTTAATTACATACTAATGCAAAGTCTGCAAATATTAGAAATTTTCAGCGCAGCGCCAACATCTAACCAGCACGATGAGCTAACTAATATGCAACTGTATACCAGTTTAGTGTGGGAGGACCAATAACATATTCAGATAAACCGTTGAAAATGTTACTATTCTATAAACAATTTCAGTATTGCATAAAAAAAACAGAAATCTCACAAGCCTTTGCAAGAACGTCATAGCATACTGTGTGGCCCCCAGTACACTTTTGCAGGCACATAACCTAGTACTGAAAAGTTTTATAGTATCACAGATCTTATAACTTGTTGCAGGATGTCTCTTTTCACTAACCTATTTTTTTCAGCCACCATCGAGCTGCATTTCATCCCTGCAACGTCACGTTCACTACCTCAGTGGCCTCTAGTGCGACGACTTGGCTAAGCACAGCTTCATTAATTTTGATAAGCTGGTCCGTGAGCCCGAAACAACCTTTTTGAAATTTCCAGGCTTTAATGGGTACAAGTCGGGATCATGATATGGCGTCTATGTTTAAACCGATAAGAACGTGGCTGCCAACGTTTGCGCAAGGCTTGTTATATTACTTTCAGGCCCTAATGAGTGCAAGTCAGAATTAACGATATGGCGTTTATGTTTGAAGCCGAAACAGACGGGATCGCTGACGTTAGCGTAAGGTATATTAAAGCTTCGATAACAATTATTCGTATTGATTTCGAAATAAAAAAAATCTCTACCTGTTTCCATCGCTGAAAGGCACCTCGGCAGACCTGGGACCAGCGAAAGCTTCCTCTTCTTCCTTCTTGCTGAGGTGAAAGGCGTGAGAATCGGATACCATAATTTTTCCAGTGCTTATGACCCAGCATTTGCCACTATTATCGCTTCGATAAATAATAACAGACTTTCTGGTGTGTCTTGAATCGACTGGACGATAGGTCATTTATAGAAGCAAAGGTCAGAGAACAGCTCGTCAGCGCAGAAAGCCACTCGAGCTCGTCTACAGTACCTCAACGCCACAGAATTGAGTGCCCGAGTTTAGATATACTGCACCTGGCTTAGTGCACGTGGAAGTGCAATCAAGACTGGTGTCATCTCTCTGTCATTATTTCACTCCACCATCTTCCTCTCCACGCGTAGGGTAGCAAACTGAACAAAGTCTACTTAACCTCCATACATTTCCTTCTGCTTTATCTCTCTCTTTGAGCCAGGAAGAGCTGTTCATTAATATTTGCCGCGATGTAGAAAATGCAAGTGCACTTAGGAAAGATGCATGCACAACAGCCTTGTTTAGTGCTGCTCACGTACGCTTTCAATTATAGCCTTCATGCTGTATGCTGTAATATGTGGAATTAAGCAAAACCAACTAAATGGACGTATACTTAACGTATCTTAAAAGTGGCTGGCCCCAGTTTCTTTTACAGAGGCCCTTGACTGGCAGAAATAGCAACAGCTACCGCGTTGCTACGGACGTGGAATGCACAAAACGCATGGCCATACTGCGTGATGCAAACGCCGAAAATACGCCCGTGATAACACCCACGTGCTTACGGCTTGACAGATTATATACAAAGACCAAACGGGACGGATTCCTGGCTCGGTGACGATCCAAGCAAAAGCAGGGTCAAGTAAGCCAAGAAGCCAAGATTCCTCTGCGTAGCCAGGCAGTATATAGCATTGTCGTGCTGCAGTTTTCGTTACGGTGGAGGCAATGGCTGTGTTATATTTGCAGCGGGGCGTCAAAACAATAACTGAATAACCCCCCCCCCCCTCCCACAAAACAAAAAAGACGAACGTGCCCCTCTTTCAATGTAATGAAGACAGGTGGTGTGTGCGTATATTCTTTGTAGGAGGGGGGCACAGAGGCTTTGCTGCACGGATTTCATTTGGCCTCCGTCTGCAAATCATCTGCTTCAGTTGCGCCAAACGGAGGGAAGTATTAGCCATGTATATGCACCTGAACTGGCCATATTACTATTTTTTGGTAGGTGTTGTGGTAATAGGGAAAGCTACCTCCTATAAAACCACATCTTCACATTCATGTCTTGCTTAATTTTCGACGAATTATAGCTGTGACGTACTACATTATTTCAGATGCGTAATTTCTGCATTACTCGTCGTAAGCACGAAACTGCGTTTCATCTGCCTCTTAAGTCGGTTCTTCTGCGCCATTTTCGTCATGCCATAGCCGTGACACTTACTCGCGCACAGCCAAATCCTCGCTTGGCGGCAGTGTCAAGGTCGATTCACATAGGTCGCGAAGCTTCGGGCGAAAAGCGGTTCAGAACGAATTGTCACCGCCATCAGCAAGGGTGGTTATGGGAGCAGCGATTGAAGCGCGACTATGCTTGGCGGGAACAAACATTGGGAAAGAAGAAACCATTTTATCAATAAAGAGATACACTGATAGCTTCATTCAACGAAAATAAAGTTCCTAATCAATTTTACATACGCGTGGCGAGAAAAGAAGAGACCCTTCTGTTTTTCTTGATCATTATCAATGAATACCTTTTTTTCAGCGCCCACCGTAAGAGCGCCCACCGATAGCGGCGGGCGTTGAAGCCGCTATCACTCGCAATGCAATTCAAATCTTGCAGTGTGCAGACAGGCGCGCTCGTCAAGTTCACCTGTTACAATACGCCCCCCTCACATGTTGTGTTGTTTTGCTTGCCGACGTTTGCCTAAATTTGGTGACGCGGGTAATTTCATTGTTTCTTAACCTCATCACTCAAAAGCAGTAAGTTGCGACCGCCAGATAATTGTTTAATTTAGTTGTTTTCGTGCGACAGCGCTGGCCGACGGGCTTGGCATCCGACGAAAGGACGAGCACTCTACGCCCAAAGCGTTCGTCGGCCTCCAAAGAAAGTATGTTCTGTGCAGGGATGCGACTTGGACACCCGTACGGCTGACCTTTTCCTGCATCGCTTTCCGCGCTGAAAGCTCGGAACGCCCATCAAGTCGTATGGCGGGGCATTTGAATATACAGCTGTAATGGCAGTCCTCTGAAACAAATTTGGCACCTTTTAGAACAAAATGACGTCAATTCTGTTTTTAACGGATATGACGTCAAGTTATTTTTTATTCCGCCGGAAGTGTTCCCTCACACAGATGGCGCTAAGCCCCGGCCATGAACCGCCTATGAACCGCCATGTTTTGAACGTATGGGCTTCAATGGAAGCTTCGCTACCAGGTATACCTTGCTACCTTGGCAGTGTAGAGTAGAGCACTGCACGGGCCGATTTTTGCGGCCCGGGCCCGGCCCGGGCCCGTTTTTACATTGGGTGGCCCGCCCGAGCCCGATCAAAACTTTTATGGCGAGACCCGGGCCCGGCCCGGGCCCGGAAATAATCTACGTTACCCGCCCGGCCCGGCCCGCCACCCCTTTACCTTAAGCCCGAGCCCGGCCCGAGCCCGACTCGAAACCGGCCCGAACCCGGCCCGAGACCGAAAAATACATGTTTTTCAGAGTCGAGAAGCCCGAGAATAACTCGCAGAAAGCCCGAGCCCGGCCCGGGCCCGGGTCAAAAAGCACACGTCGTGCCCGAGCCCGGCCCGAGCCCGTTAAGAAACTCCTCTACCCGGCCCGGCCCGGCCCACGGGCCGGGCCGGGCCCGGGCTTTCGGGTAAGCCCTAGCCCGTGCAGTGCTCTAGTGTAGAGTCAGGAGCCTAACGGCGCTAAACACTACGCTATGCTGCAGCATCGGCACTTAGCAATTTGTGCAAGGTGTTGCGCTCCACATGTACTCTGGCTGTGGTGGCATTTAAGCCTGTATTTCGGAAGCTATACAGTTGTCAATTATAGCGGATGTTAGTGTTGCAAAGATGATTTTCTTAACATTCAGCATTTTATGCTTTCGGCCCGCCGCGTCTTTACACGCCGATAATTGCTCCTTGATTCGCCGTCATAACAAATAGATTTCAATTGATCGACCTGCCATCTTTTTTCGCTCTATGCATTTCAAATGCGAACTTGCCACGGGACTTATATTTGTCCTTTTTTACCTGGAACCTAGACGTGGCAGCGCTAGATGCTCCAAATGTGGTGCTTCCTTTCGCTCTTTCTAAAAACTATATGCCCATTTGTGCCTGCTTCTGTTTCCCTTGTGTTTTCTTCGATCTATTTTCTCTCTCTCTCCTTTTCTTGTTGTTGCTGACATGCCGTGGCGTCTTAGCGGATGTGGCATTACACTGCTGCTCACGAGCTCACAGGATTAAATCCCGGCGGTGGCGACCGCATTCCCATGGCGGTGAAATCCAAAAACACCCGTTTGCCGTGCATTGCGTACAAGTTAGAGAACCGCAGGTCTTCAACATTTCCGACGTCCCCCACTACTGCCTGTCTCATAATTATTCTGAGTTTGGCACGTAAAGCCACACAATTTCACTTTATTTTGTAGCTGAAGGATCTGTCTTTTTTCTCTGTGGGAAGTTTCCTTGTTTATTGAAACCTCTTTCTTGAGGCACCCACACAGGGATGGTATGCGCTGCGGTAATTTTTTACAATGCGTACAGTTGAGTTTATTTTTGTTCCATGGTGCGTCTAAATAATGCACTATTTCTCTTTTTGCACTGCTGAGGGGCATAAAGATAAACAAAAAAAAAGAAACCGTACGAAGAAAATATTGGGGGTGGGACAATCCTGGAAGTTTCCTTTATTGGGCCCACTCGAAATTAAAACCTTCAATGAAGCCTAGACGAACTTGTGGTGCGACGACTGTACAGGCGGGAATTCCAGGGTTGTCTTCGTGCGCCAATTTTAGGGCGGCACTCTATTGGAAACAATCGATAGTGAAGGTGAGTTGGCATTAGGCGCTTGCTAGAGATGTATGTTACAGCAAGATAGGCAAAAGTTAGAATAAAACATTAAAGAGCACCTATCGGTTTTTTATAATACAACGCGAGGTCTGCATCCTGCAAGTTGAGATCTAATTGTGTTCATAATATTATTCCAATAGAGCGAAATAAATATTTCTAGAAAAACGTGTTATACAACATCGTTCCATAGAAGACACAAGAAACATAAAAGAGTCATGAAACGTTGTTACGACAATGTCGAACAGCAAACAGTAAATTTTAGTACAGGAAGGAATGAAATCACAACTCAGTTGTGGAGGCTTTTTTGCGTCATTTAGTCTAGTCCGGAGGTTCCAGCGCACATGCCCTATTCTCGGTGATTTCATGGACGAAATGGTGGTTAAATATTGTGCTATGAATCGCCCAGTGAAGCTGCTTATCTTTCGCTTATTTTCCTTGAGATTAACAGCGTATACTCGTCGTGACCCTCGAACTTTTTCAGATAAACGAGCTTTTGTGGTCGCCTTTCACCACATGCCATTTTTCTTGCGTGCAGCGAATGTTCAGGCAACCGTCTCTCTCTCTCTCTTTTTTTTCTATTCCCACTCTCACTTATTTTGTGCAATGAATCGATGTAGACGTTTTTCCAGTTAATGTTCTTATATTCCCTTCTTCATATTCTTTCTCTCTTGCACATATTTTGTTACCGTTACAGCCGCGATACGAATTTTAGTGCGATTGTCTGTAGCTTTGCGTAATCGTATCAGGCACTTGAGCCACAAATACGGTAACATTATCATCACTGTCATCGTTGCTTTGGAAAGTATACACCTCACAAGGATTGCTAGTGCGTAATAGGTTGTCGCAAACAATTGGGTTATTTGGGCATCTTTGTCATGTTCCATCTTTTTTCCTCTCGTTAACTGTTCATGCAGTCACTTGAACCCGTAAACGAGATTGCTGCAGGTAAAGTTCTCACAAATCATTTTACGAGGCCTTTCGTTACCGCGAATATTTTTCAGCAACTTCGCTTTGAATGCCGCAAAAAATGAAATTGTCTTGGCTATGTGTGCCCTAGAAATTCCTCATATTTATCGCGTGCAGTGTGCATCGTTGCTGGTCCTGTCGCCTGTGCGTCAAGGTAAGATAATGCATCCAAATTATGAATTCAACACGGCTCTCTCTCTCTCTCTCTCTCTAACGTAATGCTAGGTGAAATATAACCGCATTGCTGGCTGAAAGTAGAGGCTTTTTGCGGTGTGCTGTCGTGCAGTAAACTTATTTTAGACAGTCGCTAATAAATTGAGAAAAACAAGAACGCGAATGACATCATGGCCAGTGTTCTGGCGTTGTAAAATGTTTCTGGAATATTTACAGCCTTTTCGAAAATTTCTTTACAAGTGATCGACAGCGTTATTTGTGGCCAAGATTTGAAATTATCCTGCCACATATGGGCAATGTGTAAATGCATGTGGCTTAATCACAGGCAACCGGAATTATTATTCCAACCACTGGAAAGAGCAGCTTCACTGAAATTTGACTTATGATTCTTCAATATCGGACATGTCTGCTGTCTTTCTTTTTAGGCTGTGCAATGTTTGATACCGGCATATACGAAAACGGTTAGAATCGCGGCTACTCAAATCTGCCGCATTAATCGCTGGCGTTCTGCATCTGGCAAACGTACAGCGCGATGCGACACGCAACACACAATAAGCATTTCATCACCCTTGTCAGTGCTTGCACACGTTACTTTGGACCTGAGCTTATGTTTATATATGTTTCAGCTACCATAGCCATGATTATGATAGCTATGATGGCTGAAAAACCACGCTACACGCGAGAAAAAGGTAGTAGATGTAAAACGCAGCTTTCCTTTTGTCGGAATGCTTCTTTCGCATGACACAAAATATGGACAGCGCAGGATGTCGTGATGTATGATACGTGACGTATGATGTTGCTTAAAGTATCGGGAGACGGAAATCATAAAGGTTTTCATTAGAAACAGTGTCCCACCATCTCTGTGTGTTCTCAAATGAAATTCCCACTGCAATGGCAGTGAGATTTATCATGCTGCGGCAGTTCATATTTGCAGCAGATAGTTTTATGAATAGGTAACACTATTCCCAGGTGGTAAATAGATGAAATAAGTGGCTTCATGAGCATATGCATAATTATGTAGTATGGATGAGGAAAGGTTCGGGAAAATCAAGAATAAATAAATTATCAAAAAATCTATAATAAATAAATGATCGCTCAATAGGGGCGTATTCTGCTAAAATAGCCCGCGGAAAATTATAGGCGCCATAGCTCTATGCTCGGGAATAATTTTGACGTCTTAGCATTTCCAACATACAGCCAAAGCGTATACTAACACTTTTTTCTTTGTTTTTTTTTTCTTTTCACCGCCAACTGGAATACAACTACCTAAATACAAGTAATATAACGCGCAGCCTCCGCAGGAGAATGCCATAGCAACTCAGACTTTGCGGTGGGTAATCAATTATTGATGTTTTAACCGTGAACCAAGAGTGTAAAAGGACGGACAGCAAAATATACACTGACAAATGGTGCCTTGTAGTTTCATTGTTATCTTTGCTTTTCCCTTGGTTTGTTTCCTGTGGAAATATACCAACACTCGAGCATCCGTCCTACTATAGGTGTACGGGGGCTATCTAAACGTCCTCCACGTCTATTGGACATGTCTTATAGCTAAATTGTCACAGTATTTCCTCCATCCCTTACTTCTGTCTGCTTCGCTTCCACACTGATGCGTGAACTGGATCACTTCACTAGCGCAATTCCGCCCCATGCTCTGAAAACTCCTCGGGCAGTTCATCCAACCAATCTAGGGAAATTTATCGAACTCAAAGAAACGCCTGTGATGTCTTACATGCAACGATGGCTCCCACAGGACAATAACGTTGATCACTCTCTAAGACATTTCTACTTCTGGTCAGGGTGGCGTATATCAATCGATAGATTATGGTTATATAAGTTATTTCTGTAGAAAATGACAGCACGGAAGCTTCCTAGGCATGATACTAAAGCTTCAAAATCAAAGTAGAAGTCAAACATGTTTATTAGCAAGAATAGAATATTACTGCGATCGGCAAAACTAATGATGAAACGCCTGAGGTTGTCTTGCCCCCCATGAAAAAGATACAGCCGGCACCAGTGTACAATACGGGGAGAAAAATAAAATTAATAAAGAACTCACATTTCCTAGAATTGCATTTGATATGCTTATGTTCAATAGTTATCACATGGACAAGCCAGCATACATTCAGTAACTACTAATATGCTCGAACAAACCTACTTCAAAACAAATTAACAGCACAATAATTAATTTACGCATCAACTAAAACTTTCTTGAGGAATAATTCTAGCGTGTAAAGAATAAACAGCGGGCCAACAATAAAATCAATTCGAAATATACTCAACCGTAGTTATTTAAAGTTTTAATCGATTGTGATGCAACTTGAAAAGAAGAAACTTTTGGTAATGACGTTTGAATTGTTTAGTTTGCAGTGCAAAATGAACATCCAACTCATTAAGGTTTAACAATTGCAGAACTTTAGGTTCGATAGCTATCTTGCTATAGTTGGTGCAAATTTTCTTGGCTTTCTGAGAAGAGGTTCTGAAGCCATATCTTGGGGAGACCGTTCTTGGGTAGACATTCCGTAAGCGGTGTTAATAAATATGCTGCATCAGATTGAAATTGTATATTTTATTAACAGATATACTTTATTTCATGTTTGATAAAAGCTGGTTCTGTGGCGATGTCCATTATAGGACATTTACGTTTTGCTAGAATACAGAGCCCGCCCTTTTCCGAGAATGATATCCTGTAATATTCGGCTTTAGTTGTGGTCCCCGCATACCAGCACTTGACGTAACAATTTGGAGTATAATCGCATGCTTGGTTTAGATAACCACAAAGAACGCAGAAAGAATATCTTACTGAAGCAGCCCCTAGTTAGAAGTAAATAACAAATATCTCAACAAAACAATAAGGCTATTGCAGTACAGGCGTATGTGATATAACTGACCCGGCGTTTGCTATTTTATTCAGGGAGGAGTAAGTGCCCCGTAGGAGGTATGCCTGATTCTTCTGTCTGACCGAGCCATGTGGTGGATGCATATGCGCGTGGCGGGATGTCGCCATGATGACTTGCCACAGCCGCATAACCCGCTTCTGCTGTCACAAACACCAGAATAAATATTGCTTCGCCCACCTAATGTATCCTCGTCTTGGTACGTTCCTTCTCCCTTGTACTTGCACGGTGGAACTAAAACCAGGCTTTTACCATGCACGACTGCCGTTTATTAATTGGTCGTGAGAAATTTTTATTGGAGACTATCGTCTTAATTTAGTGAGTGGTACCGTCGCTTTTCTCTGTTCAGATAGTTTCAGCGCCCATACAATATAATTTTCACGATATGCATCCGGTGGCACGCCACGTCTAGAGTGCTTACGCAAGCGTCTAATATGAAGCTGGCGCAAGCCTTTATGGGTTTCACTCCGACCCCTACCTGTGCGACTCTATTTACTTTTATTGTGCGCTACTACTCGTTTCCCGATTATATGCCGCAGTTCCCATCCTTCGATCTTATTCAAGACACGATGAATACAAGACACGATGAAAACGGGATAGACAGCTTGATAGATATCATGCATCCGTTCATGCATTAACATGATAGCAAGACTGTATGATACACCCCGAAATTAGGCACAATTTATAGATGATAGTGTAGATGCTTGCATGGAGGAGGGTCACCACCAAAATACCCTGGCGGATGTAAAAAAGGTGCGCAGTTTCTACGTATCCGTAAAGTTCTCTGCTGTGCCTTTTGTTACTATTACTGGAATTTACAAGCGAAATGTCATGTTTACTTTCTTTCACGCCGCAACGCATTAGGTTGTTCTTATTTTAGCGTCCTTGTCAACCATGTCCTCCTGGCCAGAAGATATTAGAGACATTCGGGTACGAACAAAAGACACGGCTCTTCCTTCCGCGCTCGAGTGTCGGGTCGTTGTCCTTCTATGATGCAATAGCGCTACTACAGTGAGAGTAGGCGGCGCACTCCGCTACGATTTACTGCTCAGATTGAACACTGGGCGGTCAACCTGCCACCAAAATGTGGAAGAAGAAGAAGAATCCCCTAGTCTCCAAGCTTCGCTAAGCAATGATTTTTTTTCTTCTTTCTTTTGCGGGAGTCGTGACCGAACTCGTTGGTATACCCTCAACACTCCGTTTCACTTGCTTCCTCGCTATACGGCTGGCCTCGATACGGAAGAAGAAATGAGGTGGTGAGAAAGAAAATAAGCGCAAGAAGAATGAAGCCACAACCGGAAATGGAATTTGTCTCAATTTCTGTGCGGCTGGCGTTAGTACACAAAGGCCGAGTGGCGGCAGGTAAGCCAGAGATTCTGAGCTCCTGGAGTGTACTAGTGACGACAGACCGTAAAAGTGAACAAAGCACGGAGTTCACAAAGGCGAGGACAGACGAACGAGACAATTTTGCAGGAAATGAACGTCAGAAACTATGGGAAAAAATGCGGTAAGCAGTATGAGAGGGAAAACAGGCCCGACGTACATCACGTTTTTATCGATCAACAAGGTTGCAGCGAAAAGACCTTGAATAATACTATTTCATAAATTACTCATAAAATAATATACTGAAGACAGTATTCAAGGAAGTAAATGGACTCATCATTATTTGTGTTTGCTGGAACAACATGGTCCGGTCAATTCTATTGACACGCTGAGTTCGGGCGACAAGAAGCTACAAACTATCCCTTATTGCAGTGTAGTGAGAATTTAAGGTAGGCGTTAGAAGTATAAAAATAATAATTGACAAGGTTTATTATTTCAGTGCAACACAGCGACCGAAAGAGACGCTGTCTTAGGGTACCTGGTTAATTTTGGTATCCTAAGGTTTTTAAATTGCACTTACATTTAAGTCGAGAATCATCCTGACATTTTATTCCTTTACAAAAATATGCGCCACATTGCAATCATGGTCGAATAACTAGCGTCCCCGTGACTACTGTTCACTTGGTGGATTTATTCTGACAACTGTGATTACGTCACTTGGACGGTCCCATGTCTCATGCGCTTTGTACTTGACCGAGTTCGTATTCTGTGTTAGGTAAATGTCATACGTCGTCAAGTATCAGCAATTGACAACACTCTTTTAGCAGTAAAAATGGTTCGAAATGCAAGAGCTATCCTGCAGCTACAATTCCACGAATTTTAGACAAACCTAGGGGCTCATAGTGATTCCGAAGTGCGTAAATACGTAGTTCCCCATAACCAAACCGTAGCTGTAACAAATAACACGTATGCAGCGTATAATATTTTTCCACCACCAAATGCCCCTGTGCTCCTAAATTAGCTCATAAATTTGGCAACACATTGTTCTTCAATTCAGTGACCGCTTGAACTTCGCTTCGTCACATACAGGTATAGTGTGCTGTGAACACACATAAAAGCTAAGAACTGCGGGTAATCTGAAGCTGAAGCTTGCTCTTACTACAATAAGTAATCTAAAGCGGGGAAAGGGCGATGCTCGGAGTTCCTTCATATTAAGAAACCAAGACCAAAAGTAATGCTATAACTTGAACAGAACCACACACGCTGATTGCAAAGTGAAGAGAAAAGAACTGGCAGGTTTGCCGGTAGGGCAAAAACACTGACAGCAATAGCAAAGGTTGGCGTTCTACCAGAGTTTCTCGGGGTGCTACTCTGAACATGTGCAAATTGTTCCATATTTGGCAATCGCAGTATTTCGAGCCAATAAGAGAGACCGTAGCAGCGCTCTACGCACCTCTGATGCGCACAAAAGGCCGCCATTACCAAAGTTGAGAGTATGAAGAAATTTGACAATGTTCATAATAGTAACCCTCGGACGTTCTTCGAACAATACGCGCCTGCGACATTTTGGCGTGACGCAGCATGCAAGGCGTCGCCGTCTACCTGCGGCGAATAGAGGGGTCCAGGAATTTATCTATCTACGTATCAAATACCTGCAAAGACGCCCAACTCTACAAGCTTCACCGACTTCGAGCAGTGGTGGCCCATCCGTAAAGGAGGACTAAAATATAAACTCTTTCGTCTCTACTTCGGACCATACAAGGTCTCGCGAAGACTGGGTGCTTTAAAATACGAATTTGTCCAGAAAGAACTTACCCCATTCTAGTGATGCCAACCGCGCTCTGAGGTGGTTCACGTCGTCCGCTTGAAACCTAACGACACACGCCGACTCCAATAGCCTTTTTGCTTCTTTGGTTGTTGTTCGCCAGATATAACGTTGGAGCCTGAATTGTGCATGAACGAAATGAGAGGAGGTACTTCTTTGCATGTACTTTGTTACGCACACAATAGAGTACCGAATGATAATAAAAGGTGTGGGCGCTACACATCGAGGGAATCAGGTTAGGCAGCCAGAGCAGCATATGCGCAGGTAATGTGAGCCACGTAAAGCAGACACGCTGTAAGTGGTCATGCAGTTTACAGGATCAAGTAAACAATTGGAATAAAAATTCACAACAGTTATCTTACCCGGACGTAGGAGTACAAATTGCCGCAGTAAGAATTCTTCGCAAGTTCATTGCGTACAGTTCATAACATATATATATATATATATATATATATATATATATTACATTATATCTGCATTTCTATTATTCTGTTCCTCGAGGCTCAGGGAACGAGGTGACAATTAGGCCTAACATGCAGTTGTCAAATCTGCGACTCGACCACTCGCTTTCCCAAGTTTTTGGTTACGTTATTACCCTACGAGTGACGGAATGCTGGCACCAGCCTGGTATTGATATTTAATATAATTGGTGCGTCCATAAAAAAACTGCTCTTAGTTTTTAGCCTGGTATTTTAGGACGACACCTGAACCACGGAGCAAGATGCACAAGAGCTAACTTTCAAGGTCAGGGTGGTTCAGTCCGGGTCAGTCTACTCGGTGATGTCAGACACTTTGTCAATGAAGCAGGGATTGTCGAGGCAGCAGCACTGATTACTGGTGATTACGAGTGCGCGAGCAAGCCATTGGGTTCTTTATATAAAAAATGAAATTGGTTTCAATGATGGTAGCTGATGGCAGTTGAATTATTTTTGACATTGCACGCGTGTTGGCGCTAACATGTCATCGCGAAAGAAGTATTGAGCATCCGCAGCGATCACATGTTAGCGCCAATACGTGTGCAGTGTCAAAAATAATTCAACCGCCATCAGCTACGATGAAAGAAACAAATTTCATTTTTATATAAAGAAAACGATGGCTTGCTCTCGTCAAACTTTAGTTGTTAGTTCGCGCTTGTACCTGCCGTTTTGCGTTGCAAAGGTAGTCCTAAAATACACGGTTAAACATCTAAGAGCTATGCGTTACCAACTAGCCCGAAGCAACGCCTTGCATAAAGAACGAATCGCTCAAATAATTGCCTACTGTTTCATTATTATTATGATAAAATGACCTGAGTGGGGGATTTCTTCTGAATAAATATGTTACCATTTATTTAGGATGCACGCTGAAAGAAAACAGCTTTTGTTTATACAACTATGTGTGCCATACTGAACAAGAGCCCAGCTGAAATCACCTGGTCTCTCTTTGTCCGCGAATGGCGTCCATCACACAGAGTGGCGTCGGTGCTACTGCTAGCTAAACTGAATCTATACCAAATAGCCATAACGCCGAACCTTGAATGACCAACACTCAAAGATCATCATCAGCATCAGCATCATCATCATCATCAGCCTATATTTTATGTCCACTGCAGGACGAAGGCCTCTCCCTGCGATCTCCAATTACCCCTGTCTTGAGCTAGCGTATTCCAACTTGCGCCTGCAAATTTCCTAACTTCATCATCCCATCTGGTTTTCTGCCCACCTCGACTGCGCTTCCCTTCTCTTGGTATCCATTCTGTAACCCTAATAGTCCACTCAAGATAGGCTGTGATAAATCGACACCGAAGGCAAGTTTGAAATTTTAATATGCCCTCCTGAGACAAACGCTGAATACGTGACTTCCCTACCGTTTCCTATCGGACGACCTGTACTAAACAAATCTGCTTGTATTTTTGTAACCATGGTAAATCTTTTAAGCGCAACACAATCGCGCCTACTAGAGCAAGCTTTTTTCTCTGCGGGTAAAAGTGAAGCCCGCGGTTGACACATGACACGCAGAACAGTTGATAATGAAATAGTAAGCAGACACTTTCTTTATGATTCTCTCCTGCTATAGTGTGCTACATCCTGTGATAGTCTAGGTTTCGTGCCTAAGAAAATCTTGGCTACTATAGACAACTGCTGTGCTTGATTCCCTTATAAATCAGTTACGTTTTGACCGCCTTGTCAATAAGCATTTCCTGCCAGCACTTGACGACAAAGATCCATGTAATAATAAAGAAGCATCTCGCATAGTACTCCACCATCGAAACGAACGAGATTCGACTGTCTCAAGTTTGGTAATTTGGTCTTGGACATGTTCAAATAAAGTATGAAGTACTGATAAATGCGATTCATACGCGGAGTGCAATTTTTGGTCTCGCCACAATTGATTGTGTTATGCTGTGAGACAAAACTCTTATCTGTGAAATCAGGCGCTCTCAAAATCTCCTGTCAGCAATATTTCCAATGTCTAAACTCCAGACTACAGCATGAACCAACTAGCACGACTGTTTTTTGTTAGTTAGCTTTTTTTGCCTAACGACTGTTATTTGCGGTGAACTAATATGCCCTGTAGCTCAATGAAAACTTGAGAAAAACAATTGTAAGCACTTCTGCAGACACAAGAGAGGGCTTTCAATCAAACGATGCCCGCCAGCACTACACCAGAGTGAATGAACAGCGGAAGAAAGGGAATTTATAAGCGGAAGCAAGTGCTGAAACGGAACTCCGTAAAAAAATAAAATTGCCAGTTTCGCCCGAAACCGAAGCATTGAAAGCAGGAGCAGGGATTTCGCATTACGTTCAAGCTCTTCAAAGGGTGTTCTAACGATACCCGGAGACGACACGGTGTGACACAGCACGTGAGACAACTGCTGTGCCGCAGTAAGAACAGTCGTCTGACAAATACGATGCGTTCCACAACGCTAGCGCGATGAGGAACGCCGGCAGCAGTGGTGGCGGCATCGCACATTAAGGTGCAGAAAATGCGACCGACAGAAAACCCGTGTTTTTCACAGAATACGATTAATATGCAGACGCACTGAATGGAGTCAGGCGTCAGGATTGGTCATTTATTTTCGGAGTGCGTCTTATGAGGTCTTCCTGACAGGCAATTTTACACTTGTAGCGTAAGCTGTATGCTATAGAGTTAGATTGTATTTATTTATTTATTTATTTATTTATTTATTTATTTATTTATTTATTTATTTATTTATTGTCAATACTGTCGATCTCATGAAGTACCGCAGCAGAAAGGGCGTCTCCAGAGGATATCGAATGCGTACAGGCATTATACTAAGTGTAAAAGAAAATTAAAACAGAAAAAATAAAATGTACCCTACATAACAACATAACACAAGTACAACGTAAACAGCCTGCGTTACTTAAGGGCAAGAGCATTCCGGAAACCATAAATACTAATAATTTCAGAAAAAGAAAATATAAATGCAGACAACAAACACTATAGTTTCGAGCTTATACTCAAAAACTCGAGGCCGAACCCATCTATAAATACGGTGAAGTATTATCCATTGCAAACAACCTCGAACACAGCATAAGTGCGAGCATGAAATTAAAATTTGACGATAGAAAAGTGTAATCAGAAAGAACCTAACACTTCCTATATAGATCTGTGACGTATACATGTCATCCTCAAGAAGCGACATAAAACCTTCTAAAGTCTTACTACAAGTGATATTCTGGTGCAACTTATTCCAATCGCGTATTGTCAGTGAAAAAGAAAAGATAATTTAGAACAGTTCGTGCAGAAGGGTAATTCAGTTGAAGTGACAGAATGCATAAAGCGTGTCGCCCAGTTTTTGATATATATATAGGTATTCTGAAATGATAATGTTTAGTTGATTATATTAAAAGTTGGTACATAAATTTTAGGCGTGCCAGCTAGGCTCTATTTTCCAAGGTAAGAATTGCGGCCTGGTGCAGTAATTCCCTGAGCCATCTGTTGGTCTGTGTTTATTGTATAAGCACCTGAATGGCTCTTCTCTGCACACCCTCTACTTTCTTTATCAGTCGCTTCGTGTACAGAAAGCGTATTCCAGGACTAGAGGCCTGTCTGAAATGAACTCGGTAGTGCTTCACTCCTGCAGGCATGCTGACCACCAACGACCAATACGCAAAGGCTTTTGACTCCACGCAAATATGCATGGATTCCGACCCAGGAAAGCGGTGAGCAAGCGTACGCAAATATAGAGTGAAAGAGCGGTGAGTGAATGAATCGACGAGTGCTGCCAGCACAGATCTCTCTGGCTTAACTTCAAGTCCCTCTACTTATGGGCACTCGCATCCGAGTTTATGTTCCTGCATCCTTTCAGTTCCATGGCTCACACATGTCATTGTATAAGACGTACAAGGTACTTCACTGGAAGCATTGACTTGTCCCAGTTTAATTCTTTCTGCTATAGTTAATGAAAGCTATTCTTCCGATTATCTAGGGAAGACAAAATACTTCCACGCATTTTTTTTCTGATCGTTCAATGTTTTAGATTTGTCGCCTGCTTGAGAGACATTTCTGAAATTCAAGCAAAGCCTATGCGACCAAAAAGGGGACTGCTGGAAATTCCGTTCGCGTCCGTAGATATATTTAGCTTGGTGGAGAGGTTGCACTTATGTGCTTCCTCCCACTTCATTATCACTTCTATACGCGCTATTTAACATTTGCGAACGAATGGTACTTGATTAAACGCTGATTAGCATAGGAAAAATTACGAAGAAAGAAATAGTGGGCAAGTGGGCGCCAAGTGCAGTTGCTTCCCTTTCTGGCTCGTCATCGTACGCGCACGTTTTGAGCATGGCACCCCACCTCGGCATTAATACCTGAATACCAAGCTGCATGTTGATGCCATGAAAATAAATAAGCTTTTTGCAAATTTACAGGTACAGGTGGCATTATTTATATTTTATTTTTCAGAAGACATTCGCTCATTGACAAGAAATGCAGCCTTTATTAACTCTGCCTGTAGTACGCCTACTGCTGATCAAAGACTACTTAATTTTTGTGAGGGCGCTGAAATCCTTGGAATATAGAGCATCCAACAGGTATTATGAACCCATAGAACAGTGTTTTACTGTGTCTGTATAGGTATTTGTAACAACATCACAGTACTTTAAACTGCAGCATTCGTAGAACTAACACTGAAGATGCAATGCTCGAAGGTTCCGTTTCTAGTTTTATTCAGCGCCAACGACTTTCTCATATTCTATGCCACACCTAAATACAAATAAAGAGAGGAAGAAAAAATCCACAGCATTTTTTTCGGAGCTACACCTCAAGATACAAAACCACACTAGCACTGTGTAAAACCTCGTATTCACGTTCGTGCATAAATGGTAAATGCATGCTATTTGGAGCAGCTGCAAATGACTGCACCTAGAGGTAGTGTAGTGTTTGCATCATTGAAAGCGATGAGGAGCGTCGCGCGGTATTGTATGGGAAAATAGGACGAGCATAGGAGAAAAAGAAGTGTTATTAGGAACCTGTGCACGTTTTACGCGTTGCATTTATGAGAAAGCAAACAAATTCACGAAGCAGCAGATGTGAACTTAGGCAAGATGTGAAACAGGCAGTCTCGGCACGTGCCTCGCTTGTGTATACGCAGCATAGTTTCGAAATTGCGGTTCTGGGAAAACAATGCATGTGATGTTGATGAAAAGAAATAACAGTCACAGACAGGAGTTGGCTGGGTGCGTGCTCGGGGTAATGAACTTCGGGGGCGTTGACCTGTCATGTGCATGGTGAAAGAGTGACCGTAGTCACTCTGGTAGAGATGAATAAAAAAGAAAAATGCCAGCAAAATAATGTTGCTGAAGTTTCAGTAATTGTTTTCGTGCAAATACCTCATCATTTAGTGTGTTGAAGCGTAAATAACAAAAAAAAATCGCGTGGCTTCCTTTTCACAAGAAGCCACTGGAAAGCAACTGTGAAAAAAAAAAAACACAAGAAGCAAAAAGAGTTTAATCCTGTTAGTCGAACCGATGCTGATTTGTCAATGCTAAAAAAAACTGTCAAAGTATTATAGTTGTCGGTTTTTTCTGTGGATTACTCATGTGTGATTTATTCTTACCGTGTATATTTGGCTTTCGCGATATATCATGTTCGTGTGGCCGTACATTTTTGTACGTATGCAATGGCCAGGGAAAACCTCAACGACACAGTCCTTCGTTGCAATGGATTGCGCAGGAGCAGATGTCACCGGTGTGTAATTGCACCGAAATTATAGTTGCAGCAACGAGTACATATAAAAGCAGAAGTTACGCAAAATATACATTAGAAATGCGAAGATAGAATGGAATATACAAATGCCAAGAGAAACGGCAAGAAAGTGTCGCGTGAAACCAAGTTCACTGCGTATACACAAAACCTCGCAACAAGATATTTAAATATACGTATAAGTCTGCAATAAATCTACGTATCTGTCACTGTATAATGCGTCAAACAAGACAAATAGTTTCGTAAACTTCGCGCATACGAGTATAAAGACAGACGATCCAGGCAAGAAACTATGATCTCAGCATGCATGTGGGATGTGCGATCGCGACAGCACCATGTGGCTGAATATTACAAAAAAATGCAGAAATACGAAATGCGTATTTTAAACAGTCACAGACAAAAAAGAAGTAAAAGCATGTAGCTAAAAAGGAAAGAAAGAACAAAGAAAGCCACAGTTGGCTGATTTACCTAACATCCGGTGCGTGGAAACGCCGCTCGGGTAATGAACAAGGTTTTCAAAATTGGTTATTGATGTCCCCATAATTTTTGTACTCCCAGGATAATTTTGATCATCCTGCTAACTGTTACAATAAACGGTGAAAACTTCGGTGGTTCTAAAGCTAATGAATAGTCATACGTACGAGCTTATATAGGAACGTGAAAGATATTTTTACAGTGATTTTTCCGCTTCACTATCTAAAGTTAAACTTCACTCGGCGGGGGGGTTTAGCGAAGTTCAATAACTTCGGACACGTTGATGGCGACGTCTCTGTGGGCGTATAGAAGCGCCAGCATAACCAAAAAAAAGTGGTTTTTTTCGTAATCTCAAGTTTGAAAATGCCAGCAAAATGCAGCAGTTTTGTACAATGTACATATAACCTGCAGTCTCCATGTGAGAGGGATTCCTGTGCTAAAACCTAAAAACACTTCGAATCGTTTCACGCTCGACAAGGTAGACAGCCGTCCTCTTAATTGTTTTCGGAACGAACTGCTTTAAAAGCGCTATACGCTTTTTAAAAGAAACACTTAGGGAAAAACATTGATAGTGTTTTATTTTATAATCTTTTCTGCCCTTACCCCATCCCCCTTGCAGAAGCCAACCGGTAAAAACAAACTCGAAAATCTTTGTTTAATCGCGTGGCAATTCCTTTTCACAAGAAGTGCCACTGGATAATTTCACCACAAATTCCTAAATTTGGTTTTGCAACTGGTTTATATGTGAAAATGGTTCTTCAAAAAAAACACAAGAAGCGCTATGGAAAAAGTATTTTAGCGGGGGCTTTGCTTAAATCCATTGGAAGTGTCCTATCGCC
The DNA here is from genome assembly GCF_013339745.2 of Dermacentor silvarum. Taxonomy (NCBI): domain Eukaryota; kingdom Metazoa; phylum Arthropoda; class Arachnida; order Ixodida; family Ixodidae; genus Dermacentor; species Dermacentor silvarum. The sequence continues at coordinate 109,746,050 of NC_051161.1, forward strand.
ACGGAGAGCCAGACCTTGCCGCCCGCAAAAAGAACTGTCAAATTAAATAGGATGTTCACTTTCTTCTCTTTTCTCTTATTTTACTTTGCCGGCCCTGGTCCACTTATCGATAACATGGGCGCGCTTCCTGAAAATTCAGATGTCAATGCGTATGTGAGGAAGAAGCGCTTGGTTCCAAACGGCTTGGAACGCGCGTTCGACTGTCAAAGTATTATGGAAAGTCAGTGTCGGTTTTTTACCCTGTGGATTATTCCGGTGCCGCTCATGCCGCGACGCGCCCGCTGCTATCGAAAAGTGAAACTTTGTTCTCGGCTGGGGCTCCTTACGTTATGCGACTCCAGGTGCATGGGCGTTTCCACGAAATATTCTTACCGTGTAGACAAAATCCAGAATTTCCCGGGCGGTGGTTGTTTTTTCGCGATATGACAGCACGAAAAAATTTCGGGGGGGGGGGGGGGGGGCCTCATGCCCCCCCCCCCCCCCCCTGGCTACGCGCCTGTCAACGGTCCAGCAAAACTGTGCGAATACAAACTTTTTTGCTCGCTTAATTTTTTTGTTAAATTTAATATCTAAGAACTACCTGTGAAATGTTTGAGAACACTATACAAGAAGGTATTATGCAGTCGATACAACAGAGTATGAGGAATGTTTTATATATGAGTTTTCGTGTATTTTTTTAACATTTTGATTTCAATTGCTTTCTTGCGTTTGTCAGCGAACTGCTGAATGGCTGAAATGTTTTCACTTCACCGATGATTACCCTACATTTATTTAAAATTTGTGTAGTGGAGCTGGCGATATATTCTGATTGTTATCAACATTTCCATAGATCGAAGACTTGGTGAACTTTGTTGACTTCTTTGTGTCTAACAGTGCCGGGGAATGTACAAAAGCATTCTTCCAGAAAAGGACAAACAGCTGACAAAGCCTGACTTCTCTTGCACAGTCATGAAAGGCTGTTCCAGCATGGAAGTAAAGTTGTCTGCATCCTGCTTTTTTGTTCTTTATTAATATGCATTGTAATTAGGAGTGTCAAAGTGGGAAAAACGTGCATATGCTTCAAGTGCAGGAAGCCCGCCTCGTGGCAGAGTTAGAGTGCAAATCTGCGAGCTTAGAAGAGCGAGTATGCATGTATTTATATATGTATGTTGTATGTATGTATGTATGTATGTATGTATGTATGTATGTATGTATGTATGTATGTATGTTTGTATGTATGTATGTATGTATGTATGTATGTATGTATGTATGTATGTATGTATGTATGTATGTATTAGAATGAAGAAATGAAGAGAATGACATCCCGGGCTGAGCGATCATCATCGCGAGGAGAAGGCAGGAGATCGGCGTTCGAACAACACCATTTTGTTCTCCCTGCGTACTGTTCCGAGCCACCGCCTGTTTGTTGGACTCGTCCAATAAACCGCTTTACATTTGGTGGATCGTGCTGGGTACGCACATCGCCGGCACTCTAGAACTCCGATCCCCCACGTTCCACTCGACCATGCCAGCTGACGCTGCCCAACCGCCACCACCTCTCCCAGCCGCCGTTTGCAGCGGCCCGGTTCGCCAGCGAGACCCCCCGGTATTTTCGGGTACAGAATACCAGGACGTCGAGGACTGGGTGTCGTCTTACGAGAAATTTAGTGGACACAACAAGTGGGATGACGCTGGTAAATTGGCGAACTGACTGGCGTGGTGAAGCTGTGGTATAGGAATCACGAATCTGAATTTGAGAACTGGTCCGCTTTCAGGGATGCAATATCTGCCGTTTTCGGTCGCCCTGCCGTGCCGAACGCGACTGCTACGCGCCGAACAACGATGTTACGCGCCGAACAACGACTGTGAAACTTTTACCGGCTATATTGACGACGTAATCGATCTCTGCGAGCGCATCGATGCCTCAATGAGCGAAAGTGCCAAAATACAGTATATTATGAAGGATGTCGACGACGATGTCTTTCAAATGCTTCTTGGGAAGTCTCCTGGCACTGTGTCTGAAGTGGTAACCCTGTGCCAGAGCTATGACGAATTGAGAAGGCAGCTCACTCGACGTTCATCTCAGACGTACAACCAACCACTCGCTGCACTGGACGTCATGCCTGACCAGTCATACCTTCTCGCACAAATGAAAGACTTTGTGCGTGAGGAAGTGGCCCGTCAGTCGTCTCTCCTGCCGTTTGCTAGCGTCAGGAGCTCCCACATCAGCAGCAACTGCAGCAACCAATCCCCTTGGCTCCCGTGCTTCGACACGTCATTCAGGAACAGATTTCCCAGGCCACGCCACTGCCCATTCAGCAGCACCCTTCGCCGCGCCTCTTAGTTACGCTTAGGCAGTAAAGCGGCAGCAGTTACAACAGCGCTTGCCGTTCCATGGTGTGTCGTATGCTGCAGCCCCGACTCAGCCGTCCGTGACATGGGCTGCTCCCATCACTGCAAATCCCTGGCGAACGCGCGACAACCGGCCCATCTGTTTTGCATGTGTCGGGCCTTGGTCATATCGCCCGACACTGCCGTCGTCGCGCCCCAGGTTACTCAGATGCCCGTTCACCGAACTACATGCATCGTCCCCGCTCTCGTTATGAAAGTCTGGATCCCCAAACAAGCACGTATTCACGTGACTATCCGCAACCCACGTCTCGTCGCTCACCTTCACCCCGTCGCCGATCCTTGTCGCCCATGCGTCGTCGACCAGCCCCTGAAAATGAGGGAAACTAGCCCCCGCAGTTCATGAGGCAAGAACTGCGCTATCGAAATGCTCAAGTCCTCGAACTTTGCCGTCGAATATTGTCAAAGTTTTCGTTGAAGGCACCCATGCGTATGCTCTTCTCGATGCCGGTGCTGCCGTTTCTGTTATAGATGCCAAACTTTGCCGCAAGCTTCAAAAAGTGACCATGCCTCTTGAGATGCTGCCCTTACGTACAGCGAATGGAGACCCTGTTCGGCCTATAGATTTTAAAAATAGCTTTTCATGTGCATAACATAACACCAGACAATAAAAACCAGCTTGAAGAGCGATGATGTCCCATCGCTATATTCGGGTCTCGGTAGGTTATACTGGTCGGATCAAGTTTGATAACATTGATAACGACCCCAGGCTGCATGGAGATGAGCAAGTGGCTCAGTTGCGCATACTCTTACAATTCCCAGGGGAGTTTCTCCGTGAATTTTTGAACTCATGGGCAACATTCATGTGTCGAAAAAAGTGGTCATCGTTTCTTCCGTGAGCGTTCTTTTGGTTTCCAGCTCTAAAACACACAGAAGGGAACTTCACACATTGGACAATAATGGTTGTGGGAACCTAAAGCATTCTGTAAACACTGAGACTTACTATGCAACAACAGCGCAGTTTCTTTCTGCGTGGCAGAGGGCCGAACGACCGGTTATTGCATCTTATTATAAAACAGTCTAATATACTGTTTTAGAATAGCGTTTGCAAACAAACGTAAGCGCATTACGTACATAAAAAATAGCGTTGTCCTCACTGGGCATGCTCCGAACGGTATTGAGTTTGTGTGCATTACGTGCGCTATGACAACCTACCTAATTTCGCGAGTTAAACGCTCGTAATGTTTACGGACTAGCGTTGTCGAACATGATGGAACCCATGGGTCCCGCTTCATCATGAATTCTCGCTATGGTAATGCTCTCACTCTCATTGGTCGCCAGAAAATATTGAAATGAGCTTTCTCTTCCTCTAAGCTAACTTGAAACACTAGATATGAGCGCATAGCACGTCCAATTTCTGAGGTAGTTCGACGATTCCGGCGTCCGTAGGCCTGACAAGACGCGTGCGCATAGCAACACAATCTTTGCTAATAGATTATCTTGGCTTGGATACGTTTGTCACGAGGCACCAGACGGCGCCCTGTCTTTTTAACGTCTTCCTTACGTTTGCATTCCCGTACGTGAGACCTATTGAATAGCCTTGTGAGGGACGCAGACAATCATTTCCCGCAAATGTTCTTGCGTTTAACGTACGTAAGGCACCAAACACTATTCTAAAACGGACTAATGATTGTAGAAGAAAGCGCTTGCTAGTTTCCTTGAAATACGCTGTCCTTCTGGCTTCGGCGAACAAGGTTTTCTGCCTCATGCTCTCCTCCTCATCTCGTTTCTGCTTATAGTCCTTAGAACGCCCTGACCACATTTGGATAATTTCCTTTTACACGGGATAGGTCACTTTATAGCGGCACCCGTTCCGTCCCCGTCGTAGTAGTAGTAGTGTGTAACCAGTCTGAGAAAAATGAAAAAAAAATTCCGAAGTTGTGTCCGTAGCGCAAAATCGAACCAGGGACCCCTCGCTTCCGAGCGCGCGGCGTTAGCCCACTACGCCACGAAGCGCACATAGACACACGCACCATGATGGCAATAAATACCCAACATTAACGAAAGGCCGCGTTTCTAGCGCGTTTCTAACGCGTTTGTGCTAGCGCGTTACGGCCCGTGTAAGAAGCTGGTGTAAGACGCTGTGGCCTCTCCGCCTTACCTTCAACGCGTTTCGAACGCGCTGCCCAAGGCGGTGGCAAGTCAAGTTCAAGTCGAGGAGCGTTTATGAATACGGGGGGTATACTCTCTCAGCAGTCATGTGATGGCGTCGGCAAACGCGGTGCACGTTCCGGCATGTGTAAATGGCGGCGTAAGACGCTGTGGCCGCTCCACCTAACTAGAGAGTACTGCACGTTTCTAACGCGTTTGTGCTAGCGTCCCCTTAAGCGGGAGATCCGATGATTCCCTCCGGAGCTTCGCCCACTCATCATCATTCACCCCGTGGATATGCTGTGATTTTTTTCGTAAATCAGTATCTCCGGGATCAGATCACATTAGTCGGCAAGAAATAGACAGAGCCGTCGCGCCTGAAGCAAAGAAGGAAGTTATAATAAACAAGAATAAATTGCGTGCTCTTACGTGTCAAAATCACGAATGATTATGGGACACGCCGGATTCTGCAATTTAATTTGGACCACTTGGGGTTTTTAACGACACCCAATACACGAAACATCGGCGTTCTTGCATTCCTCCACATCAAAATGCGGCCTCCGTGGCCAGGATTAAATAAGCAAAGCATGGCAAGCTTCGATTTTATAAAAGAATTATCATCCGATGCCGAATATTTGTTGCAGTGAAGATATTTAGTTATACTATGTTGTTTTATTGCGTTATTACGTAAAAAGCAGAGCTGGTCACCAGCACATTCTTATAAATATCAGATTTCTATATCAGCCGATTTGTTTCACGTTTTATTTTTATTTGTTTTACTACGCAGATTGCCTTTTTCTGAAATTGCCTGTGGCAGATATCATGACTGTTATTGTTGAACTGAATTATTCGAAGAGGCAGACATCACTTCCCGAGAAATCGAAATGTATATTCGAATAATGAACAAATGTTTTCAACCACAAGGTTTTTTTTACTAAGTACCTTGCGACGCTTTATTAAACTTGCGAATTGTAGCCGATGAGTTTCCAAGTTTTATGAACTTGGAATTAACTTTGAGGATGGCACCGGTTTCAAGATATGCGCCGTCAAATTGTTGATGTTGCAATTATTGTTGTTCTAATTCCTTTTCTATCTAAACGCCATTTTATGCACTTAAGAAAAAAAGTAACTGGGGTGCCAATTAATTTTTTCGCACGCTTTGGTATTGAATATCTCAGAAGTTGTGTTAACATCAGATTTCGCTCCAAGCGTATGGGCATTGCGAACTCACCTGATACAATTCGTGAATTGTAATATGTGCCGTAATGTAATTAGGTAAAAATGAAAATAGTGCAGTAATGTTAATTAGTTTATTTGGTATTTGGATTTATCAGACAAACAATGCCCACCTCTTACAGTAACGTCGTTCAAAGACTAGAATTGTGTTACCTGCCACGAACGATTTAAAAGAAAAAGTCGCTGCAAGCTAACAAAACACACGTGGTATTTTGCTGTTGAGCGCAGCTCGACGCATCATATTCGTCCCTCACCCCTGACTACACCATGTTCCTCATCTCACTTAGTTGCGACTATCTCAACACATCCCCTTAATAAGTGGCGTCAAAAACGTGGCAGCTATGACGTGTTTCCGGCTTCGAATTCACTACCATCTCCTGCAAGCTGCAAGATCGTGACCTTCGAATTCAGTTTATGCTACTCACAGGGGAAGGGGGGGGGGGGTGAACCATCGCTCGGGCGTGGATTTATACACAACCTTTTAATTTACACCACCCTGAGTTATCCTAAGCACATTTTTCCTCATATTCCTTCCAACCAGCTGACTGAAAGACTAACATTCGCAAAGAAGCCAGCGTTCTAAAAAGTCGCACTTTCGCCCGAAAGGTAAAGCATCGATTGCGATAGCAAATTAGTGGATAGCTGTACAAAGGATAGAAGTGTATCGACCGTACAAACTTGTAAACATAGGCAAACTAGCTAAATTAACAAGCATGGTGTCACGCACGCACAAGTAAACATGAACGCATCTCACTCAACGACCGCGGAAACTTGCTATCAAAAGGCTTGAGTTTTGAGAGCGAGATAAGCTTTCCCCACCCGGAGCCTTCCGGCCCGGCGGGAGCGCAAGGCCTGCAGTAAACCGCGGCTCCTCCACCTGCCCACCCTTCCCCCGGAGCCTTCCGGTCCGGCGGGAGCACGCGACCTCAGTAAAGCTCTGCCTCTCCACCTACGCTCCACCCTACGCTCCCTCCGGAGCGTTGTGCGCGACTGGTAGACTAGCACTTCGCGCTTCCAGCCCTTGCGTTCGCGAGCCGCGATTGCCGGCTAACCGTCGCTTGCTTTCACTCGCACATACAGCGTGCGGCAAGCGGCGACGATTTTATCACCCGTGGACTTTATACGGAACCTCACGGCAACGATGGTGGTGACGGCATAAATGCGCTTGGAGTCTCCATATAATTACTATCTCAATAAAAGAGAGGATAAAAAAGCAAATATCGTCCCTAATAACACGATGATGCGCTCTGGAAGCAGATATTATACAATACAGGGGCACCTATAGACGAAGGTGCGCGCTGCCTGATAAACATAACCGTGCCAGTGTATGAAAGTTCAAGAACAATTCGGTGAAACGCGTCCTTAGGCGATGCCCCTTCGTTCTAAATAATTTACACGTGTTTAAAGATACGTGCTGCGCGGATCATTGAAAGAGGCTTATATAAAAGTCACTGCCCGCAAACTTCATCTAAATATCGTTTTCTTTTACCATATGATCAGAGAATGGCAATAACATAAAATATTTGCCTTGGCAAAATGTCATAATAAAATAAAAAATTATTAACCTTTTCTGTACCCCATTGCCAATTGGACAGGCTTGAGAATTAATGTCATCCCCTGAAAAATCGAGGCTCATTAAAAGCCAACGACATCTGGAAGTTGATTGTCAGGTCTCCATCACGTACTTGGTGACTACTTCACAGTTCCATCACCAGAACGCTTTCTCGTAACGTGTAAATAAAGGTGTCGTTTTCCTAATTTAGAGACAGACAGCGTGTTTCTGCGGGAACATTCAAACCTGGACAGAGGCTTGCTCATCTATTAATGTCTGGTATTCGTGTTCTTTACAGAAAAATATATGATCGATATACTTTTATTACCAGCTCTCGCGTAATTCATGCAGTCAATGTGAGAAATAAGACAATTGCGCATAAATAACTTACCAAAGCTCACAAGATAATACTGCTGACATTTTCACGAATTTAATTTACTATAATGAGACAACCACAACATGAGTGTGTCTTGATTTCAACCTGGGGCGCTATAACGCAAACTATTCCAATTAGTTTTTTTTATTCCAAATCGGCCATTAGCCCTCCCTCATAGGTTAAAACGGCATCAGCTATGCCCATGTGGGCGAGGCGACCGCCAATATGGGATGAACCCAAACCATTCTGCCCTATAACGGCGGTGTAATGACAGATTGGGAATAAGAACAGAATGAAATAGTTTCACGTTAGACCTTATTACTTTTTTTCATACAAAATATAACTGCACCTAGAAAAGCCATGCATAATAATGTGTGCGATAGGTACACACAAAAGACGGCTTCACGAACACAGGAGTAGCAGGAAAGGTCGAGCGCTGACAAAGATTTAGTGAGTGGAGCTCTGCTGATCCTCTTATGTGTCTCCGGAAGTAATCCCTGTCATTCGATAGCACTTGTATTAAGGACAGGGATGCTGAGTATAGCAAGCAAACGGACCATCGCCTCCAGGCTTTTATGCGAAACCCATGGATTATCCCCGCCCCGACCAAACGTCTTTGAATGTAGGGCCCTCCAAACTGAACTAATCATCTGCAGCTAGACCATGCTCGCGAAAACATCGTGCTCGTCAGTCATTTGTAGTGATGTCTGTGCTATAAGATCGACGACAGCGCACCACGCACAATTACGACCACGCGACTACTTGCATCTTATAAATGGAGCATTCGATGGCCATCCGCACCCTAAATGGCTTGTAAGGATCTGTTTTCGTTTGCGCATATTGTTACGTTGAAAAAGTCAGTCACATATAAATATGTATATTTACAATATTTACGAGACAAGCAGCGATGTACAAACAAGATGGCTGTCGAGACCGATTTTATTGTGCACATTAAAATACGTAAACAAACCGCAGACGGGGAGGAGGGGGCAAGAGGTAGCGTGCATTTAAAAAAACCTTTCTCCTTAGTACCTTCTGTGGCATAATTGAACGCCTCATTACTGATTATTTTATTTACGCGGGGTCAGAAGCAGTAGCAAAGTTGTCACAGTAGAGACTGACACGAAGCATATTGCTTTTAGACCACAGTCACTTTCACAGTGACTTCGCTGACACTTATTTCTCTTGCTTCAGGAACTTGTCTGAATAAACTTCCTTGAACCAATTTAGTAGCTTTCTGGCATACCGGGTGTTTCCACGAACGCATTCAAAAATTTTTAAAGACTGTCCGAGGCTGACGGAACAATTCTAGTCCATGAGGTCGCCTACTCGAAGAGGCGGACATTAGGTGCGCAAAAATTTGAAAATCACCAGTCGACTAACAACAAAATTCACTACTGACGTTTTTAACTAATTGGCGAACATTCACGAACGCAATAATTCGAACATCTGGGCATCAAATTCTACAAAAGTGTGACTTCGAAGACGCAAGTGTCCTGTGGACGCTGGGGCACGAACACTTTGCGGGGAACAAAGCGGCACATACCGCAGCCCGAGAGAATATACACAAGGCAACGCTGCAGGGATATTGGGGCTCCGGCGATTCCGAGGAACGAATGCGTATGAAATACTCAGAAATACTCGCACACAACCGGAAGCAATGAAGTCAATATCCACCTACTCACAGGAAGCTGAACAGACAACAAGCAGTGACGTGGAGAAGATTTCAGGCAGGGACCTACCCACACGGGACATTTTTCCACGCCATGTATCCCGCAACCTACAGCAGGAACTGAAAATACTGCCCGGATGCAGCAAACACCCTGTACTACATGGCACGGGGATACCAAAACCACTCAAACATTCCAGCCAGCGAGGAAGAAGCAGTACAAGAAAGAGAAGATCAGTGGGAGGCACTGATGACGTCACGCTACCCTGGGAACCAGCTCTGGCTACTGGTCACGATCCGGGCTTCGGCTACAAGCCGTGGGTAGCTGGAATAAGAAGGTCCCCCACCTCTGGGCAAAGAAAACGCGCGCCTGGTTAGAAAATAAAGTTTATTTATCTCTCTTAATCCCCTGCTCTTCTACGAGCTTTCCTTTTTCCTTGTTCGCGAGTAGCGGTGTCAACATTTTCCTACGTGCGACGTCACCAGTGCGAAAGCGGTCAATTGGTCAGTCGACAAAGAACGATAGCCGCTAACTGACGCACTGACCCCCGTGTACCTCCTGGCAATTCAAGACCTACCGAAAAGTGTACTTCCCGTAGGCTTGAATGGTTTATTCTTAGATCAAAGGCTCGGCAGTTGTCAAATGTAGCTACTGGGACTAATTCATTCGGAAAAAGAATTACAACACCGTAGGAATATTGCGTGTGTTTGTATATGCGTGAGTGAGTGCGGCATTTCCTGTGAGTGGATAAATGTACGTAAGATTGTGTCGCGAGCCCCAAGAAACACCCAAGCGTGTCGTACGTCCTTTGCCTTCAACGAGGTATCACAGATCAATACATTCCCGCAAGTGTAGCCTCACTACACAAGTATTTCAAGTTTCTGTTAACCTCCTTGTGTTGGGCGTATGCACTGAATTGGAACATTACCTACTGTACTTTACCTTGTGTGAGATATATACGTATATGGAACGTAATAGTTACGCGGGTGAACTCAACGCTGCAAACGTAAAGGAATACGTATCTCGTAGCATTCGGTGTTTGCGACACATTGTGTGGTCGATTATGCAGCAGAGACGGGTGATTTATCGAAGGCCTTCGGCAAGAAAAAGATGTCAGAATGACATTTCAACATGAAGAAATTGAACCCTGTGTTACCATAGTCAGTTCAACTCCCAAGATTACGTTTTTGTTTGTTTCCTTTTGTTACTTTCTCCAAGACATCTCAAGGCAACGCCATATAGCTATGTCTTCCATCTGCTACACAAGCACCGCGGCAAAGGGCCAAATTTGCCAAGCTGATCGGTAAGACGCAAGTGGCGTAGTACGGTGCGGACAACCAGCATGGCTGAAAATGTGCCCTCATTACGCAAACACGTCGCCCTTTTATTACGCTACAAAAGCTGCGCTTTTCAATAAATAAAAGAAGGAAGAAAAAAAAGCTTAAGAGTGAAACAATGCGCCACGCATAGCGGTTTCCCCCCTGGAGAATGGAGGTCATTTACGCCCTCTCGCTGCATCCACTCATTGCGTCTTACGCTCCCTTTTATACGAGGCGTCGTCACTGACTCTCCTGTCGTGTTGGCCCCATTTGCGCACCTCGCTAATAGCGCTTCGTGGGCTGTTGTGCTAAGCACGTCGTTTCATTTCGTTGAGCAAAATGTGCTACGTTATGCTGCCTGTGTGCTTTGAGTGCGCCTTAAAGGATTTATAGTGGTCCTGCGCTTTGTACAGGAACAAAATATAAGCTTCGTTTGTATGTTTTTGTATGGGGAAGATAGTCGTCACTTTCGAAGTGGTCGCAGCGGCTGTGAGGGTGGCGTTGTTGCAATAGTTCGGGATTAGCTTGGCCGGCAACTGTTTAGCCTGATACTTCTCAGACATTGCTGACACGGCTTTTCTTCAACCCTTTACGATGTAAGTTCCACGGAGGGAGGCAACCACCATGCTTACAACTGTTCTTTTATTGCGATAGCAATTATATGGACACTCAAAAGCAGATTTCTGCCGTCGCCGTTGCCGTCGCCGTGAGGTTCCGTATGACGTCATTTGGAGGTGAAATCGTCGCCGCGCGCCGAACGCTGTATGTGCGAGTGAAAGGGCGCGAGGGGCGCGTCTTTCACGGGGAGTGAACGCACGGCGGAGAACAAACGCGCGTTCTGCGCCGTGCTCGCTTAAGGGCTGCAGAAGTAGGCGTCTCTTTTCTTCTTTACAATCACCATATATGTAGAGCAAACGCGCCTTCTTCCGACGCGCGAGAGGCCGTGGGGGAGCGGGAGGGAAGGGAGGCGACGTTTAGCTGCGGCACCAAGTGCCTATTTTTATCAGAGGCTCCGGCAACAGTCACCAACGCCGCACGCATTTTGAGCGAACGCGGGCAAAACGCCGATGGCGTCGACAACAGTTCTGCGTGTTGCCGATGCTGCTGCATGTCCAAGTTTATACAGCTGATAAAGCTAATATCATTACTCCGTATAGCTCTCTACAAGTTTGCTATCGCAATTGATGCTTCGGCTTTCAGGTGAAACTGCGACAACTTTTTTATCTGAAATATTTCTTACAAACAAGTACACTCCTGTATATGATAAGATAAGGAAAGCTGAAAAAAAAGGGCGTGTTAACACGCAGCTTGACAGGCCCTGCCTTCATCACAAGTTGGGCACAACAGTTGGCATCCGACTAAACATATTGTTTACACAAGCGGACTGCACCAGTGCCACAGCTACACAAAAACTTCGTAAAAAAACAAGAATATTTTATGTGCGTAATAAAAATACCACATAAATCAAATAATGGCAATATGTGCCGCAAAATTCGCAAAATGTGCCGGAACATAACAAATTAAAAGGTTGTAGTTTATTACAATGGCATATTATGCTAATTTCTTTTAGACAATATTTCCAATTGTTTTCAGTAATACGAAACTTTTGTTGCATAGCTGTCACTATATAATATAATGTAATGTCTGTAGGTCACACTTTGTTATAGGATGAGGAACAAACCAATACTCACGGCGCCTAGTTATGCTCACTCCTACGGGCTCTAGAGAAACTATTCAGGGATTTCGCGTGTTGACGGTGTCCTCTGTAGGATTTAATCTTCATGTCCTTTCTACTGTTCAAACTCAGTCTGAGAGTTAGGTTCCGAGTGTAGCGTGGAAGATAGCGTCTGGTTTCTGTCTAGTATGTCTCTGGTTTTGGAGTGCCACATGCTTAAGGCGAGCGACTCATTTCTTGACGAAAACTGCAGCAGTGGTCCAGTGGTGGAGCATCCGCCTCATCTGCGAGTGTTTCTATGCTGGAATTCGGATGGCCGCCGGAAACCCAGTGGTTTTTCTATAGAGTAGAGATGTCCCTCACCCTGGTGCTGGGGTACATGTGGGGCTTCGGATTAAAAAAGGGGGCACTTTGATAAATTTCTAAGAGTAATCTCTGGGCATCCGTTGTCCAGCCACTGATGGCCTTGTGGACCGAGCATCCGCAGTGGCTGTAGGAGGTAGTCTTGAGCAACCAAAAGGTACCTACCGGTAAATAAGTTACAAATGAGCTCCCGGCCTGACGACTGACTATTACGGGCCTTAGAGCTTGGAAATGGATGTTTCTGCCAACCAGAGGGCATCCCATGCACTTAAAAACTGCTTGGGATGCCACATGGGAAATTGCCGCCATTGATGCGGTCCAGCTAAGCCACTCTTCTACAGGGTTTTGTTGTACGGACAGCATGCGAAGAAACTTGCGTGCCGTTGGCCCCCTTTTCAAGACAATTCACCCCTAAATAAAGCAGAAGGTCGGGCAGGGTAACGCTTTTGCATATTTGTATAAATGGTAGGCAACCTGCAATAGAGTGGCTTTGAACTCACGTCTTCCCGCTCAACAACTAAGCGTCCAATTTCGTCGTACGCTTCCGTATAGACACAGACCTAAGAACATTCCTTGTAATAGTCAATAAAAGCTTCAGTTAAACCAGTTCCCGCAGCAACTGAGATCCCGTTACTTTCCTAGTCGAACTTCACTGATTGCCCTTCGCTACAATCCAAATTTAGGTTTGTTGATGTATCATTATTTGTCACAGCTGCATAAGAAGCTCAGCGCTGCTTATGTTTCCATGGCGTTGCTAGAAATATCGTTTCAGCTCGCTGCTCAATTTGCGACGCTGCCAACGTCAGGCATCCAGTGTCCACGTGTTCTCTCTTGCCATGTGTTCCCGACGGCAAGCGCATGCCCTTTTAATGGTGGGGCGCACCCCGATCATTTTAGAGTACAACTAAAGGTGCATCATACATGAAGACAAAAAAATATCAAGGAGAACCCATTCGTTGGGGATGTTTATCATCGTTCTTCCTTTAAGATAGATTGTGGTGGTGCACATGTAATTTTTCAGTGGGAGAATAATTATTGGAAGGAATGGTACAGATTCGTTCACAATAATGGAATTATGAAACTCCGACATTGCACCTCGGTTCCATTCCCGGTGTCGGAATATTTCGTAACCCGCAATGGTTCCTTAGTGGCGATAGCGTTCAGCTACTGAGCAAGAGGAACGGGGTTAAATCCCGGCCACGGCGGCCGCTTTCGATGGGGGCAAAATGCAAAAACGCCTTTGTACCAAGCTATCTACCAGCTTTAGGAAGACTGTAAAGAACCGCAAGTGGTCAGAATAAATCGGGAGTCCGCCACTGCAGCCATGCTCACTAATAATGATCGTGATTTCGCCAGGTAAAACCTCCGAAAATAATTACTGCACTCCGATATTGCTCCAGTGGCACGGGTGCGTTCCAACGGCGATAATTAATCCCTCATTGCCCATCCATGGGCTGTGGCTGAGCGGAAACGGCATTGGTCTGCTCAGCTCGGAGACTCAGGTTTGACAACTGCCAGTACGGAAGTTTTTCAACTTTTTCTCTTTCTTAGAATCACCACCGGAGTCAAAAAGCCAGAAACAGACTAAAAATAGGCGAAGTGGGTGAAGTCACCTAAGAACTCTAAGCGCTGTAAAAGTACTTTTCTCTTTCGCCAATAGCGTCGCAAAAAATATATAGCCGCTACTTCTTTCATCATCATCAGCCTATTTTATTGTCCGCTGTAGGATGAAGGCATCTCCCAACAATTTCCAATTTCCCGTGTCCTGCGTTCGCGCATTCAAACTTGTGCCTGCAAATTGCCCAATTTCCTCACTCCATCTCATTTTCTGCCATTCTCGATGGCACTTCCCTCCCTTGACACTCGTTGTGTAACCTTAATGGTCCACCGCTTATCTGTTACATGGCCTGTCTAGATCCTTTTTTTTTCAGTTATTGTCAACTAGAATATCGGCTGCCCCCAATTGCTCTCGTCCACACCCCTCCTTTTCGGTCCCTTAACCTCACACCTAACATTTTTCGTACCATCGCTCCTTGCGCAGCCTTTAATCTGTTCTCGAGCTTTTTTATTAACGTCCAAGTTTCTGCCCCAAATGTCAGCACCGGTGTAATGCAATGATTGTACACCTTTCTTTTCAACGACAGTGTTAAGCTTCCAATGAGAATTTTCCCTTCATCCCTTTTCCCTTCATCCAATTTTCACTCCATCCCTTAGTTATTCTTCTGTGCGTTTCCTTCTCATTCTCAGGGTCCCCTGTGATTAATCGACATAAATAAACGTAACCATGTGCATGCTCTAGAGTCTGAACGGCCATCATGAATTCTCGTTATCTTGCCAGGCCATTGAACATTGCCTTTGACTTTTGCATATAAATATTCCACCCTGTTGTTTCACTTTCTCAGTTAAGGTCCTCAATAATTTGTTACAGTTCATCCCCGTCATTGCTCAACAGGACATTATCTTTAAACCGAAGGTTGCTGACATATTAAGCGTTGATCCTCCCTCCGAAGCCTTCCCAGTCTAATGGCTTTCACGCATGCAGTGAATAACATTGTAGCGTTTTTGTCTCCTTTCGTGATCCCTTTCTTGATAGGTGATTTTCGACTTTATTGTGTGGAACCAAGGTATTTGTGGAATTTTCGTACATATCTCCCTAGATAAGCACGTATGCGTCCTGTACTCATTCATTATTCAATGCTTCCACGACGGCTGACATTGCTACGGAATGTACGGAATCAAATGCCTTTCCATAATCTATTAAAGCCATGTAGAGAGGTTGAATGTATTTTGGAGATTTCTCCATTACCTGATTGATGACATGGCTGTGATCCATTGTAGAATATCCCTTCCTGAAGCCAGCCTGTTCTCTTGGTTCATGGAATTCTAGTGTTGCCTTGATTCTCTTAGAAATTCTCTTGGTGAATATTTTATAACAGACTGCAAGCAAGCGAGTGGGCCTATAATTTGTCATTTTTTAAGGTCTCCCTTCTTATAGATTAGTATAATTTAGCCATTCTGACAGCTCTCTGGTGCATTTGAATTCGTGAGGCATTACGTTTAAAGGGCCGCAAGTTTTTCAAGCATAGTATCTCCTCCATCTTTGGTTACTTCGGCTGTTATTCCATATTTTCTTACCGCTTTTCTCCAGGACATGTCTTGCAAAGCCCCTCTAAATAATTATATAAGGAGGCTCTGTATTCTGTTCATCACTACTTCCAATGAAGGTTGCAGTGGCACCTCTGGGCAATGCACAGGTCAGTATGGAATTTTCCTGCTGCTTTTACTGTGTCTTGAAAAGTGCTGATCACACTACCCCGCTTATCTTTCAGTCCATATACCTTGCCTTGTATGCCAAGTTTTTTTCCCATTTACTTCATGGTACGGCCATTTTTAGGGCTTCCTTAATCTGTCCGACGGAATAATTTCAACTAACCCTTACTTTCTTCTTGGTTATCAGTTTTGACAATTCAGTTAATTCTACCTAATCTTTCGAGTTGGAAACTTTCATGCTTCGTCGTTTCTTTATTAGGTCCTTTGTTGCTTGGGAGAGTCTATAACCTACTAGTTTCATTGGTGCTTTACCTCCCACTTCAATTGCTGCATCTGAGATCAGCCAACTTACGGCTTCATTCATTACCTCGATGTTGTCTTCATCTTCCTGTTCTAAAGCTGCATATTTGCCAGCGACCCCCAGCTTAAACTCGCATGCTTTTAATCTTAGTGCGTCCCGGCTGGCCTGCATCTTCTGGAATAATTTTGCTCTTTCTCTCTTCAAACTGAGATAAATCTTAGACCTCACTGACCTGTGGTCACTGCCTTCCTCCTACCTATCCCTTCTACATCCTGCACTACGCTGGGATCAGCAGAGAGTCAACTTCCTATTTCTGCGCTTCCTGAAGAAGATATTCATTATTCGGACTCTATTCCTATCTGCGATTTCTACCAACAACGCTCCTCTATGTTTCTAGAATCGATACCGTGGATGCCTTCCAATTACTTGTTCCTCAGACTGCTTTTCCCCCACTTTTGCATTGAAGTCGCCCCCGACTACAGTATACTGACTTTTCACCTTTCTCAATAAACATTCAGCATCTTCATAACAATGTTATATTTCTTCATCATCATTACTAGAGCTTGGAGCATAGGCTTCTGCTACCTTGAATTTGTATGTCCTATTTAGCTTTGTTGCGACGACTGCTACCTTCGCATCATTGCTGTAGAATTCATAAATATTGCCCGCTATGTCCTTGTTGATAAAAAAAATGCAACCCCCTATTCTCTCTTATCTGCAAGACCTCTGTAGCACAGGACGTGGCGGTAGTCAGCACTGTATAAGCCTTACCAGTTCTTTTAACCTCAATAAGGCTACTAATGTCCCGGGCAATGCCTAATAACTCCTCAAAGGGCCCTGCTAAGCTTGGCTCACACGATAAAGTTAGAGTCTTAAACGTTGCCAGGTTGTGTTTCCACTGGCAGCCTATCCAGATCTAAAGATTTGTAGACCATCTGCTGCGCTGCAGGTCTGGCTGCAGCCTTGGACATGTGCCCAACAGCCGCTGAGGAATGATGGACATGGTTAAATTGCAAGAGTCATGACGGAGGTAGGGGCAGAATACTGCACCAGGGAGGCCAATTCCTGTTCTGGTTACGTAGTGTCTTTGTTTAATAAGCTTATTTGGCCTTCCTAATTTGGTTGCACCATTGGCTCTTGGCATTTTTGCCGGTTTTTGGAGCCACTACAAGCAGAAAAATGTTGTGGACTGGACGAGGATTCTTACTTACGACCTTCAGATTTGAAGACCAGTGTTCGACCTTGGCTCCACGCCACAGCTTACTACTTTATTTATCTTTATTTCTTTAATGGGCGTGTACTGCTAACACAGCTT
The DNA here is from genome assembly GCF_013339745.2 of Dermacentor silvarum. Classification (NCBI taxonomy): domain Eukaryota; kingdom Metazoa; phylum Arthropoda; class Arachnida; order Ixodida; family Ixodidae; genus Dermacentor; species Dermacentor silvarum. The sequence continues at coordinate 109,763,606 of NC_051161.1, forward strand.
TCCATTATGCTAGTAAACGAAATCGCTCGCATTGCTCAAACCCTCGTCTAGGTGAGTAAGCTGGAGCTTTTCTAATTAGTGTTTATCTTCTCCTAGTTTGAGAGATGTAGTCTTTTTGTCGATATGTATACTGCACTGTATCCATCATATTGAACACCGCACCCGCGTCATCTGTTGCGGTCGATAAGTAAACAGCCTTTTATCCAATATTGCCTAAAAGGCCATGGCAAAAGTGCAGGTGTCTGTAATATATCACTGCCTCAGCTTATTCCAGTCGAACCCAATTGCCCCGTCATATGCGATACTATAATAATCTGTATTGCGCCGAGCCGAAATGATGGAAAGGGTTGCGTCCACTCTCCAAGAAACCTTCTCTTCTGCTGTCTAACTTGAGGAAGATATGTTTTCTTATTGAGACCTGGGACGAACGGTTTATGTTTGATTGAAAGACTTCACATACCAGCTATTCGCTCAGACACAATCCACGCGAATGGAGGAGCCTCGAATGCAAGACAAACAACACTGAAAAGGAGGTCACACTAGGTAAAGATTGAAAACTACGGCGCAAAAAAAACGGTGTTTCACCCTGAAAACTACACCAATGCTTTAAGAAATCTTGGGTCATGTATCCAAGGCACGAGTCATCGATGACGTAGGTTGCTGGCTTCTGAGGAAACACGGGAGCGCTCTCTCTAACAGATATCTGCCCGTGCGGTAGTGACAGCGGAGACAAAGCCGCGCTGGCAGCAAAAATGATCACAGGGAACCAGCCGTTTTCTACCGACTCTGCCTTACGGATTTATCCTTGCTGGCCCTCTTCGGTAGAACTATTATGATAACATGTACAAGAAATTGCAAACACTAGAAAAAGTGTCGGTAATTTCTTCAATAAGCAAGCTTTGACAGAAGTTCATGAATATCGCTAATCATTTATTCATGTGTTTTCTGTCCACTCCTATTCAAATTGGCGGAACCTGCTCACAGGTGTTAAAGATAGGCAGATGAGCGAGATGATTGAGGAAAACCATCAAACGTGATTTTTTATAGGAGTGTTCACCTGCTCATTTCCGATGGCATCGCAGTCTCCTATACTTGTTTGCAACACTGCATGCCGAATGTATATCTAAACCGATGGTTCAGGTCTCATCTACCAGCTTTGCAGGTGCCGCTGTCATGCAGGCTACACAGCCTACAATCAGATTCAAACCATCACATATGACAAAATCAATGGTAGCAAAGCTTGATGGTCTGGGTGCCGCTGGAAAATACATCCTGCGCGAGCATCCTCGGAAATGGCTCATATTTTACAACTTCAGAGTGTACGTTTTCCCTATATCACAGGATTCATGAGCTGTAGGTATACGAGATAAGCAAGGACCACCGTCAATCTATCGATTAAAGGCATCAAATTATATCTCTGCTAATGCCTCGACATACCGGCATTGCTTGTAATAAACTCGCCGACGTAATAGACTATGCTCCAGTTCCCTTATCCGGAACCTACACCCCAAGAAAACTTGCAACAAGTGTCATGAGAAGTATTCCTCTCTATAAGACGCCATTGTTGTGACACCTCTAACACGGGGTGGCCTTTACAAAAGCATACTCGTTCTCCAATGGTACGCAAGGCACGCACCTGTGCGACTGTTGTAGAACAACAAAAACTATTGAGCACATTTTGGGTCTCTGTCCCCGGTACGATGTCGAGAGTGAACCTCGCCGTGCAGCAATAGACTGGCTGGACTCTAAGTCATTTTCGGAAATGACGATCCTTAGACTATGGCCGTGCGCGTCTACATCACAGAAAGCCACGAAAGCTCAATTGCCGTATCTCAAGTCGACAGATCTTGACAACTGTTTGCAGACTTAGTGCGCAACCTTAAAATGTCTGCGAAACTGTGCGCTCTCGGTTCTCATTTTTTCGTCCCTGTATCACCTCTCCCAAGTTGCATGCAGGCTAGAAAACCAGACGTGCATCTTGTTAGCTGCCCTGACTCGCCTCTCTTTTGTTTCTCTTGTTCCGCATAAACATATATATATAGGAACGCTATGGTGCAACTTGTCCTCGCCCTTTATCTCTATATGTTCGTGTGTGTATAGATTTCCCGACCTAGGCTAGTTAGTGCTATGGATGCTGCTGAGTAGCGCAGCGCACTGGGGCTAAGGAAAAATTTCCCAGTCAGCGCTGTTGCATAGATGTGTTGTCTACGGGTGTATGGACTGCGAGATTGTGTCTCTCGTGCACATGTCCGCGCAACCCTTCCATTTAGCAACACAACAACCTCGAAAACACGAAGGGTGGACACCCGCCCATGAAATTCTACATATTGCCGTGCAGTCAGTGCTAAAAAGGGAGTAAACATACGTGTACCACCGTTGTCGTTTACCCTAATCAAGTCGCGCTTGTTCACTTTCTTATGCCAAATTATTTAGCTTTGTTCACGCGAAACTCATGCGAAACATTGTTCATGCGTCAAGCAGTCAGTCGTGAGGGCTGTCGCATAGAATTTGGCTTCATCTTCAAAGGGTCCACTGAGGCTCCTAGCATCCGTTGAGAGCCACCACGTAGCGTCGGCAGGAGCGGCAGCTACGCGGTGGCGCAGTGGGTGGCGTGATGCGATATATGCGCTCACTGGCATCACTTGTCACTTCGTATTTCGTTGTTGGCAGTGCTTCAAAATGCTTCGATATTTATAAACGTAATTGTTATCGTTTTGGAATCAGCACAAAAAGTGAAGAAGAAGCACAAAAACAGTCGCTGCGTAGCCAGGCGCGCCGACGCGAGGCAAGGCGTGCGATAACTGAGAGGAGCTGATCGAAGTACGAGCCGTGCCACCGTCTGCGGTATACGCGTGAACGTCGCGCGCGTTTGCAGCTTTAGATATATAAGGCGCGTCTGTGTAGCTCTCTGCAAATGCGTTTGTGGCGCAATGGGTTAAACGCACGGCGATCTATCGTCGCGGACCGAGAGGTCGTGGGTTCGATTTCCAAATTTTGCATGTTTGTGGAACTTTTTCTTCTGGTTTCTTTCTTTGTATTATGTTCGTGTACATTGTAAGGGCTGAAATACGTCAGTGAAGTCTTGGTCGTCACAGTTTCGCCCTAAGGGCGAAGCAATGAATGCGATAGCAACACAGCAATGTCATACGAAGTAAGGTGAGCGGCTTTGGTAGCAATATGAATTGTAGTAAACATGAGCTGATTAAGTAAGCAGGGGTGCTGCGGCGTAAGTAGACCGACATGAAGAGAGACTCGATGACCACGAGAAGGCGCGTGTGAAATGGTGGTGTTGATGAGAAGCGCTTCCCGTGGGCAGCGCGTGCGAAGGGACACACCTGTAGCGCTGCACTGCCGATCCGGGCAGCATTGCATGTGTAGCGTGCGTTGGAAAATGTGGCCCGAATATTACTAACTGAATGAACAAGCGTGGTGTGAGCGCGCACAAACAAGCATGAATAGATCACACTGAATGACTGCAGACAACGACTGTCAAAACGCTGGCAGCAAGCACATACGCCGCAGCGGGCGAAGGTACGTGCGGTCTATCGCTTCAACGGAAACTGAGCGGCGAATGCACAGCGCATAAAGGTCAGAGCCGTGTGGAGATAAGAGACGGTGCGAGCGAGCGACGAGCGCGGTTGTTGGCAGAGTAGAAGTGCGCCCCCCCCCCCTCCCTCCGGCGCTGGCTTTCCGCTTCCTTGTTTGCGCGTGGGAGATTGAGTGAGTTCGCTCTCCGTGATAGCGCGCGTCTCCGCACGCTTCCGCTCGGGCATACGGCGCGCGGCGAAGATTTTATCTATACGGAACCTCACGGCGACGGCGACGACGACGGCGACGCCGACGGCAGAAATCTGGTTGAAGTATCCGTATAATTGCTATCGCAATAAAAGCGTGTGGAAAATCGCGTGTAAAAGCCGCCTCGCAAGTACCAAGAAAGCCCATTTTACCATCGCGTCACGCGACATAGGTACTGTGACATCTCTGAGGTGGATAAACCCACGATTATTTTATCCCGCTGTCACTCGGCATTTTGAAGCACTGCGGAGTCTAATCTGGATTGGGTGCTTCTACACGGGCACTTTCGACCACAATTTTGCACGATGCAGATCCAGTAGATCGCGATCCTAGGCGGTCGTCTGCACCGTATTGCTGAATGAGTTCAACCAATTCGAAGCTGATTGTTGGACCGCGCTACAGCTACAATTCTTGATCATGGCCTCAAAAATTTGATCCGTATTGGGCTTGATCGCAATCGATAGTACTAGTGTCGCACCAGAAATAAAGTACTACAGAAAGCCAAGGCGGTTTATACAGGCGCTGCCCTCCTCTCGCAATATAGTGCGCGGAGTCAGAATGCCACACGGTAAGGTCCGCATTCTTTTTACAGATGGGCTACCTAATCATATGTAGGGATAGAAGCAGTAATTCAGTAGCGATACCAGCAGTCATAGAGGCATTGCGAAATCAAGGAGTACAGGAGGCATACGTGAATATCTTGGCAAATATCTACAAACATTCCACAGCTACCTTGGTTCTCCGCAAGAAAAGTAGAAAGTTACCTATCAACAAAGGGGTCAGGCAAGCAGACACAATCTCCCCAATGCTATTCACTGCATGCTTAGAAGAAGTATTCAAGCTCTTAGACTGGGAAGGCTAGGGGTGAGGATCAACGCCGAATATCTCAACAAGCTTCGCTTTGCAGATGACACTGTCCTATTCAGCAACAATGGGGACGAGTAACAACAAATGATTGAGGAGCCTAACCCGAGTGTACGAGTGGGTTTGAAGATGAATATGCCGAAGACAAAGATAATGTTGGATAGCCTGGCAAGGGAACAAGAATTCAGGATCGCCAGTCAGCCTCTAGAGTTTGTAAGGCAGTACGCTTGTCTAGGTCAATTACTCACAGGGGACCCTGATCGCGAGAAAGAAATTTACAGAAGAATAAAATTGGGTTTGAGTGCATATGGCAGGCCTTGCCAAATCCTGACTAGGAGCTTACCACTGTCGTTGAAAAGAAAAGTGTGCAATCATTGCATTCTACCGGTGCTTACATACGCGGCAGAAATTTGGAGGTTAACAAAGAAGCTCGAGAGCAAGTAAAGGACCGGACGAAGAGCGATGGAACGAAAAATGTTAGTCCTAACGTTGAGAGACAGGTGAGAGAGCAAACGGCGATAGCCGATATTCTAATTGACATTAGGAAAAAGAAATGAGCTGGGCAGGCCATGTTAAGTGTAGGATGGATAACCGGTGGACCATTAGAGTTACAGAATGGATACCAAGACAAGGGATGCGCAGTCGATGACGACAGAAAACTAGGTGGGGTGATGAAGTTCGGAGATTTGCAGGCGCAAGTTGGAATCAGCTAGTGCAAGAGAGGGGTAGTTGAAGATCGCAGGGAGAGGCCTTCGTCCTGCAGTGGACATAAATATAGGCTTATGATGATGATGATGAATCATATGCCTGTGCTAAAGTACTCAGCTGCTTGCAACTTGCTACTACAGAAATTTTACTGGGAAATCGAAGGCTGGTCGAACAAATCACGAGAAAGCGCAATGTGCGTCGCACGCGCAAATCAGCCGACGCTGAATGCCTCACTCAAAGCACGTCGAAGTACAGCAGCAGTAATATTCTCGTTGTGGCTAAGTATGGTGGACGGAGCCCGTGCCGCAGCATTAGCCAACGGCCTTCTCGACTGAGCGCGGCGCCCACCTAGGGCATAGAAAGAACACTTTCTCGCTGTTTTGCAAAATAAATGGTGATTCCTCCTCCTCCTCCTCCTCCTCCTCCTCCTCCCGAGGAAGATGTTATGACTGAGCTATAAAGCGAAGTAACAACACAGCCGCGAATAATAGCACCATAAAGTAAAACCGTGAACATTCGCATTCAGATTTGCTTGATTCTGCGGGCTGTGGTTATCCATGCCTACCTCTGTTCCTTTTCATACCATTTACCCGGGAAACTGTGGAACGTGACAGTCAGCTGCAGACCCCGGACGTTTTTGTCGCTGTTGTGGTAGTTCATTACGTGACATTGCCGTGCGCATTGGCAACCCTCCGCCGAACCATCGCGAAGCAACAGCGACGCGAGGAGCAATTTTCATGAAGTACTGAATGCCCGACGTGTTGGCATTCCTTACTCAAAAATGAAAGGCGCTAAAAAACAGGCAGTGTCTATCTCGTCTCTGTTTTTTCGCGCCTCACTTGTTTGAGCTTTTCATGATACGTAAACAGGTATGCTGCATATACTGCTGTTAAAGTTTGTTGTTATTTAAAGTCAGTTTCGTTAGTTTCCTTTTATGTTGCCTTTGCACTTTTACACCGGGAGGAACTCTTCGCAATGCACAAGGAAGCCTATCTTCCCCTACACTCTTTCGTCTTGTGTGTCTCTCTGTTTAGTTTGGATCCCATTCCCTGCGCTTGCGCCAACCGAAAAAACGGAACGTATCATTTCTGCCAACCGCACTACCCAGCTTTCACAGAGTACTCGCATTGCATAGAGAATGCCACGGTTAATTTGGTAAACAGTTCTGTGCATCTGCCTGCCCGCATGGCACAAAATGTTGGTAAAGTTTCACGCATGTTGTTTGCTTAACGTCATTCACAGTTCATGGCGTTGAACGCTTTGAATGACGATGGTGTATATAAAAAAGCTAGTGTTTGTTGTTTGGTATCCATATGCAGGTACCTACCTCTAGCTGGCGTTATGGTGTTTCTCTTATGTTTCTGGGCCATTTATAACCAGTCGTAAACTTTCCCTTTGCCCACCTTTATAAGAAATCCATGCTCTCTGGAGCAGAAAACTGTGGCCATCAATTCCTCTTGGAATTTTATTGCGGGCTCACTCTGCGGAGCTTTAGTAGAGTTGCGCATGCTATGTGACACTAGTATATATATATATATATATATATATATATATATATATATATATATAGCATAAATTGTCTAAAACTTGCTTTTCAGCTTTGTAGGTGAGCTCGAATTTTCCTCCTTTTGTTAAATTATATTTTGGAAACGCTGCAGCTCAGTATGCCTGCGGAGCTCGAGGTTGCAGGTTTGATCCCTGCCGCAGCTGCCACATATCTATGAGGACGAAATAGAAACGGCTCGTTTACTTAGATCCATCTTCGCGTCAGAGAAATCCAGGTGGTGAAAAAAATCCACCGTCAACTACTACGTCGCGCCTCATAATCACATCGGAGTTGTCGCACGTAAAAATCCCGAATTTGTCTTGAATAATTTAACAGGAGGATGTTACGGCTCAAATACCACAGAATTACAAACAACGCAGTGGTTCCAATTACAACACCTCTGTTCTAGTTATTTAAACGAGAGATAAGAAATAAAATTTAAGCAAATAGTGCCAGCTGATAATTTATCTCCTACAGCACGCTGACGTCTGAACGCAATAGCGCATTCTATTGAACGATATCTTTAAACCGCAATATCATATATAATACGCATAAAACCGCTGCTTTGGGCTTAGCAGATTAAATGTAACCTTATATATCCACCTAAAAAATGTGTCTTGCGCATAGCAACGAAATACGTAACGACGGCAAACCATGAAATAATGTTTCTGTTTTTTTTTTAATATTATGTGGCCACAAATTCTCATACTGCTGTTTATTACCATTTGTCATCAACATGTCAGAAAATGAAAAGGAGGATGCAGACTACCATTATTATAATAAACATTCCTTGAGGTCCGCAATGCTCAGATAGCTAATGACAACACCAGCAACGAGAAGCACAGCAGAACTCATCTCACGAGAAACGTCGATGGTAATGTGGTTAGCACTCGAACAACAAAGTAACACAATGTTATTCTAAAGTCACTTTCTTTAACGTCTGGGCGAGCTATTGTGAGAGTCACGTTGCTCCAGCTATCTATGCCACATACTCAGGTGTTCTCCCCTGTTCCTATGGCACTCGCTTGCCAAGGCCGCCGTTGAGCTTGGGGACATGAAGACAACTGTGTGGCGCTGGCGCACAGATGACGATGGAATGATGAAGGCATGACGTCAATGGAACGAAAAAAATGGCATATTGACGACGGCTTGACGGCAACGTAATTATGATTAGTAAATGATGGTATGGCGACGGCGACGAAATCAGAACAATGAGATCACTACGAGTGTATGAAGACGCAAGCGTAATGACGGTGGTATGACCGCATGGCGAAGCTGGAATGACGACTATATGGCACAAACACGACTGCAAGACGACGATGGTATCACAGCGACTGTGTGACGACGACGCAACGATGATTATGGCATAAAAACCTTGGCATGATCACGATTGAATGAGGGCAGCACAATTACGATATAATGGCGAAGAAGAAACGACGTAGATGGATCGACAAAGGCGGTATGACAACAAAGACATGATGACAAAGCAATAGCTTTACTCAAGTAAAGATGACGTTACTGAAGTGATTACGATGGTGAAACGACACCGTGATGACGACGGCGCGATGACAGTTTGATGTCGAAGTGATAATGACGTCAGTGAAACAACCACGACGGCGTCACGACCCCGGTATGACAACGAACGCATGACGACGAGCTATTCGCCAAAACAAATCAATCGAAAAAATACCTTGAGCGATTTATTGCATTGTCACATGTCTGAGAGACGCCTACGTTATGACTGCTTCTTCAGGGGATTATGAATTGAAAAAAAAAGTACTGATTTTCCTGAAGTGCGAAGCACTGACTGCGATAACAAGGTTTAGCGTTGGACATGGACTTCTCGGTTGATATTTTAGCTACACGCGTGTCCGACTACACGGACGCGACATACGCAACAGTGCCAAAATTTCTGGCACCCTTAGAAGTTTTAACGCGCAGTGTAGGAGCTGAATAGTCATCGCACGGGTGCCACTACGGTACACGTAAAGAGTCGCATCAGTAAAATTACATCATTTTCACGTTCGAGCATTCATATTGTTTTGTACTTTTAGTAACAGTCTTAAAAATTACAGATAAAAAGGTATGCGCTGGGAATGGTACGTTTCATGAAATTGGCTTGCGGGATGCCATTCTCGTAATTATTAGCAATGCTTTATTCAATAACATAATGCCTGACATGAGAAAAGCTATTGAATAGTGCAGCGATATAACCCTCATAGACGGCATGGGTGAGCATATAGGTTACATGTGCCTAAATATATGCGGAGTCGCACGGCGACGTTGACAGCGCCCATTCGCTTGGAGTGTCCACGTTGTTGCTCTCGCTCCAAAATAAAACCAGTCGCGTGGGGATTTTGCTGCGCACTTAGTGTAACCACGGCTATGTCAGCTGGTATGTCCTAAAGGTAAACGGGAATGGCGTCACAAGCGCCTGTTTATCCGCTGGTGCCGGGTAGGTCATGCCACTAAGGAAAATAAGTAACGCAAAGTCAATCCTGCTGTCATGGCAACGGTTTTGTTGATGTGCGAAGGGTAGACGCAATCCAGATTGTCTGTAATGCGCTCGACGAGCGTGCGATTTTTCTCGGCAGACGCAAGACGAAACGAGCACGAGTTTTTTTATGCTGTTGCAGTCTGTTTTGTTCTTATCGTTGTCATTTTCAGGCCCATTTCCTCTTGCAATGGCAATTTTTTTTGTGTGTGTAGTTCACGTATTAAGTTCCAGCAGCGCAACCATGCTTCTTAAATTTACACGATTCCGTTCAAGATATTCCGCACACCATAGCCTGTGGCTACTGCGTTTCACCAGGACATTAATAGGCGGACATCCGTGTTTTATTTAGCATATTTATTATCTAAATTTGAACAGCAAAAGATACGCTACACAAAACAATATTAAAGAGCTAAGCATTTCGTATCTATAGTACAAACTGCACATTTTATAGGCGCATCAATACATAACAAAACTGATTACACTTTTTCCTGAATGACAAAAATAAGTTTCTTTTGCTTTCGATGTGACAATCCTACAAAAGCAAATCGTCTGTCGCAAAAGTTTCCGTATATAGTAAAGTTGTACTACTACGACTACTACTAAGTTATTTGTGATTATTTATGCAAAAACCTATCAGTAAGCAAGACCGGTTGAAAAGCTGAAGACAGCATATTTCGCATACCTATACCCAGACGAGACAGAGATTCAGGGGGGGTAGAGTTGTCCGTGCTGGGCCTGTGATCTGGATACGAATTGAGGTAATAACTTCGATGCTTACACACGCAACAAGTGCTGGAACAAATTTCAGGACTATGCCCGCTAAATATTACTTTTATTTCAAGTAGGTCGACTGTTATAAATATGGAAACATTTTAATCAGCCTACTTTTTTTAACTGTTAATTAGCTGAAGTAAACGGTTTGGTAATGCTGCTTTCTCAACAGGTCTCTGAAAATACCGATCAGTTCCTGACAGTTAAATTATCTTGAGCCATGAGTTTCTTATTCACATGTAAATACCGCACTCAGCGGATTACTTTTTTCAACCTTTTATTTCCTTTTCCTCATTCTGCCGAATTCCTATTACAGGAAGACTCCTTCCAAATGTTGTAGGCCACTGGTGAGCGGTCTACGAGCGTGTCCTACTCTAGGAGAACTTGTGTCGCACCGGGGTACAAAGAAAAAAAAACTTTGCGGGAACACCGGATCGCGTGACTCGCTAAGCGCTGACGTAAGCACCTTCGTATGGAATGTGAGACAGCGCGACCTGCAGCGAAGGTAAATTTGATCGTTCTCAGCGAAAACTGCTCGGCTGCTCATTTCTCGGTTAACAACCGCGAACATTGCACATCGCAGATGACTATCCGATAAGGAAGAACAGAATAGCAGGCTTTTTTTTTTTTTTGGAGACACGCAAAAGAATTCGCTTCGTAACGTAAAATGCTCCAGGCGCCGTAGCCGCCAACGCGGAGAAAGCAGCGCTTGCAGTGATTTTTGCGCCTGCGCAGTGTGCTCCTTCAATTGGTTTCCGCACCTCGCGAAGCTCTAGGCAACATGCAATATCTAACCAAGAATTAACAACAGGCCAAGTACAGTGTTCTCTAACCTAACCAGGTCGTTCGTGCCACACGCAATCAAACATATTCCACAAAGAATAACATATATATATATATATATATATATATATATATATATTGTCGCAACGTCAGAAACAGAGGTGGTACAGCCCTGATCAAGAGGGATAGCAGCAGGCCGCCTTTTTAATACAGCGCGCTACTGCGACTTCTTCTTCTTCGCCATGCCTTGATAGAAACGCGCATGCCTGCTCGTATAGTCCTCCTCTTCATCGGAGTACAGGGGCAGCATTTGCGTCCCTCCGAAGGAAGAATCGTCCGATGCGCATATGAGGGCGGTGTACAAATGGCACAGAGTAAGACACGCAAAACAAAACCACAAAAACAACATAAAAGAACAAACGAAACTTAGTTCGACAGATACGGCTTCATCCGCACGACATGCACCACGTCATGCACCACTACCACCACATACCAATGTACCGCCTGCTGAAGACCGTTCCTTTTGTCTTTTTGCCATTTCGGTTAGGTCAGCGGCTATTCGCTTAATATGGACTTCATAAAAAGTATGCTTAGCTTTAATTTTCTTGGAAAAGGAAAAGTGACCCTGCTGTCTCTCGGCGCACTGGGCCAACATATATATAGAGCCGTGCAGAACGCCTTGTGGCCGTTCTTATGTCTTCCTTACTATGCTGGAACACTGGCAACCAAATCTTGCAGCGCACAGTAGACGGAAAAGGCGGGCACGTCCCCAGAGAGCGCCAGGACCCGACGAACAGATCACAGCCGAAGCGACAACAATACGTTAAATGCTTTGCTGCCACATGCTGGCGCAAAGATTGAAGCAACCAAATTCAAAAGTGTACGCCAGAAAGAGAAAATGTAAGAAAACACAATTTTTTGGTACGCATATTTTCATGATTTTGCTTTAATTATCCGTAGGTCCCAATGTTAGAGCCAACTTTGCAAAATTCATTTAATTTTTTTGTTGGCCACCTGAAACATGGCGACGCTATTGGCCAGATACTGAAACTAGCTCAGATGTCCACCCAGTAGTGTAAACACCAACCATTTTTGTACACCTATAAATATACGTTTTCTCGTACAATGTACAGGAAAAACGAAAGCCTCAGGTTTATAAGCGCATTTCAACTCGCTGTATATAGATGGACACTATGACGAACGTGTTTTTTTTTTTCGCAAAAAAATTACCCTGGTGGTGAAACAATTGATATTTAGCGTAACATGTTGCGATCGCACATAGAGATTTTTTAAGCAACAGAAGAAAAAAAAACGCAAAGGTATTCCCCGGACGTTAAGCTGCTCTTAAAGCCAATCACGTTATCTGTCGCATAATTGAGGAGATCAGGAACGAGCGCTGAAAACCGCGTTCAGGCGCTGTTCTGTTGGACAACAAGCACTGTAAAAAACTCCTTAGATACGATAAATATTGAAATTTTGTAACGGAACCGGTGCAGTCAAACCTAGTGCACGTTTTGTCGTTTTTTATAGTATATGTCTAAGGGCCCATTCACACTTGCGACTAGGCGAGGTCGCGCGACCGATTGCGACTGGCAACCAGAAAGCTACTCAAGACGAACGATGTTCACACTGAAAAATGCGACCGATGAGTCACTAAACCGAAATGTCTCACGATATGCCGTTCGCGTCTGCTTAACTTGTCATTGCCGCGTAAAATAAGCGTCAGCGTATACGGGCGTCCTGTTCCTTCGCATCTGATTGGTTGAGCTGCTCTGCGACTGCGGTCGCGCGACTGAAAAGTACAGCAGTGAGCGACTCGCCCGAAACTGTGGCATTTCGAGAAAAGCGACCATTTGCAACTACTTGCGATTGGTGGCTTTGAGACTAACTTGGTCGTGCGACCTCGACTAGTCACAAATGTGAATGGGCTCTAACTTGGAAGGGACATCACCCCGCGGATACTCAGACGCAGAGCATGGTGCAACTCAGGGATGAACGAGGCTATCGTTGGCAGTCATGGTGCTACCTGAAATTAACGTCATGTCCATTCACGATGCATAGCTTACCGGATTGCGCCACTAAAGTCATGGAATGCGTTTTAACAATGTCAAATTAACAAAGAAACAGTGACCGAATTAAAAAAATTCATCATTTCTGCACCATATGGATGGCAGCCTTTGCTACTAGAACGTTCGAAAGCATGATTGGCTACAATATGCTGGTATGAATAGTTCCTTCATAAGCACATCTTTGTGAATATAGACCCAGTTGAGTAGTGTGAAAGAATAAGGTGCACGCGAGACGATCATCTGTGCCGCCGCGCGTTCTCGGCCGGTATTGTGTGCGGTAGTTCTCACGGACCGTATAATGCAATTTAGCGAAATAGTGCCGTTTCAGTGTCGCATATATTTTTTGCGTTGGACTATATTGTATGCTTCTGAGGAAACAGCATCCTCCTCCAGCTGCCTTCATCTGGATTGGAACTCTTTACCAACAGCCTATCACAAATAAATACAAATGAGTGCGATGTACTAACACTGATTACGGTTCAACAGCAAAACATTAACCGAATTTCTCTGGAAGAAATTCTTCTTGAAATACTCACGTTGCAGATGATCATTCGTTGCTCGAGTAATTCGTCCCAATCTGTAACTTTGTCGCCCACAACTAACCGTCCCAAACATTGTGCAGGCTTATCTTCCCCCACATTGCACAATTCATATAGTTCGGCACAGTGAACAGGCCGCTGTTTTTCACCACTAGATTATACGTCGCCAGTTGCAAAAAGGACAGGCTGTAACAATGCGGCAACTGCGCCAGCCGGACACCCATTACCGCTATACGGCTTCGAAGAAAATCCGCGCGGCTACGCCATTTCTTCGTTCCTCGTAGTTCCCCGGTGCCTCATTTCTGAGCTTGGCATCGCCACAGCAGCAGACCTGGTCAGGCCTTCGAAGTCCCAACACCCGGTAGAGCTCCTCATCCGAGCAAGAACGGCGCTGTAAATCTGGACGCATCTTCAAAGTCTAAGACGGCGACAATACATATGAGCATGAGCTCGAGGAAAGCCTCATAAGTACATCGTTTTCAAGGCGAACAGCTTTACTTGGTTGGCACTTTCGGCCGTTTTTATGGTCAGTGGTCGGTGGTGAACGAACTTCCCCTAAAATCACGAGCTCTAGCGCAACCGAGTTCTGGGGCGCCTTGGGAAGAAATAAAAGTGTTTCTTGCGCAGAACGGGGATCGCAACGAGCTACTCTGTATTGTTACGAGGGGCTCTATAAATTGACCTTTTGCGTCACATGAATAAGGCTCAACGTGAAGCAGCGAGTAGCGGTCGACCTCGTTAATTCATGACGTGTACACAGACAAAAAAGGCTTGGGGCAAAAGCGCATTGTTTCGGAGAAGCCGAGGCAAAAGTGAAACGGGGAGCATTTCCCCTGCTGTTCAAAGAATAGTGCGGTGTCAGTGTCCCTATTTACGACAGGAACCCTTGGCGATTTGTACAGAAGACTTTGCGGGCGATTCTTTCACCTTGAGACTAGAAAGGAGGACGCACAAATGCTTGAAAATGCATTTAGCAGCGATGTGGTTTCACGGCTTGGTTACGTTCAAATAAGTGTCATTGAACTGCATTAAAATGCAAGTATAAACGACAAGAAATGCAAGGAACGACAAGTATAAAGAAAAATTCAAGGAAAACGTATGAATTACTAGGCGATGAACAGTTCGCGAACTTGAAGCAATATGCCCGCGGGTACATGTCACTCTTTGGCACTGCCTAGCTTGCTCAAATATTAAAGACAGAGCATCAGGTCCACCAGTCACATCAGCCCACGCCCTACGTCTTGGCAAAAGGACGCATTTTCCATGAATTCAAAGATAGTGCATGCTGCTTAGTGCCCTGGGCGGCATTTTGCTGTCGTCCCATGTTTCAATTTTTCTTAATACATTATTATTGCCAATATGTGAATATGTAGATGTAATATGCGAATATTTTTTACTCCTTATTTGTTTTGCTGAGAATTCTACACCGCATTTATTTATAGAGGTCTATCAACTCTGATAGCTTTTAAAGCAGCTGCCTTTGCTTTAACTATGTCGCCAATTGTAACCGTTTCAATATGAGCCATTGTAATAGCACAGTGTCCTATATGTTAGTAGCCATTACCGCTCTTAGTCGTGAATTTAAAGGCTCGTAGCTATGTTAAATCGTTTTCCAACCTCTTGTATATTGTGCTTTGCGGTTGGTTTCAGTGCTGTCGCACGTTGTTATTCCTGCGTGCTCTAAAAGCCCGTTAGGCGGGTTGTGTTATGCCACAATAATACATCGTGTGTATTATGTGTACTCGGGAGCTGCCAAATAAATCACTTCAAACCGCAAGCCCCCAGACTACTTTTTTTTTCATTTCCCACTTGAAAACCGGTGATGACATCCTTACTTTTTAGTGCTTGATGATTCTATAAATTTATTACTGAGTGATTTACTAGTGGCGCAGTCGCGAAATAATTAGGTCCGGGTAATCGGCTCTACCCCGCAAAAAATGTGCTTAGCGTGCCACCTGAAAATGCGTTTGCGCACTTGAAGATAACGGTTGATGTAACTCGCCTTAAGGGGCCAGGCATCCAGTACGATAATGATCACTGTACACAAATGTATCCGCAAAATATAGCAATCACTACTGCATGGCGATAGAAAGAAAAATTCATGAGCCATTCCACTCTGTGAAGTAGGATGAACCGCGAAGCTGTTTAGCGCACGACACAGAGGTGACAGGGAATTTTGAAGAAAGGTACGGACATATTTATTGTCGTGATCGGTGGTCATCGTGACGATAGCAACGCACACACATTCGCGTATCAACTCTGTTATTAAATCTGTCCTTCACGTAAAACAATGAATGGTTCATACCCCCTTAAGCAATGGCTCATACCCCCGTAAACGCGGCCTCCACCTTACGTTGACGGACGAGAAGTGAAATTCTACGCTGGAATGATGAGCGGCAACGGAGCCAGCTATTCACCCATCCAGCGCTCTGAACCTAACATTTAGAGACCCCGGCTCTAACGTATAAAGTTCGCATTGAAAGTATATTTACCAGTTGCGAAGCATTATTTTACGCAGCGTGGTATTTAATGTCGCAAGAGCGGACAGATCAGGGTTGGCTTGACGCATTAACCTTGAGGCACTGAGGAACGTGAAAGATTTCCCGCGTTATCAGGAAATCGCTCGGTAATGGCTTCAAGCTATATAAATGAGAACGCCAGGCACTGCGGTAATATTATTTTTTAAACTTGCCTTTGTTCGAATTTTCTTTGTGATTCTTCAAGGGCCGCAGTGGCCTGCGCTATCTTTTGCATTGTTCATGTATACTGCACATGTGTGATTGCGCAAATAGAACGTTTTGCTTTTATTAGGGTTATTTTATCTTCACCGCTCCTTTAAGGCGTCAGATGCAAGTCATCAAGAAGAAATGTCCAGAAACGATGGTATGGTTTCATAACGTGGCAACCGCATGTAAGAAGGAAGATTAGTGGAAAAATAAAGTTGTGTTAAGTTTGTAGGAACCGTTGAATGGTGATTGTCAAAGTAAGCGAGTAGCTTATTGAATCCGCTGAAATATCCGTAAAAGTAGTTGGTACCACACTTCGCATTCATCGGCGGTCAAGGCGGCCTCCCGCTGAAGCCAAACCCTGCTTCGTTCTTTTAACTTCTGTTCCTCTCTGCGGTCACATTCATCGCAGCAGCAGCACGCTGGGCAGCCGCTTCGCCTATACCCTTCACGAACATCTGAAGCAATGCTAGTGCTTCTGCGACCTACCTGGGACGTCAGCACACACTTTTACTTGTACCCAGGTTACCTACTTTCTGTCTGCTGACTCTGCGTCCGCGTTAGATCTTCCCAGGTCTTTACAAGGTTACCCTGTCCTCAACCTATCACGGGAGAAATTCTGTCCACCGACCACGAAAATGGGGCACAGAGAAAACTTCTTCGTCTTACTGGGGAACAAAAGATACTGCTTTTAACAGAAAAAAAAATAAAGTGTGCACATCTCTTCCACATATGAGAATTGTTAAGCGAAGAATTATGTAATACTTGGACCAAGCTAACAGAAACATAAGACTAATGACACAAATGCAATGCAATGTTTGGGCGAATGTAATGCAATGCTTCAATTACTTCATATGTGGGGGGTGGCCTTGGCTTTACTGCTACAGAAATGAGCAAGAAATTGATCAAATACTACGCAATCATCAGTTGGTATAATGCACTGCACATCGCTGCCGCAACTCGTAAGACACAGATTATTTGCATTAAGGATCGGTAGTAGTGTCAGTGCTCGAAATTACCAATGGGAGTTCAAGATCACGTTCTCAGTCGACTGCACAGGCGTGATGTCACGACTTTATAGAACGCGCCGAACGAACTCGTCTTTTGCATCTCATCTTGTCTGTTGCTTTTATTCTCGGTGTTGTTCCTGATGAAACGGAGGATTGCCACGTCAGCGACTGACTGACGAAAATCGAGGATGACTTGATGTTCCTTCCCCAAACTTCATTTGCGCAGCTCATGCGTCACCCGCACTATCTGCAAAGATGCACTTAACCTCCCTACAAGATGCTGTCGACAATTTCAGCAGACCGAGTGCGTGGCCGTATTGTTCTTGCAAATCGCCATGCCAGCACACACAGCTTACTCACACTTTCATTGAGGTACTTGTTGGAAACCGGAAGTCAGCCTACGATCATTGCTTAGTCTCCGACCGCTCCCGCGGTAGTACTGTGCTGGGTTGCCCGTTTCGGCTATACCGCGATCAGCTTTAATCTCGTCACTGTGAAGACTTTGAGCACTGCACCGGAGGATGCACACGTCTCTCTTCCGAATATTTAAGCTGAACACTGCAGTCAGTTGGTTAGCTTACTCCTACTGATGGCGGATACTTCTGTTTCCGTATTTTTCACTTGCAGCTGGTGGCCTCAGGCCGTACTGGACACGTATAGTAGGTATGTTGGTAGGCTTGTAGTTAGTAGTGTCTTAGTTGATAGTTTGGTAGTTGGTAGCGGGTAGTGTGGAAGTTTGTAATGCTTAATGTTTTTTTGTCTGCTCTGCCATGCAAGAAGAGCAGCCGGCACGCGATAATTGAGAGGAAGAGGCAAATAAAGCGTCGCTCAAGAAATTGAGTGCAAGCAGGACCGCATGGCAAGACTAGAATTGTATTTTTTTTTACTATTTTTTTGAAGCGAAGTTTGGGGTCAAATTGTTATGAAGCCTATTGCTTTGTCTCATTGAACAACTAAAAGCAACTAACAGGTTTACTACGAACTGTAGAAAAGCAACCGTGTTATCACAGATGCATCAATTCGCTCGCTGCGCATTCAATGCCACTTCAGGTGAGGGCGGTTGTTCACTCATCACTTATAAGGCACCAATGAAGGACTGCGTGTATCTAATTGCCGCAATCTAACGGTCAGAAGTAGCTATTTGTAATTTCGCCAGAGAAAACTAACTGATGCGGACGGTAAGCTACGTGTTGTTTCCCTGTAAAGTGTAAATGGAATAAATAATTGTGGATTTAAACAGAACAAGCTGTTTTAATCAGAATGGCTGTCAGTCAAACGGCAGCGCAAGGAACCAACGTGCACAAGTGATGTAGTACTAGGCAGTCTTGCTTCACATGGGAAAAAAAGTAATTGTTCCCCCTTTTGGGATCATATGTCGGTGTGATAATTGACCGACCTGAAGCTATCAGATTCGCTAACACTAAAGCCATTCACGCATCATGAAACAATTCAACTTTATACGACCGCTTTTCTCGCTGTGGTACTATTTCAAACGATAAACATTTGTTTTCTGCTATAGGAAAGATAAAAAAGAAGGCTTCAAATAGCTTTTACCTCTGTAATTGTACAGCTCCCTGCAAAGACGCTCTTGCCTAAAATTCTAAGCACGTTTGGCCCAATGCAATGTAATAAACACAGTACCAATGATGTGAAGTTGACCACCATTTTTAAGCCTTGTTCATGTCATATTGATGCATATAATCCACATAAACATCACCGTCTGCTATATATTTACGAATAGAAGGCGAAGTTCAAATACGTCTGGAACCTTCGGATGCAAGGCGATCCGAAAAAGCCAGTCGTTTCCAATCAACAGCAAAGATCCGGGGTTCCATACTTATTTATGGCTCTTACTTTTATAAAGACAAAAGCGGCCACGACCACAAGGGCAACATCGGATATCGAAATCCTCGCTGCAGACGTCCCAGACAATATTGCGGCCCGGCGGTCGATTGCTTTCGGACAGCACGTCTGGCTGGCGTTGACTTTCCGGGGAATGCGACCAAGATTTGTTCGCACGTCTGCAGCAGTTGTTGCCACTCGGCGACTTGTTGGAGATTGAAAACAAGAAGTGGAATGGTATATATTTTCTTTATGGCTTATTGCTGCCACAGTATGACACTACAAAACAACAATTGGCTTCCCAGGTCAGTATATTTCAGATGGTGTCGACGCCAAACAGGACTGTAGCGATTCAGCATAGCCGCCAGTATGCAACAACGGTTCACAAGCAGTTCAGCCAATTGTCAATGGTGAAAGAATGATACGAAGGAGCCGACCAATGGCAAGTTATTATCAAGAATCCACTATCTTGCGGACTCTGTCAACGTTTCTTATCAAATATATTTGAAACTGAAACTTTTTTTGATGTTCATGTTGTTAGCTGCATTGCCATTTCATAATTTTGATGTTTGTGCCCGCACCTGGTTCAAGTCAATGCATTGGGGCTTACAAAATCGGTATCTTCTAGAAAAATATTGTGCTCTATTTAAAGTTTTGAAAGTCGGAATGTAGCTACAATTAGACAGCCTCTTACAGCATGTGCCGAAAGGGCTGTGTTGGGAAAGCGCATATTTTGTGCCATTAACTAGTACAAGTTATCGCAAGAGCGTTAGTGGTGGAACGTCCTCATAGAACAAAGTAAGTTACTGATGCTGGTCCGGGCACCATGTTATTTCCCGAGTGTTCCAACTGTTTAATTGGCTTCACGGCTTCAAAGCTCTATATTAGAAATGCGTCAACTATCTTACTAGTCGACCCTAATGGCGTTTTATTTTTCTTCCTATTGAACAATATCCCCTTGCAGCTGTAGCTACAAACGAAATTTGTTCTTGATTGCTCCGACTGCTAATTTCGACGTATCGGTCACGCTTTTACAGCCTTGCGGTTGCGATTCAGTATTATCAGGGCGCACGTCGGTCGCTTACCTCCCCTATACCACTATCAAACATACCAACACTCTTGGACCAACATGTGGCAAGAGGAGCGACGTTACAATTCGTGCTAGTTTTTGATAGCAATGACAAATTCCAAAGTGCTTTCTTGCCTCACAAATTTTTCTCTTTTGTCAAGAAAGCATCAGCAGTCATCAGTTGTAGTTGATCTCACTTCGACACATTATGCATGTATGATGGCTATCGGTCGCACGAGCGAGATAAACTCTACATCAACCTGGAACAAACACGCTAATAACAGAATAGTAGTAAATATTGTTGCAGAAACCATCTGCGATTTTAGTTAATATGCGCAAATAGCCTAAGGCTTGTAGGCTCAGGGCCGTGGCTTCAGAGCCAGGGGCCAGCTGAGGCTCTCAGAGGCGACACGGACTGCGGGAGACAAGCAAAGGACAACCTTTACTGTCGAGAGCCCAGACCAACTGCCGTCCAGCTTCCTGAGCAGCCCCCTCCCCTGTGGATCACGGGTCGAGGTCGAGGTCGAGGGAAATGAGGTCCTCCAAGGGCGCTTGTGACTCCGGTGGAGCCAGTTATTTCTGCACCCGGTGGATGCTCCTGGTGCGCATCAAGGACCTCGTCGCGAAGAAGGTGGGGGCGCAGTGAGCTGAGTAACGCAATAGCGGCCTCCACGGTGCCAGGAACTGGCGGCTGAAGGCCAGGGTTATACAGCGCAGCTGCGGCGAGCCGGGCCTGGTGGAGAGATCCGGCATGATGAGCTCTCCGGGAGATCTCCGGAACGTGGCAGAGGGGACATAGGATGCGGGCTTTCTGTAGCGTATAGACATGAAGCCGCTCGGGTGGATAGCGTTCGGACAGGAGGAGGCCCCGTAACGGTCTCGGGAACCCGCTCCGGCGAGTCCCCGATGAGTGGCCGTGGCTGAAGCTCTCAAAGCAGCCGCAAAACCCAGCCAATGGAGGTGTTCAGGGAATCTATGACCGTCCAGCTGGTGACGGTGCGGCGGTGACCGGCGAGCAGGATGGGGGTAATGGGGCACGCACCGGTCGTGGAACCGGGGATGTTGGCGGAGCGAGCGTGGGGACCGGGACATCTGTAATATGTGCAGCGCATTTCATGAAACGGCTGGCATGGCAATGCTATTATGGAACTTCGTATGTCGGGCTTGATATCTTGTTACTTCAGTGTGGAATAAGCCAGCAAGGGAGGTCAAGAGAGTAACGCGAGGCCTAAGAGGGGGGCGAAACATAGCGTTTGAGCTCCGAGCCATGTACTGGTCGTCCAAGTAAGGTGCCGGTTGCGGTATCTTTTAAGCGGTAAGATAGATTACAAAGCTTGACTGAAATAGCAAATGGACCATCCCATCGAGGTGATAAGGACGCCGAAAAACGTTTAGCAGAGTTGCTCCAAGGATGCGTACGACGCAATACTAGATCACCTGGTTCACACTGAACGTCACGGCGGTGCGAGTTATATTGACGGCTTTGCTCAAGTCGAGCATTATGCAGGTGCTCACGAGCAGCAGTAATAGCAGTTGTAAGCCACTTATGAGTGCATTCACGAAATGGTGGGTATCCGAAGAAGTCGAAGGCGATGGTACAAAGGTATGGGTCAGTAGAAATGAGATTTCCCTACCAAAGTTCAAATATGCAGGTGTAAAACCAGTGGATCTGTTGACCGTGGTACGCGTCGCAAATTCCATTTCGGAGAGATTAGTATCCCATGCCGTATGATCGCTCGTATGTGCCATAAGCATGGACCTCAGGTTTCTGTTGACGCGTTCGGTTATGTTAGCCTGTGCATGGTATGGCGTTGTCCTTTTGTGTTTGATGCCGAAGGCAGAACACGCTTTCGCAAACGTGCGACTCGTGAAGTAAGTGGTGTTGTCAGTTATCAGTTGTGAGGGGAAAGCAAAACGCGAGAAGAGATCGAGGAGGCAGCGCCAAATGTTCCGGGAAGTAAGAGCACGCAAAGGGTATAAGTCAACCCACTTCGTAAACTGGTCGTTAACTACCAATAAGTAGCAGTTGCCCCCCGTAGTACGGGGGAAAGGACACATTACGTCACACGCGACGATTTTCCAGGGGCTTTGAATCAGAACTGGCTGCATCTAACCCGGGGGCGGACCACCACGTGGTTTTACTCGTTGGCAAATGAAACAGCTGCGTGCATATCGTAAGACATCCTGCCGCCTGCCTGGTCAATTAGCACTCTGAGATAGAGCACTGCACGGGCCTATTTTTTCAGCCCGGGTCCGGCCATGGCCCGGCCCGGGCCCGTTTTTACGTTGGGCTGCCCGCCCGAGCCCGATCAAAACTTTTATGGCGAGACCCGGGCCCGGCCCGCGCCCGGAAATAATCTACGTTACCCGCCCGGCCCGGCCCACCACCCCTTTACCTTAGGCCCGAGCCCGGCCCCAGCCCGGCTCAAAACCGGCCCGAACCCGGCCCGAGACCGAAAAATACACGTTTTTCAGAGTTGAGACGCCCGAGAATAACTCGCTGCACGTTACATGCACACCACCAGAAAGCCTGAGCCCGGCACGGGCCCGGGTCAAAAAGCACAAGCCATGCCCCAGCCCGGCCCGAGCCCGTGAAAAAACTGCTCTACCTGGCCCGGCCCGGCCCACGGGCCGGGCCTGGCCCGGGCTTTTGGGTAAGCCCGAGCCTGTGCAGTGCTCTAGTCTGAGATAACTTATAAGTCTTGCTGACAGAACTGTGACCAGCCAAAGCAGAATCGTGGAAGTACCTAATAAAGGCTGTTCTGCGACTTCTCGGGATGACTACCCGAAAGGGGGAGTTGCCGTCATCCTCGTCAGCTTGTGGGATGTACCGAAGCAGAAGGCCATCGTCAGCGATTACACACGAGTCGAACTGAGCGATGGCCGACGCTTGCGCACTAGAGCCACCTAGCTGGTTAAGGGCATGGCGCCAGAGGCCATCTTTGCGTTGCGCCTCGAGCAGGAGCTTCCTGCTGATCAAGGTGCCCCATCGCGGGTCGGGGATTGTGTCAGCAGCAGCAACGAGAGAAGGTGGCTCTTGGGGGGAAGAAGGCTCTGGCAAAGGCGCGTGTAAGAGTGCATCAGCAACCTTGTTTTGTGCACCAGAGCGATGTTGTATGGTAACATGATATTTTTGCAACGTTAATATCCAGCGAGCGAGGCGACCTGCCGGATTCTGTAAACGTTGCAGTTAAGTCAGCGGCGTATGGTCAGTTTGGACAGTGAAAGAGGCGCCGTGCAAGTACATGTCTAATTCTTTAAGCGCGAAGACAATCGCACGACATTCACGCTCAGTTTCATTGTGATTTTTCTCAGGGGGAGTAATAATATGACTTTCGAACGCAACCGGCCGCAACTCATCCTCAAATTCCTGTAGTAAAACAGCGCCGAGACCGTAGTCCCTAGCGTCTGTTTGTAGCACAAATGGCTTGTTCAAATCGGGGAGTTTTAGAGCAATGGTCTCAGCAATAGCACGGGTCAGTGTTTGGAATGCGTTTTGCTTAGTTTCGCCCTAATTCCGATTTACGCGCTTGCGCTCTAGTTGAATAAGCGGAACCGTAAGCTCCGCGCAGCGTGGTATGAAAGAACGGTAGAATGCAATCATTCCCAAAAAACGCTGCGAGCTCTTGAAGTCGTGCGGGCAAGGGTATTTGGCAATGGCGCGAAGCGGCGCGTCGTAACAACGAAGCTGACCATCGTCCACAATAAACCTAGCAAGTCTACATTTGAGCATGCTAAGTGGACTTTTTGGGATTCACGGTAAGCCCCGCGCGTTGAATTTTCTGAAGGAGGATGGCGAGGTGTTCTAGATGTTAATAAAATTGCGCGAAAAGATGACAACATCATCCATATATGCCATTGCAAATGTGTACCTGTGATGATTAGGTTGTGGGCCCAGGCCTCAAACATACAAAGATGGCACAATGAACACAGATGAGCTTTAATGACACGGAGGCGAGACTAGGACGACGAACACGATAACACACAGAATTCACTTCTAGTTGTCTGCCGCTTATACAGCGTCCCTTTCGCATGGAGTCTAATACCCCGCAGGGGCGTCTGCGTCAGCAGGCGTTTGGTGTGTTGCGACACCACGGACCCGAGCACATGAGGGTTGGCCCCTCCCGCGTATAACCGTACGTGGCTTAGCCGTGTCCGGGGAAAAGGGGATCCTGGGGGTTGAGCCGATGCCGAGTGCTTGGACCTTTACGGCCCCTCGGCGGAGGCAACACACCTCTTTGGCCTCGGCTTCACGTAGACGGCACCCCCGGACTGACCCACCCGGGGGAAATCGGTAGTTGCCTTTTCCTGTCTCTCTCTCCCTCCAACCTTCGTCTTTCTCTCTCACTTTCCATCTCTCCTGTCTTCTCTTCACTTCGTTTTACTTCTAATTTTCCAGGCAGCAAGGGTTAACCTGGTGTAGTTTATCCAGCCTTGGGTCTATTATATTAGGTTATAATGGCTATGTACAGCTGGCGTCTTCGTTGCCTTCGGGTTTCGTAGCGTCCCCATGTTGGGCTCGGTGGTGGGTGGCTGGCATAGCTACCGAAATTATAGTTCCCTTTATGGCTCTTTCGTCATTTCCCCGACTCCCTGATCGCTCTCATTAACGAGGGCGCACCGCAGATATCTTTCAATTCCTTGGTAACAAATTGCAAAATTTCCCCCGATTCCATGTTATCCATTCCGATAAACCCGAAAAGACGATGAGAATGATTTCACCCTTCCTCGTGTCAAAGTGTCTCACCGAAACTCTTGGGGCAGGCTACAAGGCATCAAAATGGCTAGTGGAGACCTCCTTTTGG
>NC_051161.1:109788729-109844864 GCF_013339745.2 Dermacentor silvarum
GATCAGCGCGTCGAAAGAGTTCCTCCATGGCCCGAACATATGCACGCAGACCGTCATCTGGGTGTTGCGTTGGAGCGTCCAGCTCGCGTCGGATGCGGTAGTCGAAGTCTGCCGCCAAGAACTCCAGCTCGGAGCGCCACGACGAATTGGTCGCAGGACAGGAACGGAGGCTGCAGGCACAACCACTGCTGCCGCGGTACCTTGAAGTGCGACGGGCTGGACTCGCTGAAGCAAGTCAAGCTCCGAGAAACCCGAAACCGTCCTGGAAAGGGCCAATTCATCAAGAAAATGAGTGACCGATTTCTCGGCGTCGTGGTCGCTAAACGTTGGAACGTCCAACGTCAACTTCGTCAGTGCCACGGGCTGCGCGCGCTCGTGACCCACCCGTGCGCGGGGCAACGCTCATGTCTTTTAGCCTAGCCGCTAAAGTCTGGCACAACTGGCCATCTAGCCCAACGGTAACGAGGTCATCGCGTCTTGTCGCTCACCGGCGCCAGCTCCAGCCACAATCGAGACTCCGGGTTGCTGTTCTTCCGAGACTGCGTTACGTGCTGAAGAGCGAGTCTCCATGGAAAAACAGACAAAACAAACCAGGCAAACAAGACGCAAAAAATGTGTGCATACAAATAACGCCGCAGAAGATGCGGTAACCCAACCACTAAGGACACCACAACCGCTACCGTCAAATTGCCAAAAGCACCAGCTAACAAACCAGAAGCCCCGATGCCTATCTCCGAGAACCACCAGCTGGCCCCACGTTACAGGTGCCGAATGTAGGCTTAGCGCCGTGGCTTCAGAGTCAGTGGCCAGCTGATACTCTCAGAGACGACACGGACCGCGAGAGACAAGCAAGGGACAAACTTTACTGTCGAGAGCCCAGACCAACGGCCGACCTAAAGATGATGACCTAATCATCCTGGGGCGGTATTCTGTAAGAGTCTACCTAGTGGACTGTCCATTTCGCCATTTCGGTGACCGTTGGTTCGCTGCTGCTTGACGTGCAGGAAAGTGCCAGCCAGTCTCCTTCCTGCACCTCAAGCAGCAGCGAATCAACGGTCGCCGAAATGGACAGTCCACTAGGTAGACTCTTACAGAATACCGCCCCTGATCCCGCTCCGACCTCAGGCTCGCTGCGCGTGGCCCGGGCGCGTGAGCCCAGCTGCGATGATGATGATTTCGGCTCAGCGATGCTGATATGCGGCCGACATCCCCATAGGCTTAAAGGAAAATGAGACATCCACCCATTTGTAACAATTGCTACATTTGGGTGGATGTCTCATTTTGTCTTTAATTACTTCTCTCCACCTAGCGGGTTTCCGCTGAACTATTAATTACGTCATAGCCTAAGGATTTAATAAATTCTTCACGTTTTAAAGGAATGGTACGTTTGAAGGCGTATATTACAGCGATGCTGTGAAAGGGAATTCCGCAACGGTTTTTCCGCAGCGATGAAAGCTGGCGTGCAACAGCCCTGGTCGATATCAAGTGGAAATGCAATGCAACGTGTCCCGGAACGCTGAATTCACCTTGAAAAAGTGATGATCAATGATAATAAAATAAAAATTACCTTGCGTATGCCTCACTCAAATAGACACCAATTTACATGCGAGGTTTTGCGAGCCAGTAGTGCGTTATTTTCGTTTCACGCATCGCATTACACCTGGTCCATGTGGGAGGCCAGAAATGTGTTTCTACGGTTGGCCTGCCGTTGGGATGTAGCGATCGTAAGTGCTGGTTGGTGGAATAGCCAGCGTGGTAGCAGCTATGAGTGCTGCGTGAGTCTGTAAACAGACCGCTAGTACTATGCAAGGCTATGAGAGCTTGCGTGTAAAGCTTTGCTGTTTTAAAGCGAAGCTGTTATAGGCTAGGTTCCAGGCGATCGCGTTCGGCAACGGAAGTAGTAGATAGACTGGGTAGATCAATAAATTTCGGCGCCATGTGCGTGGTGGTTTGGCCCCGTGTGCTTTCCGGTTTCCCGCCAACTGTGCCTTAGCACAGGTGTCAAAACGGATGATGGACGTCCCATTGTTATACGCCTCACCACCGCCGATGCCTCTTTCACAAGTGTCGCAATACTCGACGGCGGCATGTCCCATAAATCGTTGTGCCTCTTTGTCTCATGACGAAGAGATCGCGCTAGCGATGTTATAAGCAGTTGCCCTTCGGACTCGCTATGAGACGAACGCTCGTTTAACCACACCTTCCAGGATCCTGACGATGCCGTGCAGTGTGCCGTGGCTATGAACGCTGTGGCTCATGCGCTAGGCCTATGACGATGGGACGGACTTGGCGCAGCAAACGCACTACTTGGCCTTCGCGCCGGGCGAAAACAAGACACCGGTGTCCTGGCTCTTTTACAAACATGCGGAATGGAATGGAAAAACTTTATTGAGGTCCTTTAGAACGTGCAATAGCACGTAGCGGGCCGCTCCCACGTCGGTACAGAAAGGCCTAGCCTCTCCGCCGCGTTGCGGGCCCGTTGGACCGCCCATAGTTGTACTTCAAAATCCGGACTGCGTAGAGCAGCCTCCCACTTGCACGACGTAACGTCTCCGTCACCCCGTAACGCGGGGCACCGCCAGAGCATTTGATCTAAGTTGGCAAAGTCTGAGCAAAGCGCGCAAGTGTTTGACGTTTGAATTTCGGGGTACATCCTGTGTAAGAGTGCGGGGTTAGGGTACGCCCCGACCTGCAAGAGTCTGAGTGTCAATGCCTGAGGCATGTTCAATTTACTGTGCGGCGGCGGATACTTACGCCTCCCCAGATAAAAGTACTTAGTGAAAACGTTCTACGAGGCAGGGGGATCCCTGTTGAAACATGCCGAAGACGCTCAATATAGTCAATAACGGTAATATATAAATTTACTATAGCAATATTCACTATAGCAGACCCACCATAGTCACAGCTTCACTGGCTTCCATCTTCACAGTAGTGGAATGGCTCTCAATTTTTTTTATGTTTCGGTTGTCACATTGGCAAACACCTGTGAAAGATTTTATTGCCACAACATTCTTGACAAGTTCAAACTAGTTGTCTTTAATGCATATCAAGCAGTTTTCCTGAACTTGCCCGAATAAAAAGGCAGACTCTAGAGATTCCTTATGTTTCAAACTGATTTACTGCGACAACAGCTTTCTCCCACAGTGAAGGCCACCTAGTTATTTTAGCTTGCCTGCTTTTTCCTCAAATGACTGCGTTCACCAACTACGGGGAATTAGACAAGAACGCCGTGGTTTTATGCTATTTTTAGCGGGATTGGAGCTGTCGAACAAAAACGCTTTAAGTTGAATTGGGAATTTAAAAACTGCTTCAATATCTAAAAGCTCATTTCATTTGTGTGATAGAACGAAAATAATAGTGGAGATAATGTAAATAAGTCCTCACTTTTAATTATTTGTGATATACGCAACTTCATTTCTGTATAATAATGCATGTAGTGGAATTGGAACTACGTCTAGAGACAGACGTAAGCGCTCTAAGACTGCGTATGTGGCCCCAGGGACGACTAGGTAAGTGCCACTGAGCATGTGCCTCTATGATAATTTTTTTTTCACTCAGCTTGGGTGTGTGCAAGTGCGCATGCGCCCCTGAAACTACTGGTTATGTCCCGCGTTTTAATGAACCTGTTAGACGGCTGTTTGGGTCACTAGGTACGACAACAACAAACAACACCATTCTATGCATTCCATATCAATTCGCAACACGCCACAAATATCATTAACCGTTCGCTGCAGAATAATTATATGGAATCATAACAACTAGTTTCTACCAAACAGGGAACGAATCGCATTACGTAGAAGCCAAGTGGAGTCAATGGTTCATGAATTATCGTTCTTGCAATTACTCATCAAGTCAGTGCTTCTGGCGCAATTCGAAAACCCAGTTTGTTTCACTTCCTATGTATCAGGTGTTTCTACGAAGATTTTAGGTGCCGTTTAAAACTAGCGATTTGTAAATAAAATGGTGGTCCTTTAGGAGACATGCCAACAGCTGTGGTGACGATGTGGTGACAGGTGGTATGTGGTAATTAGTCGCGAATTACTAAAGATCCAGTTACTAACTATTTTATCCTATAATTTCACCAGGCGCATCGTGACTGGGAAATTACAGTGAGCACTTCGCTTACTCTAATTAGAGGCGGTCACCTCCCGATCCCTCTCATGGACTTCGATTTGCCAGTAGCCTGTCTTCAAGTTCATCGACCAAAAATATCTTACATTGCAGAGCCGGTCTAGTGCATCATCTATTGTTGGGAGGGGGTTTACGTCCTTGTTCGTGACATTGTTGAGCCGACAATAATCAATGGGAAAACGCAGAGTTGCATGCTTCTTTTTCACCAAGACATCAGGAAACGCCCACGGGCTTTTGGATGGCTGGATTATGTCGTCGTGCAGCCTTTCGTCGACTTCTTGCATTATAACAAGGCGGAGGCACAGGCGGAGAGGTCGAGCGCATTCTTCGGTTATTATGCATGCTTAATAACTGTTCTTTGTCGAATCCTTGATGACGACGAGAAGTAGTCCTTGTATTGCTTGAGGATACCTTTGGGCTGTGCCTAGTTACTTACGCCTGGGAAGACTCGGAATAATATCGAAGGCTGGTTCAGTAACTTGGAACGTCGTTGTCGGTTCGGCTGATTCCGAGCGGACCAATGTATCGCTGACTGCTGCAACTTCCTCCATGCAAGGGAATCTTCGTGCCTATGTTCAGATGTTTAAATTATTGACTGAAATTTGTCAGCATTACTTTCACTTTTGCTCCGTGCTGTCAAGCGATTCCTCTTGCGGTGCTAATTCCATGGTCGAGCAGTAGATGTTGGTCACCCTCGATGACGCCTTCTACCTGTGTGTGTGTTCCGGTGCCGATGGAAATAATAATAGTGGAGCAAGGCGAGACGCTCACTGGATCATCGAGTACACTCATGACTAGGTTACTCGTTGACCTCTCCAGGTGGTATCGCTTGGTCTTCGGATAGCGGTATCGACTAGGAATTCAGGTCGATGATCGCACCGTGTTGGTTCAAGAATTCCACGCCGAGTATATCATCCCCTGAGCATTGCTGCAGTATAGAAAACGTCGCCAGGTAAGTCTGGCTATGATCTGTAATGGCACGTACACAATAGCGGCAAAACGCGCGCGGCGCGCCGCCGGCGGCAAAACGCAGCAGCGGCAGGGCGGCCACACCAACCGGCGGCGCGCCGCTGCGGCAATCACGTGACAGACTAGACTCTCTCCCCCCTTTTCGAACTATCCGTTTGCTCGGTCCGGGAGCTGACGCGTGCAGTCACGAGTTTCGGCTAACAGCGAAAAACAAGCGGTCGGGCGGGTCCGCATGTCACCAGTTTCCCGCGCGCACGTCAAGGAAGCGGGCCGCTCTCATTGGTCTCCTTCATCCGCGGCACGCGGCAAGCCGCAAAAAATCGGTCCAGGAGCGATCCCTGCCGCGGCAAGAAAAACCTGTTTCGCGGCTGCTTTCGCGGCGCGCGTCTTGCCGCCGGCGGCGCGCCGCGCGCGTTTTGCCGCTAGTGTGTACGTGGCATAACTGTTGCGGTATAGATACCAGTCGGCCTTATCATGTGTTCTACAGCTGTCCAGATTTAAGGGCCGTCCCAAGCAGTCTTGACTTTCTTCAATTGGGCGGCAAATGAACTACTTGTGAAGGAATAGTCGGCTTCTGTGTCCACGAGAACGGTGAGTTCGTGGCCATCGGTCAGTGGTTCTTCACTTTGCTTTGCCGTTAGGCCATGGCATCGGATCAGGGCTTCGTCGTGTTTTCCTGATGCTGTAACGTCGAGTCGTCGGGCTTCCTTGAGGCGACGTCCGCTTGCCTTCGAGGCGTCGTCTGGATGGTTATTGCAACGTCATCGTCGACGGCGGATGATCTTCGGCATTTAGACGAACAGTGACAGCACCTCCATCGGTTGCTTGTTTTAACTTGCCGTATATGGACTTACGGGCCGGCCATGGGTTAGTCCTTTGTACGGCAGGTGCTGAGGGGACAGGTGTCGTCCTGGCTAAGGCGAACGGGAAGGACGTCGGTGTCTACACTGCGTTGCGGCGATCTACTCGGCGATGGACTCGGCAATGCCACGTGGTCACTCGTCAAGCTTAGGACGCCATGTGTTGATGGTGATGCCTCGTAGTCCCCTTCCCTGGTATGATCATCGATGGTAGGCGTACGTCATAGCAAAGCGCAATAGCAGTGATAGTTGCGCGGGCTTAGAGGCTGGTGGCTGCCGCGGCGGTTGCTGGCAGCAGAAATGCGGCCTTAAGGAGCTGTGGTGCGGCCGGGGAAAAGGAAGCTGACGGCGGACGCTGGGGCGGCCGCGGTTCGGGCGGCACATGGGGAACCCCCAGTGATCGCTCAATTTCATCTTTAACAATGTTGGTGGATCGAGGCCTCTTTAGGCTTCGATGCAGAGAACATTTTACGCAGTTATTCGCGCACGATGTTGGTTTCTCGGAGCTCGTCGGAGCCGTGTGCTTGGACTTCGTATTTCGGTGTAAGCACTTGGCGGTGACATTGCCTGCTGCGTATCTCTAGCGTCTTCTAGATGACCATGGCTTCCGTTGAGAATTTAGTGACTGTACTAGGTGGCTTGCCAATAATTCCAGTGAAAAGAGTTCTTGCTTTACTCCCCGCATGAGGAAACGAAATTTCTGCTCCTAAGAAATATTCGGGTCGGCATGGCGGTACAGACGGGCCATCTCTTCCGCGTAAATTGAAACGCTCTCGTTCGGGAGCTGCACTCGGGATTCTAGAAGTTCTCCTGCCCTTTGCTTACGCAAGAAGCCTCTAAAGGTCTTCAAGAAGCCGTTGCGAAACAGGTCCCATATCGTTAAGTCAGCTATCGGTTCTCAAACCAGGCCCTCGTGCCATCTTTCAAGCAGAAGTATACATGGCGCACCTTGTCCTGAGATTTCCAGTTGTTGAACCTTTCATATGTGTCCAGCCAGCTTTAGGGGTCTTCTGCCGATGATCCGGCCGAGAAAGGTCGGTGGCTCCCTGGGTTGATCCAGGACACTCGGAGACACGGGTGTTGTCAATTCGGCTTTTGGCCTGGCCTTGATCTTCCTCGGATAGAAATCCTTGCTCCGGCTGTAATCTTTGCAGCCAGCGGCTAGCTCGAAGGTAAGTGGTTACTTTGACAATGTCTTAAAGGTTTGGGCTTTCAGGGAAGTTCCGTTACACACCGATCGCCCCACCAGATGTCACGTTGTAGTGACGGTGAAAAGCGCAGCAGAAAAAAGTGTGGATAAGAAAACTAAGGCCCGTAATCACAAACGGAACTTACCCTTAACTTAAGACTTAAGTAGCCGGTCGATTCTCAACGCGTATCATAGACAAATCTTGTACGAAAGGTAAACTTTAATCATGTACTTGAGTGCCGGAAAGTAATGTACGGCCATTGGGCAACCTTAAGTGCGACTCTCGCTACTCTCGCCTAGATATCCAGCAAGATGGCCTACTGCCACGGCAGCCTCGCCGACTTTGCCGATTTCGCTGGACGTGTGCACGATATTAGACAGTTTTATTTACACGGACGCAGAGGCTTTGCGTACGTAGAGCTTCTACGTGTAAGCAGTGCGCATGCACTGAACATCGCGGCCCCACGCTGGTCTCACGGACGTACGTGAGATTTGATTTTTTCCGTGCGTTTTTTGCGCACGTACACAGCTTGACGTGGGGGTTTCGCGAGATCGCGAACAAGCGATAGCGTGCCGAGCGCACTCAGATGGTTCATCGAAACACAGCGACAAGATGACTGGTCATCTTGTTCATTCCAAGACTACAATGACAGCAGGTAAGGCTTGTACAACACACTTCCAGGCGTTTCGGAGACGCATCAATGCACATCACCGGCTTGGCTGAAATACTCATCTTGGATTGAATTGGCTACCGCCGTGTTCATAATTCCCGATAGGTGGAGCTACGTGGTTCCTCTTGGTACGCGTCGCGTACGTGTAGCTAAAAGCGCTTCAGATTGCGTGCACATAAGGTACGTTGACTTTTCAGATTTGCGTACGTGAAGTCCCTACGTAGGTGTAACTAAATCTGTCTATTACGGAGGTTGACGCATACCGATGTGCGCCGCCACTACGGTCACGCCTTAGGGATCGACAGAATCCCAGGGAGCATACAATGGCCCTCAAGTGAGGGCTACAGTATTTCCACATAAATAAATAAATAAATAAATAAATAAATAAATAAATAAATAAATAAATAAATAAGTTATCGTGGCGGTACCGATTTTCCAAGCAAGCGGTGCCACGGCTGTTGGAAATGCTGCCACTGGCCCAAAAAGACAACGAACGCGGTCACCCCGTGCCGCCGCTGCTCCAGCGTCTGATCGGGCTGCGATTCCACGGCGCCGGAACCTTTCAGGTTGTCACCGGGGACCACGTTAATGTTTAATTATTTTAATCGATGCGCTAAACGAGCTCCAGTAGCACGGAGCGTTCTTCTTCGGAAAAGTTCGTTTTCTTTTTTTCCATTGTCCGCGTGGATTGAAAACACACAACACAAACACTTTCTCTACGCACAAACACCGCACGTTTTCAGCAAGAACAACAAAAAAAAAGGGTCGGGACGGTGACACACACACCCGCAGTGGCTGCGAGAACCAATGTGAACTTGTGGCCAGACGAGTTTGAGTAAAGCGCTAAAACCAAATAGTTCTTTGAAGTCGAGGTTTTGATGGAAGCCCTACTGGTCGGGAGATCATGAAGAAGGGTAAAAAGAAGGACATCGACCACTGAAAGAATACCACTTTTCATTGTGAATAATGCTCCCGTCAGGCGGAGCCGAAACGTCTTTTCTTGTATTCTTTCAGTGGTCGGTGTCCTTCTTTTTACCCGTCTTCAAATAGTTCTTTGTATTTTACTCAGCAGAATGCACGTGCAAGCACTGCAGCATTTGTATCCTCCTTACCCTGCTGCAAAAATAATTTTTTTCTCAATTTAACCAATCGTGCACGTAAATTATTTACGTATCCTCGACACCAGACGACATACTTAACCCGAAAAGTGTTACTTTCGAAAGAAATACTTAGGTGTCGTTTTCGAAGTACTCTCCTAACACTTGCACTTCTGCACTTATTGACGCCCGACTTAAGTTCCGTTTGTGAATATGGGCCTAACTCTTTATTGCGTGACCCCTGTGCTCAGAAAAAAACAGGCTACACTCAAAGCAGCACAGCGGCGAGCACAGTCGGCGAATGTGGAAATCTGATCCTGCGGATCAAGCACGTCGGCTTTTACACACGACTCGGCGAGCGTTGCAGCGTAATCGCTGGTGCCCGCATGCCTTCCGGAAAGTGCTACACAATTCGTGACGCGCATACAATCTGGTTGCACAAGTTCGGCGAGAACATGCACAACCAACGGTAGAATAGGAGTGAGTTGCAAATCATGCCGGCACGTCTTGCGCTGAGCGATAACGCTAAGTATAGCGGGTGAAATACAGTCCCCGGAAAAAAAAAGAGATAAGTACACGTGTCAATATAGTCGTTGCACTCGTGGTCGAACGCCAGTATCAGCGCATCACAACTACGCAACAGCCGAAAGACGTCGTCGAAGTTTCCCAAACGAAGAATACACAGCTATATATTGCTGGTGCACACACACACACACACACAGTGTGGAGGCCAACTATAGAAGGCGCTCTGGCCAAATGGTAATCCAAGACCCGCCAAAGTGAACGGGCGCTTTTCCGAAGCGGCTGAATGTAACAGCTGCTTCATAATTTATTAAAGGCAATATTTTTATGGGGACTGCTTCAATCACATGTTACACTTGCAAATTATTTTATTCAAGTGGAGAATATTCCATTTCAACAGAAAAAAGCACGGCATCAGAAAAAATGGGTAAGCCACTGTGCAGCTATAGCCAAGAATAATTGCATAATACTCGATACGATTTGGACTTCCAGCGGCAAGCGATAGAGTGATGGGGGCCTTTAAAATCATCTTGCAAGCCTCGAATCGGAATACCGGCCTTTCAATTGCCCTTTAATTATGTAAGGGGAAGCGAGCTGAGCTGCAAGCTTAGTGCACGCCTCTCCGCGTATTCGCTAAAGTGACGACTTGTGCCAGAGAAGATTAAACTTTCATATTACGACCATCCATGCAGTTTTTAATCGAGCTACATCAAATTACACTGGGCTTTCTGTGAAATTTTGTTTGTGCCTTTGTGGTGCCGCTCGCATCATCAAGAAGAAAATTTATTCGCGGCTCTCAAATGACAGCTGTCCTTTTTTCTCAGGATGAGTTTCTTTGAGTTCTTTTTTTTTTAGATTGGGCGGATGGTAATACCATGAAATAACCTAGAGGCTCTGTCCCCTTTCGCGCGAAGATATATGCTAAATAGAGAGAATGCAAGAGAGATAAACAAGGGCAATACAGTGAGGTTAACAAAAAAATGTCTCGTTTGCTACCCTGCACATTGGAAAAGGGAAATAAATAGAGACGGGAAGAAAGCGGACTTCAATCCACGCTGTGAAGGTGGTTGGCCAGCGAAGCTGTGGTATCACGCGACCCAATAGACCAGTGTGACGTAGTACACACACGTCGTTTCTGGCCACTATACAAGTATTTTTTTTCTCTTACAGTGGCTTACCTCGTATAATTTAAATGTTGGTTTTGATTTCCCCAAATTGACGCTTCAGCTATCAGACGTCAATTTGCGGCAATAAAACACAACTTTGTTTATTAGACCAAACGATTTCGCGTAACATCATGAGGAAGAGGTATAAAGTGGGAAACTAATGTAATGCTGATATTTCTCATCTATATTTATTTCGGTGTGTGTTTCATGTCTTTACATTCTGTGTGCCTCAAATGACTGAAACAGAACGCAGGGGAAGCTATTCAAAAATAATTTCTCTCCAAAAGCGTTGCTCGGCCTCGACCTCAAGGGAGCCTTCAATAACGCGTCCAACATGGCCATTCTACGCGAACTTAACCGTATAAACTGGGGAGAGCGAATATAGCACTATATATACACCTTCCTCACTAAGCGCACTGCAACGCTACAATTAGGCAGCGAACCATCTGGTCAAATACGTTTTGGAAGCACTGGTACGCCCCAAGGGGCTGTACTCTCCCCCCTCCTCTTCAATTTGGCTATGCGACCTTTAGATTTCACTCTAAAGAAGATTCCCGACCTCCGATTCACACTCTACGCGGAAGATATTACGCTGTGGATGACCGGAGGTTCAGACGACCACATCCAAGACACCCACCCAAGCAGCCATTGACTAAATCGAACAAGTAGGTCACGACTTGAATCTTAGATGTCCTTTCACCAAATCAGAGCTTCTCCTTCTGCCCCACACGAGACGCTTCAGGACATCGCCCCCGAATAACGAACTCTTGGATGAAGGGCACTCCATACCCCAGGTAGACAGGATAAGGGTGCTAGGACTTCACCTTCAAGGCAACCGAGCAAATCATCGTACCTTGCAAGCACTACAAACAACAGTAGATAGCACGCTATGCCTCATAGGAAGGATATCCAATAAACACGGAAGGCTTCGAGAGAAGGAACTGATTCAGCTCATCTAAGCTTTTGTGCTAAGCAAAATCACATTCGCACTACCACATCTCTCACTCTCTTAGAAGCAAGCGGATACTGTAAACTGCTCGATCCGCAAGATACACAAAGTCGCTCTTGGTGTTCCGATTAGAGCATCCACACAAATCGTGATGGCCACAGCCACAATTATTACCCTTGAAGAATTAACCGAAGCACATCTATCACCGCAATATCACAGACTCTCCACCACTGAAGCTCGGCGTGACATCCTGAGACAACTTCACTACGCTCCACCACTTAACGAGAACAAGCGACATCTACTTCCACCGAACATACACTGGCGACTATCACATCCAACCCCTACCCAGAAACATGCACCCCGAATTTCACGTCGAACGCCGGAAACTTCGAGCCAAGGCGCTACAACGCAGCAATGGACAGGCGGAAGGAGTCTACTATGTAGACGCAGCAGCCTATAACACTAAACATCGTTATGCTCTAGCGGTCGTAGACGAGCAGGGCAACACTGTTCGTTCAGCATTAGTCAAGACCACCTCAGCGGGCTACGCAGAAGAGGCCGCCATTGCACTCTCATTGGGGCTACCTGATTGCGATGTCATCACCAGTGACTCGAAGACTGCTATCCGGAACTTCAGTAGCGGCTACATTACAAACCTCGCGCACTCTCTAGTAGTCGCTCACCCGCCCAAAAACTACAACGCTCTCATCTGGACTCCAGCACATCACGGACTACCAGGCAACGAAATGACTCATGCCGCTGCTAGAGGATTCACGGACCGTGTGGACGGAAATGTGGGCCTTACCCTAGAACCCAACGACTCCGAACAACAGACCAATAAAGACGCACTCACAACATTCATGAAATTTGCACACATTACAAACACCAACGCCTAACGATTCAGCTCACTCTGTGTCGAGCACGCACCAGAGAGAAATATTCGGGCGCCAACTACAAACTCGCACTTTTCTTACCCCACACACTTTGCACTTATTCTTTCCCGACACATACCCGACACAATAGTGTCGCTTCTGCCCTGTACAGACAGCAGATCTCTCCCATATCATGTGGAAATGCCCCATCAAAATCCCCCCCCCCCCGCCCCGCAACCTGAAACCATTAATTAGTAGCGAGGAGCTGTGGGAGACTGCCCTGCGCAGCTCCGATCCCACCCTGCAGGACCGAGTCCTGAGGTGGGCTGAGGAGGTAGCGGAGTTCTTCAACCGAACTCCGCTCGCACGTTTCAACATTCTCTCTGCTCTGGTAGTGGCACGGCCACTAGGTAGGTAGGTAGTCGGAAGCATCTTCACCCCGTTTTTATAAGGGCAAGACTGCGGGCTGCTCCCATGTTGGGACGCGAAGGCCAAGTCTCACCGCGTATCGTGGGCCTTCTATACAGGACGGAGTTGATCAATCCATTCGTGGCTCTTTTTACATAAAAAAGGTGCGGCCTGCTGCGTCACGTCTCCGCCAGTTAGGGAGCGCGTCTCGGCTGAGTTGAGAGTTGCGGCCGCTGTTTTTCCTGAGCTCGAAAAAAAAAAAGCTTCCTGGGCTTCGCGTTCTTTTTCCTTTCCCTGACGGCCCTTGGCGAGAAATATTCTTCAGCCACGCTTCCCGACGCTGTAGATCGCATGGGAATTCGTGGTACTTCACAGTAGCGTCTCTTCTTGCGTTCGAGTACCACAGCGGCACACAACAGCTTCGCGGCATCACACCGCTAGAAAAAACCGTCTGCCACACACGCGCACACCAGAGAACCGTACTGAAGCACAAGAAACATGAGGCAAGCTGCTCACACACACACGATCACACAAAAAAGCACACGAGAATACCCAAGAAAAAGCACATCAACACGCATAAATCCTGAGGCAACCACAATGTAGCACGAACCGGCGTCTGCCTTGCGTACCGTAGCAGTGGCGCCCTCACCAATAACAGCGGCCGCAACTGTCAACTTAGCCGAGACGCGCTCGCCAATTGACGGCGACGCGACGCACCAGGCCGCACCTCTTTTTTTTTTTTTTTTTAATGCAGCGGCCGTGCCTGTGCTAAGACACAGTTGGCGGGAAATCGGGATGAACATGGAGCCAAACCACCACTCACATGGCGCCGAAATTTGTTGATCTACTTCCAGTCTATCTACTACTTTCGTTGCCGGACGCGATCTCCTCCTGGAACCTAGCCTATAACAGCTTTATTGTAAAACAGAAAAGCTTTACACGCAAGCTATCATAGCCTTGCAAAGTACTAGCGATTTGTTTACAGCTGCTACCACGCTGGCTATTCCACCAACCAGCACTTACGATCGCTACATCCCAACGGCAGGCTTTACCACCGCCAACCGTAGAAACACACTTGTGGCCTCCCGCATTTAGCAGGTGTAACGCGATGCATGAAATAACACACAACTGGCTCGCAAAACCTCGCATGTAAATTGGTGTCTATTTGAGTGAGGCATACGCAAGGTAATTTTTATTTTATTATCATTGATCATCACTTTTTCAAGTTAATTCAGGGTTCCGGCACACGTTGCGCTGCATTTCCACTTGACATCGACCACGGCGTCGCACGCCAGCCTTCATCGCTGCGGAAAAACCGTTGCGGAATTCCCTTTCATAGCATCGCTGTAATATACGCCTTCAAACGTAACATTCCTTCAAACGGGAATAATGTAATTAAAGGCTTAGGCTTTTTGCGCATATTAACTAAAATCTGAGATGGTTTCTGCAACAATTTCTACTACTATTCCGTTTTAGCTTCTTTGTTCCCGGTTGATTTAGAGTTTATCTCGTTCCTGAGCCCGATAGCCATCATACATGCGTAATGTGTCGAAGTGAGATCAACCACAACTGATGACTGCCGATGCTTTCATGGCGAAAGAGAAAAATTGTGAGGAAAGAAAGCACATTGGAATTTATGTCATTGCTATTTAAAAAAAGCTATGGGGTTTTAAGTGCCAAAACCACGATCTGATTATCAGGCACGCCGTAGTGGGGGACTTCGGAAAATTTCGACCGACCTGGGGTTCTTTAACGTGCACATAAATCTATGTACACGGGTGTTTTCGCATATATGTCATTGCTATCAAAAACTAATATGAATTGTAACGTCGCTCGTCTTGCCACACGTTGGTCCAAGAGTGTTGGTATGTTTAATAGTGGTATAGGGGGGGTAAGCGGCCGACGTGGGTCCTGATAATACTGAAGCGGAACCGCAAGGCTGTAGAAGCGTGACCGATGCGTTGAAATTAGCAGTCGGAGCAATCAAGGACAAATTTCGTTTGTAGCTACAGCTGCAAGTGCGTTCAATAGGAAGAAAGATAGTGTGTTCAATAGGAAGAAAAAAAAAACGCCATTAGCATCGACTAGTAAGATAATGGACGCACTTTCAATATAGAGCTGTGAAGCCGTGAAGGGGCGGCCTCCTCAGGGTCGTCCCGAGCATACCTCCTCGTACTTTTTGTCATAGAATGAAAGTTTTTCACCACCACCAAGCCGTGAGGCCACATTTAACACTGGGAACACTCGTGAAATGACATGGTGCCGGGACCAGCATCAGTAACTTACTTTGTTTTATAGGAACGTTCCACGACAAACATCGTTGCGACAACTTGTTCTAGTTACTGGCATAAAATATGCGCTTCCCGAACACAGCCCTTTCGCCACATGCTATAAGAGGGTGTCTAATTGCAGCAACATTCCGACTTTCAAAAATTCAAATAGAACACAATATTTTTCTAGAAGACACCGATTTTCTAAGCCCCAATGCACTGACTTGAACCAGGTGGAGGCACAAACATTAAAATTGCGAAATGGCAATCCTGCTAACAACATGAATATAAAAAAAAGGCTTCGGTTTCAAATATATTTGCTAAGAGACGTAGACAGAGTCACCGAGATAGTGGATTCTTGATAACTTGCGATTGTTGGGCTCCTTCGTATCATTCCTTCACCCTTGAAAATTTTGCTGAACTCCACTACTCCAGGGTCGCAGGTCATCGTGCAGTCATATACCTACAACACGAAGACCTCCGACCTTAAAGGAGTGGCTGGCGGACTC
Source organism: Dermacentor silvarum (assembly GCF_013339745.2). Classification (NCBI taxonomy): domain Eukaryota; kingdom Metazoa; phylum Arthropoda; class Arachnida; order Ixodida; family Ixodidae; genus Dermacentor; species Dermacentor silvarum. The sequence continues at coordinate 109,804,343 of NC_051161.1, forward strand.
CTGCCCAGATATTATGAAAGTACTCCTCGTACACCTTAAACTTCTGGGCCTGTCTGAAGATTAGGCCTCGCTCTTCTTAGTGGACCCGGACTCGGGTGTATTTTTAAATAAAGTTATTCTCTCTCTCTCTCCTTCTTATGAACCGTTTGCATACCTGCGGCTATGCTGAATCGCTACAGTCGTGTTTGGCGTCGAGACCATCTGAAATGTACTGACCTGGGAAGCCAATTGTTGTTTTATACTCTCTTATTGTGGCAGCAATAAGCCATAAAGAAAATATATGGCAGTCAACTTCTTGTTTCCTATCTCCAACAAGTCCCTGAGTGGCAACAACTGCTGCAGACGTGCCAACAAATCTGGGTCGCATTCTGTGGAAAGTCAACGGCGGCGAGACGTGCTGTCTGAAGGCAATCGACCGCCGGGTCGCAATATTGTCCGGGCCGTCTTCAGCGAGGATTTCGAAATCCGATGTTGCCCTTGGGGTCTTGGCCGCTTTTGACTTCATAAAAATAAAAACCGGCAAGTTTGCACTCGGTCGCCCAAAGCTTAGCCATAGCGAAACTTACTGGCTGCTACCGCTAGTTATTAGCTTGGTTGCTGCTAGGTTTTAACATGGTTTAACTACGCATGTAGGAAAGTATTCTGGAGTGATCATTTTCGGAGGTACCTTCCCGGAGGGGAGGCGACGTTTAGCTGCGGCACCCAATGCACATTTATTTAAAAACGTTGCGAGCCAAGGAGGAGGAGGAAAAAAGCTTTATTAAATAGGTAAAAGGTTTAACGGCAGGTCTGGCAGGGGCCCTCAGTCCAGGGCTCCACTGGCTCTAGCGGCTCGCTGAGCTTGGTCCAGGAGGGCCAGTTGGCTCTCCCGGTCCTCGCTTGCGAGCAGTGCCTCCCACTGCCGTACGAAGTCTGTCAGCCTTAGAAGGGGTGAGTTGACATCTCCCGGCCTAGCCATACAGTCCCACGTTATGTGAGCCAGCGTGGGTTTTGCTCCACACCACGGGCAGGTGTCTGTGTAATGCGCCGGGTGCATCTTGCATAGGAGATTTAGGTGTGGGTATGTGTTCGTTTGGATGCGACGCCAGTCCCGCGCTTGTATTCTGGTTAGTTTGGAGTGCGGAGGGCCGAATGTCCGTCTCTCCCTTCTCTGATTTTCCAATATGTCTAGCACTGTGGACGGAGGTTCCTCTAGGTTTCTGGCCGCCGCTCGGTTGTTACTTCCTCGAGCTATGCTGTCTGCCCTTTCATTCCCATCCAGCCCATTGTGCGCTGGCCACCACATTATGCCGTGATCCAGGTCGAGGCGTGAGCCCAGCATTCTTGCACCGCTGCGCGGTAGAATTCCCCGCATGAAGAGTCGACGCGCTGCCTGCGAGTCTGTAAGCACGTGAGCCGGTTGACCCTTAAAGTCGGCGTCCCGTATGGCCAGCGCTATGGCTGCAGCCTCTGCTGTGCATACCGAGGTAGTCTTCACTGTGGCAGTTATCGTAGTGACTTGGTTGGTTGCGGTGATTGTGTAGAAGTCCTTGCGAGTATTTGCACTCGCTTCCGTGTAGTAGGCGGCCGGATCATTGTCGAATCGCTTCTGCAGAGCCCTCGTCCTGGCCTGTCTGCGGCCTGCGTGGTACTTAGCATTCATGTTTCGTGGAATGGGCGAGACGTGGAGGTGGTCACTCAAATTTCGAGACAAGTCTGTGTCGTCGCCACAGAACAGGGGTCTAGGTTCGTATCCCAGCCGTCGGAAGGTAGACCGGCCCTGCGGCGTAGAGCTCAGCCTTTCTCTTTGTGATATCAGAACTGCGGTGGCATGTTCTTCATATTTGTTGCATATACCCAAGCGCTCCAGGCGATCCGTGCTGACTGTGTTCGCGAGACCCAGAGCAGATTTGTATGCCTAAAACCTCCGAGCCGCCTCCAGTGGCCCTGGCAACAGTAACCAACGCCGCGCGCGTTCGGCGCGAACGCGAGCATAACGGCGATGGCGTCGACAACAGTTCTGCGCGTTGCTGGTGCTGCTGCGTATCCAAGTTTATACAGCTGATAAAACTACTATCCTTACTCCGTATACCTCTCTACTAAGTTGCTATCGGAATTGATGCATCGCCTTTCGGGTGAAACTGCGACATTTTTTTTCTCCTGGTTCAGCGCTCACGAAAATTTTGATAAAAAGCAATCAGTTACCTGGCGCCTTTTACAGAGACACACTTTCCCATACCCAGTGACGTACAGTCACCTCTATCCTGGGCTATATACAGCAGATTGCAAATAATGTGCCGGTAGAGCCGATCTTCATCACATCATGTGGGCATGTCTCCTGCTATAGACCAGAAAACCCACTAGCTTATTGCCTGCCCTTCCCATCACTACCCTAAAGCAGTGGGAGGCCGCACGGTTCAGCTCAGACCTGGATCTCCAACTCCGGGTCGTCCAGATAGCCGCAGACACCACCAAAGCACAAGGCCTGGCCGCCGCCTAAGGAAGAAGAGGACGGGCCCTCCCACTCCCCTCCTCCCTAAACTCTATCTCGGAGAAAATAAAGTCTACACTACTACTACTGGCTCAGCGCGCCACGCAGATAAGAGAGGCGGGGTCGGGAAGGCAGGAAGCTGGCGAAGAGGAGACTGCGTGCGCATGTACGCGGTCTCCTGCTCCTCCTCAGAGTTGCCATGGCTACGGTGCGGCAGTTTCTTGGCACGCACCACAAATTACGGCTGGCTTTAAACAGCTTCGCTGTTAAATGTAGATCCAACGTACATGCTTATTTTCAATCGCAGTGAAGCTTCACTGCACAATAAATGATACAAAACTGTTCCTTTCCTTCACTGTGACACCGACAACGTAACCCATGGGACCTAGCGAATTGATGCTGGCAGTGTAACCGGAATATGCTCATTTTACTAGGCGAGAAATCCACCCAACGGATACGCCAAACAGTGGCGGAGAAGACATAAACATCTTCGCTTTAGTAAAGAAATATTGCGCTTGAAGGCATACATTTATTGTACAGAAGATATACATCGCAATGTTTAGTTGTTCTACTGCGTAATTCCGCAGAAATCCGAGCCGACCATAGGGACACAGGTAGAAGTAGTAGAAATGGCTCGATCAAAGGAGATTCGTTTTATGTGTGCTGTACTGATTATTTTCTATTCGGCAGGGCAGCAGCAGCTGCGATCAACAATGTCCGGGAGAGCCGGCAAAAAAATTTTTTCTTTAAGAAAGGAAACCAAAGTAGCTAACCTGCAGTTGCTTCTCATTCCCGTCAAAGGGGAACAAAAAATGTCGCAGTTTCTCCCGAAAGACAACAGTGCAATCTAAGAAAGTAGTTTTATTGGCTGTATAAACTTGTAAATATTCGCGAACAAAATTACCCCTATGAAAATGGCCACGACCTTTATGTTTCCTGTCTGTTTCCTTCTTGTGACCTATGTGACCTTGAGGAAACATACTTCGTGTGTACCGCATGTTTACTCATCCTTTCGTACGACTCGAGGAAGCAAACTTAATCTTCCCTGTAGGATGTGTCCTTTGTGTTTACGGGAGGATGTTACCTGTGTGTGCACTCGATGTTACCTGGTTGTGCACTCCCTCGAGTGCACATCGAGGTAACATAGAGTGCACACAGTAATTATCTGTTAACACATGCTATGGATAGATCTACCTGGCGTATCCAGGTAAAAAGAATGGGGGGGGGGGGGGGGGGTCGGCTTTTTCGGACCTCGACTTTGTCAAGGTACCTTTCCTTTTGTACTCTACGCAAATTACACGCTGAAATTCGCTCACTAACCAATTCACAACGTGCGGTCGCTGCTAGAAAATGCCTGTGTTTTCAAAACTGCGTGTGATTGCTGTGTTGACATTCGCAGGGGTATAAGTATACGGCAGCGCGGATCCCGTAAATGCTTTCGTGGGCGCGCAACTGAATAATTTTTAATTGTCAGTTGGCTGAGTAGTGAAAGTTGTGAACGGAGCATGGCCATATTTGTTTGTTTACGCGTGCATGCAAGCAGTACGCCTGTTTCACTTCGACCGAAGCTCCAGCTGCCGCCGCAAGCGAGCCCTCGGCACGTTTTGTCGTCTTTATTCCTTACGCTGCGAGGAAATATGGTTCCACCGATTCAAGATGAGGTCACATATATTCTCTTAATCACGACACTTCGCGCCATAAGAAGCGTGTATATGAGCGGTGATCACGAATTTGTGCTCGGTGGTTCTCGCAGCCGCCCGAATGCCGGCCGCCATTGCAAGCAGACGGAGCAGAGGTGCACGGGCTGAGCGCTGATTGGCTCGTGTCCGCCAGCAATAGTTCGCGCATGGTTCGCCTAAAATTCCTGTATATGCTTTATAAAAAAAGACAGCACACCCAGGTACTTCGAACTTAATAAATGCTGTTTAAATACCGGCCTTCTTTGAAGCTACGACTTCCTCGGCGTAACAAAATTAAATTTCGAGGCCGTGCTTTTTCAAACTGTATTTTCTAGAAACGAATGTAGATCTCGGAGGCTACGTTCACTTGTTTACCGCAGTGTGGCGCTGCCGCAGTGTGACGTCCATGCCCGGCCCGCTGGGCCACGTTGTGTGGGCAGGAGTGCTCGTTGCAGCAAGACGGTAATTTAATCGTGTTTTGAAAGTGTCTCGACAAAATGTGGTCCCTGTCGTGTGCATTAACCACCATGAAACCTCTGGACTTATGTAATGCTATTATTTCGCCGTATGTTTCTGTGAAATGTGAAACGCCAGTGTCTAGAGTGTACTACAGCGCCCATCCGAGCTTCCTTTGTTCTCGCCTGTCCGGGTTCTCTCGTGAAAAACGTGGTGCTGTGGCTTCGAATAATGGTGTGTGGAGGAATTTGTTGAAAGTTGTGCTTTCGTGTGCTGGAGTTCATCGGCAATTAGACAGTGTTTGCTCCAGAAAGAGCGTCGGCGCCTAGGTGCCTTCGAGACAAGGAGCGTTTGATTACTTCACATCTTGAAAGGTAAGCAAGTCTCGCGCTTGCGCGCATTCTTGTCGCTTATACAGGGTTTTTCAGTTAGCTTGTGACAAACTTTAAAACTATGCAAATGTTACGTAGCTTGACAGAACCAAGGTAATGTTTGCCGTCGCTTGGGATACTTAGGTTTTTTTCATTCCACCTCATTAGATAATTAGTCTTAATTAATGAACTTCTCAATTATTATTATTAGACTAAGAGTGTCAATGAGAAAGTTGTAGAGCGACATGAGAAACTCCCGATACAGCTTTCTTTTACTCCGTAAGTGCTACATAAAAGTATTTTTCCGAGCGTGAAAGATGCCGGCGAATACCCGCAAAGCGCGTCCAGCAGCCAGTCGCAGGGCAATTTTGCGTGCATTCGCGGGCGTCTTTTACGCTCGGGAAAAAGAAAAAAAAACTTTCGAGCAGATAGCAAAAAACACGCTCGGGCAGATAGCAACAGCGCAGTCTGTTTAAAATAATTAGCTTAAAGCTTCAGTGTTGACAGTGCCAGACCTAGCGCATCACCAAAACAACTGCGTTTAATGTTTGTAAACACGATGATTTCTTTTCTATTTATGACAGCTTGATAATCCCCTTTTCAAGTGACGTTTTATAACTCCTGTGAGTATTTCCTCTTAGTAAGTTGTACTCCCTTAGCCGCACGCTTTTATGCTTCCCCGTGTGCTAGGAGGTCAGGGCTCCTCAAGCTGTTCTTACAGCTTTTACCTGTCCTCGTAACTTTTTCTTGCTGCGGGAATAAAATTCAATTCAATCCTTTTCACTTCTGCACGTTTCAATTAGCTGTGTGCATACAGGCCAAACTGTTCTTGGCTATATGAAATTTATTGCATAAGTGAAAACGTTTGGCCTTTTGTTTTTCAGGTGTCTTGTGAGCTCTCATCCAAGCACCCCGGATCCACAGGTCTGCTGTGAGCCGATGTGACATGGAAGTAACATGCAGATAGTCCAATAAACTACTTGTAGTTTCAGAGAAACCTTTGCAAAGTATTGTCGACACTTTCTTTTAAAAGTGCAAGCACTTATCCAACGTGACATCTTTCAATCCAAACATTACACTTTATATTTCTGACAAAAACATATCTAGAACAGCGACACTGCAGTGAGGAAGGTACAAGTTGTACTGCAAGTGTTATACTGAAATTATTATTATAGAATAATATTGTGGGGGTGAATTTCTGTGCCCTAGCAGAGTTCCAATCAGTATGCTTATAATAAACCATATAATAAAAACCAATGCATATCTTTAAAACTCACAGAATGTGCATAAATATAAAATGGGCACAGAGAACTCATCTATGCATGTCTACAGAAAATGCAGGATACAGGATCTTATCAATAGGGCCACATGAAGGGTGCATAAAGGTGGGACTCATGAAGGAAACATAAAAGCAGTGGCCAAATTTCAGCATCTAGGATACACAAAGGAAGGACACATGAAGGAAACATAAAAGCAGTGGCCAAATTTCAGCATCTAGGATACATAAAGTACGGTAACATGAAGGATACATAAAGGACGGACATATGAAGGAATCATAAAAGCAGTGGCCAAATTTCAACACGTAGGAAACATAAAGGATGTTTCCTCGTGTGACCCCTAGGAAACATACAGTAATCATAAAGGATATAACCATTTTCATAAGGGTAACACGCATGGTGTCACGCGTGCACAGATAACCATTAACACATCTCGCTCGATGACCGCACAAACTCGCTCTCAGAACGCTGGAGTAAGGAGCCGTGGCACCAGCAGCGAGCGAATTGACATTCGTGCCGTATCTCGCTTCAACACATACTAAACGTCGTGGCATACTTTGTCCACATCGCACATCGCTTTGAAGATGGCGCCCGCGCGGGCGTGCACTTTTTACATCTCGTAGATCGCTTTCAAGATATGGCGGCCGCGCCATAAGCAGCCGCCGCCGCAGTGAAACGCAGCCCCCCAACCCCCCCACGCCACCCCTCCCTGGATCCCAGCCATCCCCCATGCCTCACGCACGCCAGAAGAAGCGCGCTTCCACTCCGCTTTTCCTGACGATTTTTCACGATTCAGAAGCGTAGCACAAAACGTACTCGTTGAGCAAAGTTGAACGTTGCTTGTCCTAAGGTAATTTAAAACGTGCGACATATTGTTAAATATTTAGACAGCTTGGCGCATATCGGAAGCTAGAAAAATCTAAACGTATTAGAGAGTTGCTCGCCTAATGTCGAGAACTATGAATAACTAGCTGAGTATCAAATCAACGTGCTGTCACAAAACACAGAAAAAGGGATTAAAAATCAATATGCCACTGTTTATATCTTCAATAACTATAGTTATCCAAATTCTATTTGAAATAATAGTTACACACGAAAGTGGTCAGGAACTGCCTTGAAATTTTCTTGTAGCGCTTGTCATTGCTGCCATTTTTGCCCTTTGAATGCGCTTACGTGAAATTCTTCGCTACGCGCAAAAACGTGCTTCATTCGCCATTACTCCGGCCACGTGATCGTACAGAACATGACATAGGAGCTTCAAAGTCACTTTAACATATGAGAGAGACGTCCTGCTTTATTTTACCCTTATCACTATTTAGTTTCTCATGCACTGTACAGTTACCGCAGCCACCCTTGCTTCGTAGCAGCCATTTTGCTGGTAAATGATTTCCGGATATATATCTGAATTTCCTCCCTGTGACGTAACTTTAGAGAAAATTGCGGATCTGCGAATCAACTTACGCGACCTTTTACCCAACTTCTGACACTTCCTTTGGCGATATGACCTAACTCAGTCCTAACTTTTCGCAGTTGATGCAGCGCGTTCTCACGACGAATGCATGATTTGTTCTCGTGAACCTCAGCTAGAAAGTATTCCTCTCCGCTCACAAGAAATTAAAAATCAAAAGTGAAACAGAAATTTTTCTCATTCTCACCTGTATTCATGGCCTATCGCCATAGATGCGTCCAGGAGTCGAGAAAAGTGTATATAACGGTTTTGACATGTGTGTGCGTTTGTAAACATAAATGAGCCTTATAGTAGACTAGAGCCGCACGCTTTCACGACCAATGTAAAGACGAAAAGGTCATAATTGTTCCTGCTCCATGTTTACATCTATAACTGTTTCGCAATATTTCTAAGGATTAGCCTAGTTTGTAGGCATCTAAAGCCCCCAGAACCAGGAACACGTGCCTGAAAGACCTCGTTTAAGGTAATTTTTTTTATTTTTACAATTTTTTCTTTACTCACCTTATGCCAATGTAAGCTATGAGAACTCAGTCCTCTTGTCGCACATTGAGAGATTGCGTGCATTACTCAAAAGCAAACGGCAAAAACCAACTCGATGTCACTACCAGCAAATGTGCGGCATAGCAGGAAGCAGAGCTTAACTTTTGCTGTCTTTAATCTGGTCACAACTAATTATACCCCCCACCCCACCTAATGTTTTAAATATTTCTTTACGTCCGTGTGTGACTCTTGTGGCACTATAGAAACAAGTGAGCACATCTTATGTCTCTGTCCCCAGTATGACGTCGAGCATGAAGTTCTCCGGGCAGCATTGAACCGGCTGGACTGTCGACCATTTTTCAAATGAAGATCTTTGCACCATGGCCATACTCGTTGATGGCACAGAAAGCGACGAAAGCGTTGTTACAGTACCTGAAGTCGACAGGTCTTGGCGACCGTCTGTAGACTTGATGCTTGCCTTCAAATGTGCACGTAACTGTGCTCTCTCTATCTCTTTCTCTGTCTTTTCATCCCTATACCCCTTCCCCTCATGCAGGGTAGCAAACCGGACATGCGTCTGGTTGACCTCCCTGTCTTTCCTTTTTTTCTATTTCTCTCTATCTCTCATGCAGGCCAGTGTACCTCATTAGGCATGTGACGAAACTCAGCGATGAACGCTTGACTATGTAAATGTGCAGGGTGTGAGTTTATCTCTTCCTTCCCCAGGTTCAATTTCTTTTCCCCCTTACGCAGTGCGGGGTAGCCTACCGGGCTCAGCCTGGTTAACCTCCTTGCCTTTCCCTTATGACGTCTCTCTCTCTTTCTCCAACCATTTATTACTAACTTGTAATAAACATTTTTATTTGCACCCGAAGATTTATTTCACTATCTAGTCTTATTTTCCTAAGTTGATGTATGCTTGCTCAATTATTTTTTGACAGTTTCTCGCTTTAGGAGGAAGTTCTAATTGGGGGTGAGTTCGAAGTTCCATTTGTAAATCCAATTAAAGCGCATGAATACAATTATGAGGCAGGCAGTGGAATAACTTTAATGAGGTATATTGCATTTCAAAGGAAGACCGAAATTCTAATGTCTCAAGCAAGCAGAATTCTGATTTAGGGCGCGTACTTTTTGAGGAAAATTTGCAAATATTGATAGGTTTCAAAAAACTGCATCAAAATCAGATATCGCAGCTCCGTGAAATGCATCCGTTTGCAATGAGTGAGTGGAGGGCGTCGTGGTAGGGGCGTAAAGTCGGGACTGGTGAAAATGCGGCAACAAAACACTGCGGAATAGAGGCAGCTTTATACACCCTAGAGTGGCCGACGAAGAAGACGATGTTGGCGGGCGGCGGCAGGAGCTCTCGGACTAGGGAGAAAGAACGTCAACCAATGAGGGGTTAGCACCAAACCAGGGGTACGGGGAAACAGCAGATAGAAGGGGACAGATTCGAACGCTGGGAGCAAAGATCGCTCGGAGACGTGGGGCTCGAAGAGCGCAGGTGTCGAGGTCGATGTCGTCGGGGTCGAGACGCGAACCCGAGAGCCTCGACGGAACAAGGACGGCCCCAGCTGTCCCTAGAGAGATCCGCCGAGCGTAGGGCTCGGCTATTCCTCCTGCACCTGCTGCTGCTGCGGTTCCTGCTCTTGGTCCTGATCCTGAGCCACCGTGCGGAGAGCAGAGATCGCCTCGGGGCGACCAGTGGTCTGGAGCGACGCTGGTGAGGCGCCCGGGCGGAACCGCGAGCCAAGGGGCCGCTGAGCTGTACCAGTCGCACTTCGACGGCCTTGAACTTCGACAGCCTTGAACTTAGAATTGGGGCTTGGACGTCCGGGGTTGGCTCTACCCTGCGTCCGCGTCCATCGTCTGCCACTGCATGCCACGCCGCTATCGTCGTCAACGCAAGTGTCATTGCTGTCAACGCAGCGCCATCCGAGCAACTTAGACTTCCGATGACGAGTATTTTTTTTCTTGTTGTCAACCGAGAGTTATTTGAACTTCGCGCATGCATTCACGCGGATAACTGTGCTTTCTATTTTTCTGTACTTTCTGTGTGGTGTGTGGTATACTCTGGTTTTCTTTTTGTTAGCAAGTTGAGATCATGGACTTGCCAGGTAATGATTCATCAATAGGTGAAGATGAAGCTGGCTTACGCACTGTGCCCTGCATGCCTCCAACAGCGGCGCCCCCCCCCCCCCCTTTTACTCCCTCTCTTCCCGAGAAGAAAAAAAAATTTTACTGGAAAGGCTCAAGCTAATTTGCACTCAATGTTACTCATGTGTTCCCCCTTTAGGCTACATGACCCGATAGAGATTTCGAGTATTCGAATAGAGCTTCTGCTTTAGACCTCCATACCGCTCGAGTATCGACGTTATAAAAATGTAGATTTGATGGTCTCCATCATGCTATGAAATATAACTAAATTCGTCAGTTGCGAAAAAATGTCGCTGACGTGCACTTTGATAGTGTTACAATGTTTTCGCTATAATATTGTTTCAAAGACAGCTGTCTACTGTTCGCGGAAAAAAGTACATTCCATGTTAGCTGTAGCAGCGATGCATGATATGGTTATTTCTGGCGCGATGCATATTTGATTTCTGATACGTGTGGTAGCGGACGTGGAAGAGCACTGCTAATTAAAGATACATGAGTTCAGTGTTATAACTGAACTATAGAAATACTTAAAATACGCACCATTATTTATTGCAGGTAATAACATTATTATTGTAAACAAAATTTGCATAGGAAACTGGCATAGGAAACACATGAAAAACATTTATTCATCTTTAACGACGAGGCGCATTTTTTGATGAATGGCTATGTTAACAACCACAATTTCCGCATATGGGACAACGCATACCCCACACGAGGTTCACCATGTGGCAATGCACCCACAAAAACTTACTGTTTGGTGCGGACTTTGTGCCGGTGGCGTCACTGGTCCGTACTTTCTTGAAAACGGCGTTGGTGAGGCCGTCACCGTCAACGGCGCGCGCTACAGAACGATGATAACCGATTTCTTTCGGCCCAAATTTGCCGATATGGGCGTAGAAGACATGTGGTTGCAGCAAGACGGAATGATTTGAGGGTATGATTATCTCTCGCAGAGGTGACGTGAATTGGCCTCGAAGATCGTGCGATTTGACCCCGCTAGACTGCTTCTTGTAGGGTTTCTTGAAGTCGAAAGTCTATGCCAGTAAGCCGCAATCGACCGATGCCTTTATAAAGTCAGCATAACCCAGGCCGTCGCTCAAATTCAGCCGGGTCTCTGCGGCAGAGTCAATAAAAATTGGACCACTCGGATCCATGCCACCACGAGAAGCCGCGGCAAACATTTGAACGATGTTATATTCCATACGTAATGACATACATTGGCCTTTCAAATAAAAAAAAAGAATTTCGTTAATACCTAACACACAGCTTATTTTATTCCATTTCAACATTGACCCGCCCTTATTGAAAAACCCTACACCATCATGCTAAGCTCATTCGCCTGACGAGTGTGGGAACCCAATGTGCTCGTTAATGTTCTTGTTTTTTTTTTTTCAAGTTTTTGTCGTGTCTGTGAGTTGGCACTGTTTATGTTCAAATAATGCAGAAACTGTAGGAAGAAATGTTGCGGTGGAACTTGCGTCACTACACGCACCCACCTTCGTAGAATCATGCATCACCGTCACCCGCACTTTCGCACCACACCTGACAGAATGCTGCGATTGGTTACTCACAGCCGCCATGAGCCTTCGCGTCACAAGGCAGTATCGACTGATTGTAGTGCTGAATTTTTTTTGCGGATGTTCATTTTCTAGTCGAAGCAGTTCCTTTGCATAGTCGACGCGAAGATAAAACCCCGGCCAAGGCTACAGAGTCACCAGCTCTCACTCACATGCATACTGGCGTCCACTTGCCCTGGCCGACGGTCACTCACGTGCATATACTGACGTCGACCTAAATCATAGTCAGCGGCTGTCTTTCGTACTAACGTTAACTGGCACACTCCTACTCATATGCACTCTACATACAGTTTATACTGACGTCCACTCACGGTTTTCTTCACTCGCTTAGGCTATCTCTCAAGCCGGCGAAATGAGTGTGGAGCGAGTACGAGTCAGACGAGTGGGCGTTCTTTGAAGGAGTATGCCGACGTATGCTGAGCAGGCCACCCAGACAAAGCGACGCCGATTGGAAGACAGCTACTTACGGGACGCAGACGCGTGCTCTCAAAAGCACTTTTAGAAGACGAATATGGTGCGGCATGCATCATCTGCATCGTACGTCGGCAGGATGCCGCGGCCCGCGCATATGGCGGACCTCAATCCAGCATTTTCTCCGGGACTACGTGAGTTCGTCGTGATTTACGTCACGTACAGGTGAGAAATGCTTCACCTTGACTCAGATATTCATTCAGGATTGTTTCTGTCGCAATGTTTTTTCGTCTTTTTTTTTTATTCGAGTGCACGTATTGTACTTCATCATTGGACACGCTTTCTGTTAGTTTACTGCAGGTTTTAGCAGTCTACAAAATATGTGACCTTTCTTTATGCGTTTCTCCTTGCCTCCAATTTTTTCTTGCTAAAGTCTGCGCCTACGTAGAGTAGAAGAAGCACCAAAGAAGTTCAGATTTAGCAGGGTGATAGCGCGTCGCCGCAGGCTCAAACGACGCGTGCCATATTCAAAACGGTCGAAGCTTTAGAGAACAATTCCAAGTTATCGTCTCGGTTCCGGCTTGTATAGTGCCCCGCATGATTCATGCGCCCGATGAGCCTCCTCTTCGCAATTGTAAGTTTACGGCAACGATGCGCTCGAAGAACTTTATTTCTTAATATCAGCTCTAAGCCCGTATTCTGACGGCTTCTGTTCAGTGTAGCTATCTACGTACACTCTGACAAGTCGTTGGTTGCAACTTTTTTATTATGTGTTTGACGCTTCTGAGCGTAAAGATTTAGTAAAAATGGATGGTCGGCTCTACACAAATTTTAGCATTTATCTTAGCTGGTGAACTTAAGATTGCGGTTACTTCTTGCTACTTTTTAATGAAAGTTTATCGCGCGACTTGATACAATGAATGAAAATCACAGGAAAGAAATTGGAGCATGCCTGTTTCCTAGAAAGCAAAATTTAAATTTATATGATGGTCATCTAGTGTGTTACACAAGTCCCATTGCCTACTATATACCGGCTTCAATAAACGTTCATGTCTGACTACAAAATTTTAAACATTATGCTTGGAACCTTGTGAGTAACCTCGCATAAAACATTCAATTTTGAATTGAATAATTTTTTATTCAGAGCGTTACCGGCAGAATCATCAGAGAAATGGCAGGGCAAACACTACATCTATCCGTCTTACAACATTCGCCCTCAAGAAGGTATATTTTAAGACGACAGCATGTGGTTTAAGAAGTCTGTTTTGCTTGGGCGCTTTACCACGGGTGAATAAGTGATAGCGTGTTACTCTCCCTCTTTGCTCAAATAAAATCTCTCGGAGGAAAATATGATTGCTTTTGCTTATAGTGTTGGCGAACGTGTATCACACATGAGCTATAGCTAAAAATACCAAACGTGTCATTTTCATCATATCGATAGTGGTAAATGTAGACCGCGGAGAGTTGTTTCCTCGTCTTCTGAGCATAAATTAGGCTGATTATAATGACTATGTTTTATCAACAAACGTTGACTGCATTAATGTCGGTTGGAGCTAGGAAGACGAAGTAAACGCAGTATGAAACTGCATTCATTGTTTGGCGTGGCGGCAGTGGTCTCAGCAATTGTACATACCGTGCTGTCTTGGTTTATACACTGTAATTAACTTAGGTTATGTCAAAGTCCGAATAACAACTCGGGAGAGCAGCACTCGCTTACATTTATTACGTTCTGCGATCTTCAATATGGCCAAGTTCACGTAAAGCTACGGAAAGAGTGGTTATCGCATACTATAAAGAACTATGCGCGTCTACTTAACCAAATGTACAGGGTTGTCCACATCTAAGGTGAAAATCTTATTAGTATTCAAGACATCATAGAAACGGATGTTCAGTACATAATTCGAAAAATCATTATTGTGTTTATCGACACCATGATTACACATCGTATAACGAACATTTCACTCGTGAAGTAGAATAAGTGCTGTAGTTTTACCGGCTTGAATACTAATTGGGTGTTCACCTTAGATGTGGTCGACCGTGTACATTATTTGTGTGCACTGTGATGTTGTGTCGACGTAATAGATCAAACGATATATATATCGAGCATTTACAGCAATCGCTTTTACAACGAAGCTGTAAGTGGATAGCCGATTCGTCCGTCCGTCCGTCTGTCGCCTGTACGCCGAAAACTTCTCCGGCGCAACCCCATGCGCATGCGCCCATGAAAATAAGGAATAGAGGCGCGCGATTCGCTGCGCCAGCACTGACGTCATTGCCCTCCGTCGCAGCCAAGCGCGCGTGCAACAGTTTCTCTCGGCTCCTAAATGGATAGGCCACGCGTCATACGTATACTCCTGAGGAGCAGGCAGCTTTCGATCAACAACGCCGCGAGCAGAACCAGGAACGAGCTCGTCTCCGCCGTGCTGATGCTGCAGCCTGGGCACAAGAACAGCCTCGTGCTGCCTAGCACAAGCAGCAACTGCGTACCGAGGATTTGGCAGCCTTCCAAGCAGTGCTACAGCGCAAAGCGGAATGCAAGCGGCAATGGCACGCGGATGCCGCCGACTAAGAAGCCGAACACAGTCGCCACGATGGCGGGCGGATGCCGCCAACCAAAAAAGAATAATTCAGAAAGATTTTGATGAATGGTAAGGATTAACCCGGTCATAAACACCGGGGCCGCACGTTTCAGCTTCGCTGGTCAACCATCTGTACGGAGAGCTTGGGCGGCGATCTTTCTTTAACTGTTCCCGTGGCCATTCGGTGAACCGACCAGTCGAGAAGATCGTTTCCGGTAATCACGAGCGATGTGTGCCATAACCAGGGAACGTGATTCTCCTGCCTGGTGCATTGTAAGCCCTGACATTGCTTTACTGTTGCCAAGAGAAATAAAAGTAGCCGTACACGGCAATGCATTTATTACATTGCATGTTTTGTTTTTTCTTCACTCAGAGAATGAACATTCCCTTTCGTATTTTATTTCCTTTATTGGTCATCTGCCATGACCACTTCCTTCTTTCCTGATGCAACGTTTTCTGGAATGCGCTCCCTGACCACTTCGTTAACTGTACTGACTGCGAAAAATTTAGGAAATCTCTTACAAATCACTTTGAATAACTTTCTGTTTCCTAGCGTACATCGATTAAGAACTCATCATAAACCACTCTCAGTAGTCTACCCTTGTCGACCCTTGCATCTAGTGTATTTTTTCCCGAATAATAGCCGTGTTGCTTCTTTGCTTTCGTAATTTCTGTTTGCTTGTTTCAAGTGACCACCTATTCGAAACGTGGGAGGCCAAGCTCGCCCTCGGGGACCTGGAAGATCAACGAAAACTCGTCGCCAGGGCCAAGAGGGCAGCCGAAGCCAGAGGGTTCCTGGACTAAGGAATCTTTCCACCTCAGGGTGATAGCGGGCCTCGCTCTGGACACTGTTTCAAGAATAAACGTTTATTTCTCTCTCTCTTGTTTCAAGTTGTACAAAATGAACAATTCTTTTTCTTTCTTCTGGTTGATAGTTCTATTAGTTAGAACGCCCAATCTTCGCGGTGATGTGCTCGGCGTGGAGACGCGCGCGCGGCTTTTGTGTCGCCGCGGTGGCGACGCGGAACCATATATGCAGTGGCTCGGCGTTGGGACGTCACTCAAATACAAATGATGGAAAGGGGTTGCGTTTGCTTAAGTGCACCCAACGAGGTGTCTTCTACACTTTCCCGTTTTTTTTTTTCTGTGCTCGCAGACCCTAGGAGCTCATATGCTTGTGCTGATGGGTTCATTACCCGGCGTTCAAGCACGTTTCCCAGAGCTGCGATTGTGATAGATTGCATGAGCACCCGATGCAGTATATTAGTGGCTATGGTGTTGCGCTTCTGAACTCGAGGTCACCGCTTCGATCCCGACCATGGCGGCTTCATTCCGATGACGGTGAAATTCTTAAACACTTTTGTACTTTTATTTAGGGGCAGGTTAAAGAACTTGAGGTGGTGCAAAATAATCCACAGTCTCTATGTACGGCGTGCCTAAAAATCAGTTCATGGTTTGGCACGCAAAAATTGGGCATTTGCTTATTGTTTTTTACTGCCTGACCTATCGCTAATGCGCAATTGAGTTATTAGCGATGACTGGAAAGAAGTATTAAATGAAAACTATGGCGGGTGTCTGCATAATCTTGGTCACGTACATTAGCAATATTGACCTCGGCTTTAGGATGAGGGAGAGCAGAATACAGAATGTGCTTACTCCTCACGCCGCTTTGCAACTTCGTCGAAGGAATCGTAAAATCCATCAGACCGCCATCAATACAGATCTAGCGCAATTGTTTTACCTTTTCTCTGTGGAAACAGGTTTTTTGTTCAAATGCTAGCGCAATACACTTGGTTTTAAAGTAGCCGCGGAATATTGCGATATTTGTTGTCAAGCTTTTGTTTTTTCTACGATCATATTCGAAGACGGGCCTAAAGATCCCCTAAAGAACTGCGGATATTTGGAATACATCCTACATTGAAAACTTGTATTGTGTACAGAATAGTGTGACGGTCATTTTTGGTCAGATGTGGCGGCATTAGAGGACTCTGCATGGAAAGCAAAAAAAAAAAAACGCAATCACGTCACCGGGGTGAACAATGTTGATTGATCAATCGACCAGGGACGACAGCGCTGATGTGCCAAGAGATGGTTGTGTGTTCCAAGAAGGAAGGGGAACTCGCCCTTTGTGCTGCACTGATCCAACGGTGAAGCTTCCATTCAGTCGTCGTCGCGCGGGGACTGAGAACGGGGAGACAACCAGTCAACATTTCTTCTTGGCGGGAGCAGCGCGAAACAGCAGAGGCAAAAGCAAAGAACACAAAAACACAGCGCAGACTATACGAGATTGAAGATTTAACTGAAAAACATACAGCTATAGAAGCACTGACAGACACGTAGTCTCAAGAATTAAAAAGTTGGAAAGAAGCTTTTCAAGTCCAAATGTCACTGAGTGGTGCGCATCCAAGCAAGCCAAATCTGCAACATGCAGCGTAATGGATGGCTTCGCGACTGTTTCAGCCGATCTGCTAATAAAAAATGCCTCTTCAATTTTTCGTGCCACCTTGCCTCTGTATCTCGATAGTACCCTGGTTTCAGAAAACATTGGTGCATTTATTCAGGTGTGTGGACGCGACAAATAACTTTGGCTGCACTACATGTAGTTCATGAGAGCATGCGGCGAGGAGGAGAGAGCGCCAGTTAGAAGGGTAGCGATGGAAAACCAGAAAGCACGGTAACCGCGCAGTCGTTTATTTAATGCCTGCATATTTAGTTGCTACAGCGTCTTTGAAAAAAAAAAACTGACAGCCCTTCCATTGGGGTGGAGATGGAAGACCAGCGAAGCTGTACTACGGTGGGAATTATGTATTTCCAATTATATCTATTAAGATGTGATGGTGTAATTGGTTATTTGAACTATTAAATAATCGAACAATATATTATCTGGTGGTTTTCATTTATTTGGTCACCACAGGGACCATGGCCTTATGGTCGCTATGGTACACCGACATAGGATGTGGGGAAAATGTTGGCACGTTCTTCATAAACACGTCACCACCGCCGCGCGCGTTCGATGCGAATGCGGGCAAAACGCCGCCGCCGTCGACAACAGTTCTGCGCATTGTTTGTGTGACCGCACACAACCGCTGGGATAACGCTGGCGTGAGCAAGCGCGCCAGCAGTGAGCGAAGGTTCACGTGGTCTATCGCTTCAACGGAAACTGAGCGGCGGAAGCACAGCGCATACAAAGGTAGGAGCCGCGTTGCAGATAGCTTTCAAGATACGGTGCGTGCCAGCGCCCGGCAAAGCTTGCTCGCAGAGCAGAACCCGTAACCCCTCCCTCCCGCGCAGCCTTCCTGCTGTCCTCCTTTCGCGTTGGAGATTGAGACGCCAGTTCCCCTTGCGCCTGGTCGCAAGATACGCATTTGGTGCCGCAGCTAAACGACGCCTCCCCTCCCCTCCCTCCCTCTCGTCTCCCCAGGGCCTTTCACGCGACGGAAGAAGTGGCGTTTGCCCTCCGCCGTGCGTTCGCTCCCCGTGAAAGCGCGCGTCCCTCGCATGCTTTCACTCGCACATACAGCATACGGCCAATGGGAGTTTTTTTCTACATCCGGAAGCGACCATCCAAGACTGAGCCCTTAACAGCTTCGCAATAAAATTAGGCAGAACCTCCCTGAATGGGAACTGTCCATGATATGAATTGCATTATATGGCGGTCGGTGTGGGGCGGAATGTGTTATGCGTGGCAATGATGTGTATCGGGGCTATGCAGATATAGTATGCATTTTTTATTTTATTGCGATAGCAATTATTTGAACACTCCAAGCGGATTTCTGCCGTCGGCGTCGTCGTTGCCGTGAGGTTCCCTATAGAGTCCTACGGCGATGAAATTGTCGCCACGCACCGTGTCCTCTATGTGCGAGGAAAAGCGCGCGACAGACGCACGCTGTCACGGGGAACAAAAGCACGGCGGAGATCAAACGCGACGTTTGCCGTCGCGCGAAAGGCCGTGGGGGGACGGGAGGGAGAGAGAGGAGGCGACGTTTAGCTGCGGCACCAAATGCGCATGTATATCAAAACGTTGCGAGGCGAGACGGTGGTAAAGACTTTCGACGCTGCTCGACGATTGTTCCGTTCTGGGGGGGGGGGGGGGGAGGGGGTATGCTGTACGGGTTCACCTAGTGGACTGTACACTTCGGCTGTCGCGGAGAGCCAATGGCGACAGCCGACGTGGACAGTCCACTAGGTGGACTTTCCACGAGGTGGAGTGACCGTGGCAAGACCTTCCTTTCGCATGTGCTCCGTGAAGTCCTCCAGGCCTCTGACACCACCCGTACGACCACATCAGCGTGCCATCCACAAACAAATGGTCTTACCGAGCGTTTTCATAGAACTTTGTCCGACATGATGTCAATGTATGTTCGACCCGATCACACCAACTGGGACATCATTCTACCTTTCGTGACGTTTGCGTATAATACAACCAATTACAGTCCCTTCTTCCTTGTGTACGGTCGTGCGCCGTCTTTCGTCTTGGACACTACACTCCTTTCAGCCCCTGCTGCTCCATCCGCGCCTCTTCCTGAAGAATTTGCTGCTCGAATCGCCCGCTGCCGTGAAATTGCCCGCGCCAACACCGCTACCATTCAGGACAAAAGGTAAATTCGCTATGATGCGACGCGTCGCGTTGCTTCGTTCCACCAAGGCGACGAAGTTCTTTTGTAGACACCTGTTCGCCCACCGGGTCTCTGTGAAAAGTTTCTCCACAGATATCTCGGCCCCTACACCGTTTTGCAAAGAACTTCGGTCGTTAACTACCGCGTCACTCCTGTCAGCTTAGCTACTGACCGCCGCCACCGCACTACGGAAATCGTTCACCTATCTCGCGTGAAACCCTACATTCGCCGTACCTACCCTTTCTAGCTTGCGGTCTTGCTCACCGCTTTCCTGAAGGGGGGAAGTTAGTGTGAGCGCATTTTGTGCATATCGTCGTCGTCATTTGTACGTACGACTCATCATCATCTTTTGTCTCATGCGGTGCTTCGTCTCTGACTCGGCCGGCTGCTCGGAAATAAAGGCATCGCATCGACCGACGTCTCACAATATGCCTAACTGGCAATTTAAGTCGCAAGTTCAAGCCAACGAGCATATACACACATGCATTCTTGGCTTCATGCAGACTTTCATCATGCATTCCCGTCCAAAAGTCCACATATTCAACCACTTTGTCTCCCACAAGCTCAACATGTTTCCTGATCGACAATCAAAGTACAGTACAGAGTCTCCGTGCGGCATTCGACAAGCTTTTTCAAGAAAGACACTTACTCACCTGGGAAGCCAGGATGCCCGTTGATGGAACTGTACCATTCTCGTATAGTGCACGCTGCAGGCCGTGCTCCATTGAACTTCGCGTGTACATAATCATAAGGAGACGGAGAATAGAAGTACCGCGTTAACGCAAATGCAAGCAGCTCAGACGGCGACGTGCCTTTCTGGTCTTTCCCTGCCCTGCTGAGGAGTAGCTATAAATCAGGGGAAAAGGCTGCAGTGAACACATATATGCCCTCCTGAGACATGAGCTTTTGGTCCTTAATATACCTTATGATCTCTTATTATCTTATCTTATTATCAGTACTAATCACACTGAAGTTTCTTGTGTGTGATATGACTAATCACGCAAAACGTTACAGAGGCACTTAAGTCTACTTACATGTGTTAAATGCGAAAGCATTTTGGGCGTGTCGTCTACATCGACGTCCATGTCACGTGACATTTTCAGATGATCATTGCCAGATGATCACTTGGTCACGTGACCTTGCAACCTAAGGTTCTTTCTTGGTCACGTGACCATGGCAAACTCAATTTTGTGGGTGGGCCAGGTCAATTTTGAAGGCGGTTCAACTCAATTTTTGAACTGGGCAAAGTCAATTTTGAGGGTGGGCCAAGTCAATTTTGGGAGCGGGTGGCCAAGTGAATTTTCGGAATAGACCAGTCTCGTTCTTTTTGGTCAATCTGCGCGTGCTCTGATGCAGAATATTGATCTTCTCCTTGACCTGTGTTATCTCCTCTTGAGAAACATAAAGCATTTCTTTGTAAAGGTGCTTTGAAAGGTGTTCCAACTGCCACATCTTCAACAACTTTGTCATCTTCAATACCTCTGTCTGCTGGACTACTCCGGGGTCTCGGTGGTGCTAGCTTTCTTTTCAGCTGGAACGAGAATTGCACAGTTTAAAACTACTGACTTTACTCGCTCCATTGCGTAAAGCAAACACATATATAAGAACTGAAAAGACACAAATGTAAGGCAGAACAGCTGCTCTTACACTGCTCAAACGACTCTACTTAGCTCCTCGTAGTTGCGAGCAACCCTTTTAATTAAGTCACCACAACAACTGATGACGAAATCTAGGGAGTCATTTATTTAATTTCAGCGAGTAGCAAGTGGTGCGTTCTCTTTCTATTCACGCTCCCCACCGGCGATATCAACTAGCACAAGAATGTGTACTCATCGGCTTGTGCAGGTGGTTTGGAAATGCGTCAAACACGGTCGGACAACTTCCGGGTCGCAGCCGTACGTCTTCCCGGTCCAGTCGAAACAACCCGGCGTGAAGTGCCTCCAACTTATGTTACCGCCGTCTTTCGTCTTCCAGCCTTAACGTCGAACACCTCGCTCCCACGTGCTTCTCGCATTTGGGTCACCTATTTGGAAAAAAACACTGACCGTCAGATGTGAAATTGGAGATAGAATGCGAGCTGTCAGCTTGCGTTGCGACAGGCCGATAAGTTTTCATGAAGCTCAAAATGTGCTTCTTACAAGTGAAACGTAATCCCAGAGTCATTTTTCGCGCGATTTGTGCAGCCGTAGGCCACGAACAATGCAACCATTACAACGTCCGGATGCCACCACGCTGACTGCGCACTGTGGCTGCCGGGGCGGAGGGCGCGCTCTCTGCCTATGGTAAGATGGCGGCGCGCGGCTTCAGCTCAGGAGCGTCCCCTCCACTCCAGGAAGCTTTATTTAAATCTCCTTATTATGGCCGCGCGTCTGCGTTTTCCGCGAGAAAGCCGTAGCGCCGTCTACGGGTGGCGTTTTACTCCCCGGCGGCACAGCGTCACTATGAGACCACACGTCATCATTCCTCGCTCGGGAGAGCGGGCGATTTAAATGGCGCTAGAGGTACGCGGAAGGTTCAGGCGCAATTTTCTCTTAAAAAAGTATTTTCTTGGCACGAAACAACCATTTCGAGGCTTCTGTGATCGTATTTTAACATTCCAAGTTGAAATAATATTTGCCTTTAATGTCCCTTTAACTCAACCAAGAGAACAGGCTGGCTTCGGGAAGAGATATTCTACAATGGATCATGTCCATGTCATTATTAAGGTAATTTAAAAATATGCGGAGTGCAATCTACCACTCTTTATGGCGTTCATACAATAAGAAAAGGCATTTGATTCAGTAGAGACACGAGCGGTCATGGAGGCACTGCGTAATCGAGCTGTACAGAAGGCATATGTGAATATCTTGGGAAATATCTACAAAGATTCCACAGCTACCTTGTTTCTCCACAAGAAAGGTTTAGAATTACCTATCAAGAAAGAGCTCAGGTAAGGAGACGCAATCTCTCCAATCTTATTCAATGCTTTCTTAGAAGAAGTATTCAAGCTATCTATTAGACTATAGGAAGGCTTAGAAGTGGCGACCAACGAGAATATATCCGCAACCTTTGGTTTCCAGATGACATTGTCCTGTTCAGTAGCACTGGGCATGATTGGCGATAGATGATCGATGATCTTAACCGACAATATGTATGAGTAGGATTGCAGGTTATTATGCAAAGACCGAATCAATAGCCTGGTAAGGGAACTACCACCCATGATCAGTCAGTCACTAGAGTTTCTGCAGGAGTACGTTTATCTATAGGTCAATTATTCGTAGGGGATTATGACCATAAGAAGGAAACTTACAGAATATTAAAAGTGGGTTGGAGTGCATATGGCAGGCATTAAAAAATCCCGACTGGGAGATAAGAGCTGTTGTTGAAAGGAAAAGTGTAAAATCATTGCATTCTACCGGAGCTAACGTATGGGGCAGAACTTTGGAGTTTAACAAAGAAGGTCGAGCACAAGTGAAGGACCGCGCAAAGAGTGATGGAACGAAAAGTTTTATGGATAACGTTAATAGACAGGAAGAGAGTGGTGTGGATCAGAAAGCAAAGAGGCATAGACGATATTCTAGTTGACATTAGGCGGAAAAAATGGAGCTGGGCAGGCCATGTAATGCGTAGGATGGATAACCGGTGGACCATTAGCTTTCCAGAATAGGTACCAAGAGAAGGGAAACACAGTCGAGGACGGCAGAAAATTAGGTGGGGGGATGAAGTTAGGAAATTTGCAGGCGCAAGTTGGAATCACTTAGCGCAAGACAGGGGTAATTGAATATCGCAGGGAGAGGCCTTCGTCCTGCAGTGGACACAAATATAGGCTGATGATGATGATGATGATATGATGATGATGATGATGATGATGATCATATCCTCGAAAATTCCCGTTCACGGAGGCTCCACTTCATGTGTTTGCACTATGGTCGGCGCGACATAGTCAATGTGTTTATTCTGTCATAGGCAGCAGAGTGGGGACAATTGAGCTTGAATGCTTTATTATTGTTCGAGTGGCGCTCGTACCGTTTTGGGTCCTGTTTATTCATTTTCCGTCCTCACTGCTCAGGTGTTCACCTGGGCGTCCCGTACTGCTTGTTATCCCCATTTTAGTAAAGGCTTGGGCATTTCTGGCCTATATATAGGTTTCATGCCTCCTGTCTTCGTATGGCGTATGGAGTATCGCGGACGCGGACATGCTCGTAGAATGATTTACGCTGGCGCGCCTATTTTTATCGTAGACAAAGAGTTGCTTGTACAAGGTAAATGTACCTGTTAGTGAAGCTTTCATAGAAGCCCTTGCGTTCAAAACATGGCAGCTCATCGGCGGTTCATGAGGCTTAGCGCCCGGCGGAAGAAAAAATAACGTGCCGCCATATACGTTAAAAATCGAAGTGACATCATTTTTGTTCTGAAAGGCACGAACTCTGTTTGGGTGGCTGGCAATTACTGCTGTTTTTTAAGTGTCCCGCAATCCGGTTCGATGGGCGTTTCGAGCTTTCAGAGAGCGAAGCGATGCAACAAAAGGTCAGCCATACGGGTGTTGAAATCGCTCGCCTGCACGAATATCGTTTCTTTGCAGGCCGACCAAAGCTTTGGGAAAGAGTGCTGGTCACATAGTGGGATGCCAGCCAAGCCCGTTGGACAGCACTGACACACGAAAACAGCTACAGTAAAGAATAATCTGGTGGTCGTAAGTCACCACTTTTGACTGATCAGGTTAAGAAAGCATGAAACCACCTGTGGCACCAGGCAAGTGTTGACCAGCAAAGCAACACAACGTGTGAGGGGGGGGCGTGTTGAAACAGCTGAAATATAAGAGCGAGCCCTTTCTGCACACTTCAAATCTGCACTGCACTGCAAGTGATAGCGGCATCACTCCCCCTTCTATGTAGTGGGCTTTGAAAAAAATCCATTGTCAATGATAGAGTTAAATATAGTTGTCCTTGCTTTCCTGGCGACGCGTATATAAAATTGATAAGAACTATATTTTCGTTGAATGAATCAAACCTTGCCAGGCATAAATAAAAAAAAGGTTTTTCGCTTTCGGTGTTTGTTCCCATCTCACATAGTCGAGCTTCAATCGCTGCTACCATAACCACCCTTGCTGATGTCGTTGGCCAGTTGGTTCGGAACCGCTTTTCGCCCAAAGCTTCGCAGCCTACGTGAATCCACCTTTGTTTGTCATTCTACTTCGGATGACAAGTGTGAATCGCGCACACAGTGCGCTTAAACCGCGCATTCTCGCCCCGTTTTAGTAAAGAGGTTTTCTTCCTTGCTTTACATGGAAATATTAGAATGAATCGCCATATAATGCTACGCAATAAATTTCCGTGGTTTTACATTCACTCAAGAGCGGTGCACACTTAGCACTCCTTATCAAATTTTGAAGCTCGTAGTGCCTTAGCAGTCCTTATGAGAGCATTGCCAATCCCGTTGGCTGTGTGAACACAAGATAAATGAAACAAACTGCGTTAGAATCATCATACCGCATTGGTGAAGCATCGCATTGACCGATAAGGTGGAGATACACAAGAACACACGATACTCGCTATAGCGTTAGAAGCCGCTAATACTATATGTGCCAATGATGAAATCGGTAGTCGCAAAAGTTGTATCAAAAATTATACCTATTTATACTGACAGAAGTGGTGTAGATATGATTCAGAAGATTGAATTGTCTCTCAATTTCTTGCATGAAGATGCATGAAGATTTCAGATATTTATGGTTTGGACTGAGGATAACCCATACTGAGCGGCCAGCGCTGCGGCTAAGCATTGAATATTATACAGTTGCCTTTATTACGTGATAGGGCCGATATAAACCGTTGTTCTCGGGAGATCCACTATATGCTGCCTTGGATACATAAGGTAGGTGCATAAAGTAGTTAATGCTGTGGTCGTTTAAAAGTGTCCTAAGCGGATGCATATTTTCTACCGCGAGCAGTTTGGCTTAATAAATAAGTACATGACAGAGTAATAAAGGATGCAATACAGACAAAAAGACATTCTCGCGTCATCTGTCCTTGTGTGGGCTTCGCCGCTAAAACTCTGTCAACATTTCTTGTGCTGTTTAGATTATTCGCCGTTTATAAATATATTCATGACGTAAAAGTGGAATGCTTTGACAGTCAGGTGCTTATTGAAGTTGGTCACATTTTCCTGCTCCGTCCACGATGTAGCGTTTGGCTGGAGTTCGAGAAGTTTAAATAATCCTGTCTTCTAACCCCCGTCCACGCATATATATTTTGCTTGCTTTGGGGCATGAACTATGCCATGACGCTGGTTGGTACATTCTATGCAGTGCTCATTAAATCGGGGATAATGTTATAAAAATCTCACAAGGCATGCATGGTGAGCTTGACAGCTTAACACATGAAACAATGTATTATAAAATAATAACTAACACTCTGCTTCTGATGGTCTCCCCATGATGTCTTTAAGCCATTGGCGCCAAATGTGGCTGAGAGCGCTCCAACCTCCATAGCCTTAAGATGTGGGTGATAGACAACCAAACAAAATAAAAGCCTTCTGGATTGCGGGCTTTATCTGTGGTGAGCGACACGCGCACAATGAACAAGTGGCTATTAGCCATGGAATCAGCGTCAAGATACGTACCCAGCTCTACACTGAATTATTGTGGGTACAGACAGACAGACAATGAACTTTTATTGAGGTCCTGAGGGACTAGCCGGCGGAGACCCGCTGGGGCCCCCGGCTCGCCGCTGGCTGCTCCCATGTCGGAATAGTTTATTTTTTTCTAATGTGTTGGAGCTGACTACCCTCTATGGCAAGACTTCTCGTTTTTTAGGGCTTAGAACAGCACAGCTTGGTGATTATTGTTTTTTGTGCAGTCGCATGTAGCTGCGTTACCCTCGCACCTTTAAGTAGAGGTGGCTATTCCGCAAAACGCCGTTACCACACGGGCTTGTCAACGTTAACATGCCAGCACTACAGATTCGCATAGTGTCCTTCTAGAGATAATTGATGGGCTATTATTAATAATCTGCGGCTCTACCAAATGCGTGCATCTGTTCTTTTGATCTATTTCTTTTGGCTAGCAATTAATCGGCTTGACTCAGGTTCTTTATCGAAGCAAGTATCATTGGACTATGACTGTGCCCGTCGCTTCCGCAGAAAAGGACGAGGCCTTTGGTCAGTACCGTAAGTCGGCAGGTCTTTGCGACCATCTACTGGTTTTATAGAACATAAGGGCGCCCCTTCCCGCGTGCGCGAAATTCTCTGTCCTCTTTGTTCTATCTTTTTGCCACTGTAACTCCTTCCACGAGTGCAACGGTCGCAAACCAGATGTGCGACTGCATAGGTGACCTCCCAGCCAACACTCTGTTCTCTCTGTTTGGGCTATTATTATTGTTTTGATATTTTATTTACCAATAAAAGTGTCATTCCTCAAAAGAATAGACCGACCGAACTATGAGCAAGTTGGTAGGCATTCACGGTATGCAAATACAGTTGTATGAAATACGGTCGCAATTGGAAAGTGATGGACAACAAAAACACGATTGCTGGTGTTCTTCGCGTGCATTTCGTGCGTGTGCTTTGTAGGGCAGCCTTTACGTACTCTTTGTCGGTTGCCAAAGCTTATGGCGCCTACAACGCTAAAATTTCAACAAATTTACTTACCGCGGTTGCATTATATAGCTATCTGTGTAGTATAAATATGATAATCCGAGGTATACGTGCTCTCACAACTTTGCAAGCACGTTCACACACACACTTACACACACACACACACACACACATACACACACACACACATATCTATCTATATATATATATATATATATATATATATATATATATATATATAAATGCTGGTTATTGCACCCTGCAGTGCGAATTCACCGTCGTTATCGACCACAGTGTTCAACCAAAATTTATTTTTTGAGAGCAGTTCGCCGATGTTCGCTGCTCGAAGGTTACGCACGTAAACTTGTTCCTCCTAAAAAGATTGTCGTGCAAGCTTCAAATCCTTACTACAGAATATCCTTGAAGTTCGCATCGATAGCAGGGATCCTCATAAATGATACAGAAATTGGGGTTCTCAGAAAGTTCCTATGTGTTCACGCAAAATAAAGGTTATGCTGCAAAAGCAGCATTTGGCTTTCTCGCTCGCTCGCTCGCTCGCTCACTCGCTGACTGACTGACTGACTCACTCACTCACTCACTCACTCACTCACTCACTCACTCACTCACTCACTCACTCACTCACTCACTCACTCACTCACTCACTCGCTCACTAACTCACTCGCTCGCTCGCTCGCTATACAGCCTTGCATGTAAAGCCTCCTTTGAAGGCAATAGTTGTATTTCCTTCAAGAAACATCGATCTCTCATTTTATATGGGATTATTATCAGGGCAGCCGGGCTAAAAAGATGCTTAATCTGCCCTCCTTTGTTATGCGCGCATTTCAACAAGCGCCACGTAGTACATACCTAAGCGCATTAAGCGTCCTCGATCAGCTGCAATGTCAGGATGACATTGTAGCCAAGCAAATAATAAATCTACACATCACATTTATTTCCTTTCTTGGTAACAGCGGTAGCTTTGCGTCAATTATCGCTTTACTCGCTGTTTTTTAGCATGGGTGATGTGTAGCGGCTATAGTGAACATATTTCTTCAGCTTTTGGTTAGCTCTGCGTAGCTGTGCGCCCTTCGTATTGTTTAATGCTTAAAAGCCTACCAACTTTATTTATTAAGCAATATTTTATTTGTCGACCGCGATATTGTTTCCACTATGAACTGCTCTTCCAATGTCCACCTGAAATACCTGTTCTTGTCAACCACTTTCGGTGGCGTGCCTGGATTCGCTGACTCAGAAACTCGGCGAATGTCAGACAAAATTTGGTTAACAGCACAAACTGCTTTCGTTTTCTTCGTCTCTGAACAGAATAAATATGGTAAATTATCATCTTTATCAGCCAAATAATTGAATATCGCTTCCGTGAGAGCGAAAGAGAGAATTACTCTAGTAATAGACGCAATGATACGCACCATAAATGTCTATATATTTTGGTTTAAGCCATAATCCAGAGCATGATATAGTAAAGTTCCAGCTGCAGTTTTTATATCTAAACTTAGTATCGGGCTTATTTTACGGCGCGCGTGTTTCAAAGCATGTGACTTATATTTCACGTATTGCACAACCTTTATTAAGACGAATAGTAGACTGGGTGAATTGGTACTGATTTGAAGGGTAGCGCTAGAACTGACGCGGAGCTAAAGGGAGATACATCACGACAGACAAAGCGCTTACTTTCAACTGGAATATTTTAATAGGTGAGCTTTTAAATAGCTCACGTGCTGACAGCCCGACTGACTAGCGCCGGAAGCAAAACTGTTATAAAAGAAGAAAAAAGGTTGGTGCACGTTGTGGCATGCTTACCTTATTCACCTTTTCTCAATCTTTTGCATCATTTTATAGCGAGTCGTGCGGTATGAACATGACTTATATATGCAGTGGGTTCCCGGGAAATATTTTCTTGCTAAAACAACAGATGTTTAACTGCACGATGCAGGAGACGGCAAAGAACCGCAGGGCACAGCGCTCTATCTATCTTGGCGTTCTGTTCTCTTTCCTGCGTCGTGCGGTTAAAAACCTCCTGTTTTACAAGATGCGCCAACAGGGCCTACGGAACGCACGGGTTTTCCTGTCCTATGTATCGCCACGCCTCTCCTTTCTTCGTTACATCCGCACGCCTCCCAGACATGTACAAGTGTTTTCCCTCTGCTGAAAGCACCGGAGCGGAGTTGCCGATTGGCTCCTGTGTGCTACACTGCCCAGGCCTTTCGGTTAGAAACTCACGGGGGGATTAGAAGTGCCAGAAGGGGAAGGGATGAGATGGGAAGTATGTAAAAAAGTTTCACTGTAGGAAAATAAAAATAAACATGCGCAGGCACACAGTGCTAGAAAAAAAGTAGTTAGAAAGAGGAGCAGATGGCTCTCGATCTCGTTCTTTCACTTCTGTACTAAACGTTGTCACATTTTGGCGCCAAAAACATCCTTGCGGACGCGATAACTTCTACGCACGCCTCAAGGTAGCTTTTACATGATCACTTCACCCTGCGGGCGGCGAAGACTGGGCAAAGTATTGTCCGTTGTAGGCGCAGGTGCCAGACGTGTCTACCAGGATCTCAAGAGCTACTATATGATGAAGCGCCTCAAAACTAAGCGGTCAGTTCGACATGCGCGGAATATGAAGATTCGGCTCGAAGCGCGATTGCTGCTTACACTCTCTACCATGGACAAATTCAAGGTTTTAGATATTTTTATCCGTCTGTATGCAAGCAACACCGCGCTCTCTAACCTTAACGCGGCTCTCGAGGAGCTCTTTATCGATGACGAGTGTGTAGGAGAATACGTAACTCCTGCAGAATATAAAGAAAAAGCTGTCAGCATGCTTTCCGAGACTCGCTGCAATATTGCCGTCTTGGAACGCTTGGGCAGTGAAGCGGAGAAAGAAGTCAACCTTCTGTCTTTTCGGGCCTTTGTGGTTAAGAACGCCACGTCACGGTACATCAGAGGGATTCGGAAGAGTGGCAGTCATATATACCATTTATTTGAGAAAATTTCGCTCCCATATTTCGACTGCATGTAGTGGGTGAAACCAGAATTGCATTTGACACGTTTGGAAACGCATCCCCAAGCCCTGCTGAAAAGCGATGGGTTGTTGACGTCTCCCTGCGTAGACAACACAGTTCAGAAGTTCATATAGTGCAAGCCATCGTGGTTCCAGTTATTTGCCCCGATGTAGGTGTACCGGCCACGCATAACAAGTTTATTCAGAAGCGGCGAGCTGAAGCCAAATCTCATGCTGACGAAAGAAAATTTCTTCAGGAAGATGCAGCACCCTATTGCAGCATTTTCTTTAGAGCTGACCACCTTTATAAGATTATGACATCGAAAGTTGTACAGAGCGAAGATACTCAAGGATTGGTCACAAACGATTGAGAGTTTGGGTAGATGTAGCAGGGAGGAACTTGCCAGAAAGCGTTTCCTGACAGCCACACGAACCTGATGGTCTGCGTTCCGCGAATGGAAACAATTAGCCACGATGAAGCTACACAGTAGATTCTGCAGTCTTTCCGGCAACGCGAAGCAATGGACATTTCGGATTGTGCCAAGCCTTCTCCAAATGAGCGTGTTGTTCGCGTCCCAACAACGAGTGGCAAATTCAGTCGAAGCTATGCTGTTGTGCTGCTGTGGATTGAAGAAAGGAAAATACACATGTAAATAACCAGCGTGACACAGTATTCATTTGCCTACAACTAATGAAGAGATCATTGAATTTAAACATTTACTGGACAGACATGATACGGTCGTCCAGCAATACTTGGTGCTCGGCAGCGCGGTACAAGTACCCAGGAATTTCGCAATGGATTGAGCATGCCTGCTGCATATCACGTCGGTAAGTTAAAGGATAGGAATCGCTGACCACTGATATGTTCCAATGATTTCTAACAAAAAATTGTTGTTAGTCAGCGCATGTCCAGTGCACTTATTTTTGTCACGTCTTTTTTTGCGTAGCAAGAGTCGGAAGGTGAATGCGTACCAATTTGTTCAGCTTACAATTTTAATTTCTAGAGGTAGGTCACCACCGGGAACCCCCGTAGAACTCTTCACCGGTCAAGATTATATTGTTACGGGGAGATTTACAGAAAAGGGGGTTTATTCACACTATGTACAATGTTGGCCAACAACAACAAAGATGGCGAACCACAGTTTCACCTCTTCCTCGTCTCTTCGGCTCTATGCTTCAGCATCTTCTTTGTCTGCCGGACAACTGGCTCATAACACTACCCTCCGGCGGCGAAAGCACCGACTCGGTGCAGGTGAACGAAGGATACATGAAAAAAAAAAACAAAAAACAAAAAAAAAACTAGCACACAAGGTATTAAGGGGTGTCCGGGGCACGATAGGGCTTGAGACGGACAACGTGTACAATGTCCTTGCGGAGAGGAGCAGAGGATGACGAAGGCAGCAGTGGAGCGATTTCATAAGTGACATCAGTCACTTGGCGGCACACGCGATATGGACCGGTGTACTGGAAGAGCAGTTTTTCGGATAAGCCAACGCGTCGTGCTGGGGACCACAGGAGAACGAGCGATCCAGGGACAAAGTGGGTGGTCCTGTGGTGGCTGTTGTAGCGAGACTGCTGGTGGATTTGAGACTCAGAAAATCGAGTGCGAGCAACTTGACGTGCATGGTCGGCACGTGCAATGGTCTCTTGAGCATATTCAGTGGGTGGGCACCCAGAAGAAGGCACCAGGGTGTCCATAGGCAAAGTAGAGTTGCGACCGTATAAGAGGAAGAACGGCGAATAGCCAGCGGTCTCATGCCTGGAAGTGTTGTACGCGAATGTCACAAACGGTAGTGCAACGTCCCAGTCGTGGTGGTCTGCAG
This sequence comes from Dermacentor silvarum, assembly GCF_013339745.2. NCBI lineage: Eukaryota > Metazoa > Arthropoda > Arachnida > Ixodida > Ixodidae > Dermacentor > Dermacentor silvarum. The sequence continues at coordinate 109,836,286 of NC_051161.1, forward strand.
ACACATACATGGCCAACATGTCAGTAAGGGTGCGGTTCAGGCGTTCTGTCAAGCCATTCGTCTGTGGATGGTAGGCTGTAGTCAGTTTATGTTGCGTCGCGCAGGATCTTAGAATGTCATCGATCACCCTGGACAGGAACTGTCTCCCACGGTCAGTGAGCAGTTGCCGAGGAGCTCCGTGCTGGAGTATGACGTTATGCAGCAAGAAGTCTGCAACGTCGGTGGCACAGCTAGTGGGAAGTGCACGCGTAATGGCAAACCGCGTCGCATAATCTGTGGCAACGGCGATCCACTTGTTCCCAGAGGTGGATAGGGGAAACGGACCAAGTAAATCGAGACCGACGCGGTGAAAAGGCTCGTAAGGAATGTCCAGAGGCTGAAGATGTCCTGCAGGCGGCAGAGTCAACTTTTTTCGGCGCTGACAAAGGTCGCATGAGCCCACGTAACGGCGCACTGAGCGGGACATCCCAGGCCAATAGAAACGGCGGCGCGCGCGGTCGTATGTGCGTGACACGCCAAGATGTCCCGCCGTTGGTGCGTCGTGGAGCTGCTCCAGGACAGTGGAACGGAGGTGAGCCGGGATGACTAACAACAGGTCAGGACCGTCAGGGAGTAAACTGCGACGATATAACGTGTCGTTTTGGAGTACAAAGAGGCGGAGGGAAGGATCAGGAGCGTGGGAGTGCAATTTGTCGATGATCTTGCGTAGAGACTCGTCAAGGCGTTGTTCGGCAGCGATGTTGAAGAGTTGAGAGATGGAAAGAACACACGGGCTGGAGTCGCTCAGGGCAGCGTCTGGTGGATCTACTGGGTATCTGGAGAGGCAGTCGGCATCCTGGTGCAAGCGGCCAGACTTGTAAACGACGGTATACGAGTATTCTTGAAGTCGCAGTGCCCATCGACCAAGGCGACCAGTGGGATCTTTGAGAGAGGACAGCCAGCATAGAGCATGGTGGTCAGTAATAACGGTGAAGGGTCGGCCGTAGAGGTAAGGGCGAAACTTGGCGATGGCCCAAACTAGAGCGAGACACTCTCGCTCTGTGATAGAATAGTTTTGCTCAGCCGAGGAAAGAAGGCGACTGGCATAAGCAATAACGCAGTCCTGACCATGCTGACGTTGGGCTAGAACTGCGCCGATTCCATGGCCACTGGCGTCGGTACGGACTTCTGTGGGCGCAGATTCGTCGAAGTGAGCCAACACTGGTGGTGATGTCAGTATTCCTATCAGCTGTGAGAAGGCGGACGCTTGTGCAGGACCCCAAGAAAAGGTCGCGTCTTTCTTAAGCAGGCAGGTGAGGGGCCGTGCTAGTGCTGCAAAATCTTTCACAAACCGCCGAAAATAAGAACACAGGCCGAAAAAGGAACGGACGTCCTGAGTAGAGCGAGGTGTCGGAAAGTTGGCAACGGCGCTAACTTTGGCAGGGTCAGGCCGTATACCTGTAGCATCGACAAGATGGCCAAGTACTGTGATCTCGCGGCGACCGAAGCGGCATTTGGCAGAGTTAAGTTGAAGACCTGCATTGCGAAGGATGCGCAGAATAGCCGAGAGTCTACTTAGATGACTGGAGAACGTAGGCGAGAAAATGACTACGTCATCGAGATAGCACAGGCAAGTAGACCACTTGAAACCACGAAGAAGGGAGTCCATCATTCTTTCGAATGTTGCGGGGGCATTGCACAAGCCAAATGGCATAACTTTGAACTGGTAGAGCCCATCGGGTGTTATAAAGGCGGTCTTCTCCCTGTCTTTTTCGTCAACGGCGATTTGCCAATAGCCGGACCGAAGGTCTATAGAAGAAAAGTACTGTGCGCCATGCAAAGAGTCGAGGGCGTCGTCAATCCGCGGCAGAGGGTACACGTCCTTTTTAGTGATCTTGTTTAGGTGGCGATAGTCGACGCAGAACCGCCAGGTGTTGTCTTTTTTTCTGACAAGCACCACAGGGGACGCCCAAGGACTCGTAGATGGTTCGATGATGTCCTTTGTAAGCATTTTCTCGACTTCGGTTTGAATTACGCGCCGTTCAGTCGCAGACACTCTGTAAGGACGCCTATGGATGGGACTGGCGTTGCCGGTGTCAATGCGATGAGTCACAACTTTTGTCTGGCTGAGATGGGGCGAAGCAAAATCGAAAACGTCGCTGTAAGCGGCTAGCAAACGACGAAGGTCGTCAGACTGAGCAGCCGAAAGGTCGGGGGCGATCATGGCGTCAAAATGTGCATCAAATGAAGTACTAGTGTCAGGGCTTCCAGAAGACAGGGGCGCATCCATAGTAAGGGCCACAGGGTCGTGTGCGTCTAAAGGTGCTATATGTCCCAGCGTGATACCTTCGGGAAGAAACTGTGGAGTCCGTCCAAAGTTCAGAATAGGGATACATGCCCGGTTCGCAGAAACAGTCACAACAGAGTGAGGGAGGGCTACCTGCCTTGTTAAAAGAGCGTCTAGGGAAGGAGAGATGACGTAGTCGCCGTCACAAATGGCGGAATCAGAGGTCAGTGTGACATACGTCGCGGCGGCTGGTCGAAGGCGAACAAACTCGGCGACACATAAACGCGGCTGTGACTCGGTGGGGAGATCGGGTACAAAAGGAAGTTCCAACTGGAGAAGGCCAGAAGAGCAGTCGATGAGGGCAGAATGGGTACTCAGGAAGTCGTGGCCGAGGATGACTTCATGTGGACACTGCTGCAGAACGGCGAATAGAACTGAGGTCTGGTGACTGGCGAAGCTCACACGCGCAGTGCACATCCCAACGACGCAAGATGTGCCGCCGTCGGCTACACGAACGACAGGCGACGCCGCGGGCGTCAGAACCTTGCGGAGACGACGAGAAAGGCGAGCGCTCATAACCGATAATTGCGCCCCCGTGTCTATGAGCGCCGAAACAGGCACGCCGTCCACTTCTATGTCCAAAAGGTTTTGTCGGGTGGTCAGGGTCAACAGAGGATTTCCGGGTCGGTTGGTCAATGCAGCATCACCTCCGGGAGCTGCACCGGTCAGTTTTCCGAAGAGGGACGGCGGGGGTATGGCGACGGTGAGCGACGGGCAATCGGTGAGCGAGAACGCCGGTTCTGTGGGGACGGCGAGCGGCGATCGTAGTGTGGAGTCGGAGCAGCAACATCACAGTGCGGCAGGTCATTGCGGGCATGAAAAGGCGAGAACCGGCTGTCTTCTGGGCGGTAAGCGTACGCGGGACGAGGAGACGAAATCTGACGATAGCGACAATGGCGGGAAATATGACCAACTCCATTGCAATTAAAGCATATGGGCTTGTCGTCATGTGTGCGCCACTGGTTTGGGTCGCGGTATCGGAGGTAGGTCGATTGTGGGCGGGGAGGTCGAAAGAAATTGCCGACCGTAGGGCTACTTACAGAACAGATCGGACGGATGCCTGCGTTCGCCAGCTCTTCGCGTACGACAGCTTGAATCAGAGATACTGCCGGGCGGGACTCGTCGTAAGAACGTATCGGGGGAACCGACGGAGACGCAGCCTCAATCTCACGCCGGACAAGACGCAGCAAGTTTTCGGTACCAGGCGGCTGGACGTCTTCACACGATGAGCTAGCGGCGGTATTAGGGAGCCGAACGAATTGTTGTGAGACACGACGGCTCTTTGCTTCTTCAAAGCGTCGGACACTCTCTTATAATGTCGTCGACCGTCGAGCAGTCCTTGTACACGAGTAAATTAAAGGCGTCGTCTGCGATGCCCTTAAGAATGTGGCTGACCTTGTCAGCTTCGAGCATCTTGTCATCGACCCGCCGACAGAGTGCTAATACATCTTGAATGTACACAACGTACGGTTCAGTCGATGTTTGGGCCCGGCACGAAAGTTCCTTCTTGGCGGCTCGCTGGCGGCCAAGTGGCTTCCCAAAGAGTTCCTGCAGTTTTTGCTTGCAAGTGTCCCAACTGGTCAATTCCTCCTCGTGTGTTCGGAACCAAACACGGGCCGTTCCCTCGAGGTAATAAACGATGTTCGCCAGCATTAGAGTCGGGTCCCAACGGTTGCTCTTGCTAGCGCATTCGTATTCGATTAGCCAGTCTTCAACGTCCTTGTTGTCAGTGCCCGAGAAGGCGCCAGGGTCCCGGAGTTGAGTCAAGACAATCGGTGCTGTGGTAGCCGAAGCTGAAGCAGCGGGCCTCTCAGTCGACATGGTCGAAGGGCCCACGAGGTTTCCGCTTCGAAGTTCCGTGATGTGCTGGTGATGTACCCCGCACTTCCACCAAGATGTTACGGGGAGATTTACAGAAAAGGGGGTTTATTCACACTATGTACAATGTTGGCCAACAACAACAAAGATGGCGAACCACAGTTTCACCTCTTCCTCGTCTCTTCGGCTCTATGCTTCAGCATGTTCTTTGTCTGCCGGACAACTGGCTCATAACACTATAACAGCAGCCATCTCCAACGTACTACTATATAGGAAGGGAGGGGGGATGGATGGATGGATGGATGAATAACTTTATTAGTGTCCTTTAGGGCGCGTGCTAGCGCGCAGCGGGCCGCTCCCACGTCGGGACAGAAAGGCCGAGCCTCTCCGCCGCGGGAGGGGGGAGCATGTAGGGAACTAATACACGCGTTCAGGTAGCCACTGCGAGAGAAAAGAAGTTGCAATGAGGAGCAGTACGAGCAATTAAAGAGGATTATCATCACCACCACGAGATGGCTCTCGGCATGATTCTTTCGGGCTCGTTCTAAGGTTTCTTCAGTTAGCATTATGAATAGCTTTCACGGATGGCATTGTTGCATTCAACATTGCTCACCCGCAGCTGCGTATTCCAATCATTCTCTAAGAGTGGGCACGTTGTCACACACTGATACTAGCCTCGCATACTACAATAGCACGTTTAACTGATACATTCCATCAATGGTAAAGAAAAATGAGAAAGAGATGGACACAATGAATGCATGAAAAATAAGCAGGACAAAACCCTGCACTTTGTGAAACCGTGAATATCGCCTATTTTTACTGGATTATCACCTGGCAAGGCTTGCATGAATATGCACGTTTACGTGTTCATTCACTCACCCTAAATCTTATTGGAGGCATGCAGGTAAAAAGATAATAAAATAAAAAATATACAGTATTATGTTGAAAATAAATAAATAATTAAAAACAGTGGAAAGGAAAACGCTGTGCAACTCAATGAAGCTACTAAGCGCTGCAGTGCGCAATAAATCCGGAATTTTGAATGTAACCTATAAATGCGCGAAAACGGGGAAAAACAATGGTTAGTGGAGCCTGGTATTTTACAGTTATTCTGCTTACGTTCGCTCCTGTTTTCTTAGTTTCTTATTTTTAGTTTTCTGGTTTTATTCAAAGAATGCAGATATATATGGGGGCTCACAAATCTCTTACCTTAATTTCGATACCTGGTCACGGCAATAAAAAAAAATTGTCTACGCCGCGGAGCAGAGGCCATCCAACATTCTAGAACAACACAAGATCAAGCACGCGGGGTACCTTTGTCTTTCTGAATCGGGTTATGTATGCCCTGTCACAAATTCAAAGTCGTACACTACTTGTACCCTCCCGACTCGTGCTACTTCAACGCGGGCCTCTTTGAATGCCACGTGTACAAGGGCCACTAATAACCCGTGAAATGGTCTCAAAGAGGCTGCCGCATGTGATTTAAGATATACGACAAGGAAACGAATGAATCGCGACGCACAGGCATTCAATTCTTTTCAGAGGGATCTGAAGCACCTCTCCTGGGTGTTACACTCGAAACTGCCAAATCGTGAAAATGTATAGAAGTTGCGTGCAAGGTACGTGCCATACTTGTAAATTGCACTGGCTTGGAAAATTTGAACGCTGCTTCGAGTTAAAATTGGCCGGGAATGGGCGCTATGTTATTTATGATTTATCGAGGAAGTTTGGAGGATAAGTATGGGCTTCGCGAAAAATTAGTAATACAAACACTCGCAAGCGTTATACATGTGTTGTAAAAAGATGCCTTTAAAAATGTTTGCCTTGTATCACAGGAACCAAAATATGCCGCTGAATTCACTTTGGTCGATGAGCTGGCTATGCTTTTAACATTTGCCTAAATACGGGCTTTGAAGAAATCTTCCAGCACAAAAGCTCTAAGAGATAGACAAAGATTGTACACGTGTTTTCATGGTGGCTGGGACAACTGAATATGCTTTCATGCTTACTACTCGAGACAATGGGCGCATCTTATAGGTGATGTTATGGCGAAGTTTAGAACTTGTAATAGTTATGCTAGAATATTTACTGAATACTCGCATTGTCCTTAAAACAATCTAAGTGTTTCCTGATCTCCTAGACACCTCACCATGACACGGGGTGTACATTAGCAGGAAATGTTGGCAAATTTAAATTCCGAATAAATTACAGATAAGACGGTCTTTTACTGCGCCATTTTATTATTCTTTGATCTTTGTTAATTTTGATCCCCGTTCTTTCGGTTTTGGTCGTCTCCCTGCTTTTGTTCATAGAGCCTCCGCTTGCCTCAATACAGACGCGTGACAGTGCGTATAATTCTTCTTTGTTTTAACAACAGACTTCGGAAAACTTCCCATTTCACACGCTTATAAGCAACAGCTTTACTGCTAGCCTGCTTGCGAACTAATATGGCTGAGCCACCATACCGGGAAATGTTCAACCCGGGTTTCTTTATTTCCGACTGCGAACTTTTTTTCTGCAAAACCCCGTATCAGTTTCCTCTGTCTATACGCCTTTGTTGCTTTCAGATAACAGTTTGCCTTTTCGTAAAATGCGGTCGAATAATTTTGCCCGTTTTCATTGCACTAATTTACCATCTCCACTGTAAACTGGGCTGTTAATGTGAAAGTTGGCACTGCGTTTTCGTTTTGCTTACTTTGCTAAGAATATATAACTGTCAGTATTCGCTGCGAAATTGTTACCGCCATAACAACAACCCAGTGCACAAAAGTGTTAACATAATTATAAAACATCACCAGGAACGCAGACATCGGGAAGACGCCACAGGACGGTGCACTGACTCTTAACTTCGAAGTTGAGAGTCAGCTCCACTCTCAAGTTCCCTCTGTTGAGAATAAGCGCACCGTCCTTTTGTTTCTTCCCACTGTCTGCGTCGCTGGTGCAGTCTTTTAATTATGTTACCACACCAAGACGCCCAGCTGTCCCTGCTTTTGCAATGCATTTCTAGTTCACAGGGCTCTTTTCAATGTGAGTTGAGAGTCAGCGCACCGTTTCGTTGTTTCTTTCCGCTGTCTGGGTCGCTGGCGCTGTTTTATAATTGTGTTACCACACCAACTCACGCAGCTCTCCCTACATTTACAAAGTAGGCGTTCGTTTAGGATGCGTGAGTCGTGTTCGGACATACCACGTTTACGCTCTGTTTGCGCGTGCTCAGACGCTTAGTATATGTGCTCATCGCCCTGTACCGAGTATGCTGAAGGATGTTCGGGGACAGTAGGCAGGCAGGGAGGGAGATGTGTAGGATTTTATAATGCATCTACAGGTCCTAGAGTGCTATCTCCCGGGGGGCCGGGGCATAAGCAACAGCATGGTACGAGTTTACTGGTAAGTTACTAAGGAAAATTTTGTGCAGTTTGCCTACCAAGAAAACGTTTCGCTTATTCTTCATGAAGTGGTTCTTCAGAAGCTAATGCTGAAACAGGTCATATTTCAAAATACCGCACGGCATATAATATCTGCTTAGTTTTGTCACGAGGAACACTTTGTGTATATTCTTAAATAAGTGCCTGTTGTGGAGCTATTGCTGAAAGCACATCATGTATTGAATTTATTGAATTTCTTATATCATTCTGATGGCCCATAAGTACAAAATTAGGAGTCCGCCAGAAGTTCATAAATCATGTTCATAAGGGATATGACGTGTATCCATAATCCTATATGATAATTGCGATTCCATATGCACACACGAATTATCGTCATCATCATCATAATTTTTGGGTATTACATAAGGGGGATAAGAAAGGCCACATTAAAACATGCCTGCATTGGCATGTAAAACTACTTGACATTTCATAAGAAAGACAAGCACATAAGTGGCCTAACTTTGTTTCAATATTTCTCAATTGAACTGTAAATTTTTGCTTGAACTGTAGGCAATTAGGTTCGTTGACCATTTCACCTGCTCACTTGTTCCATTTTTTTATTTGCTAGCGGTAAATGCGATTCGTTAAAGCTTTTGATCGAACCGGTGTAAACGCTGTACACTACACAAAATAAAAAGGCAGCGGGATACGTGTGGGTAGGCAGGAGGAGAAGTCTCCCTTGTAAATGGCTGAAATCCTAGTAGAGTTTTGACCGAGACAAAGAATGGCGATGCAGGGGCGATCATGTAATATGTCGAGTCCGCAGATTAATTCGCCTAGCGCTCCGCTGATGACTGCACGCAAGTGGAATAAAACGCGCTACCCGTGTTTGAATTGCCTCGAATGCGTTAAGTATATCTGATGGCAATTGTAAATCGCAGCGCCGTATCCGTAGAGCTTCGTCCATGTACACTTTTCCCAGGTTAGCTTTCGTGTGACAGAAGAGAATAACGCAATGATCTGTCTTGTAAGTGCACTGTAGTTTGATGTATCATCTGCTCATTTCTCAATTT